>NC_134273.1:25784424-26132601 GCF_031893055.1 Leptodactylus fuscus | reverse complement strand
GTGAGAAAACCAAGACAGATAGCAGCAGTCTCGCCCACACATCAATGAAAGGGGAGGGTGCACAACTTAAGGAAAATTGGAAGGAGGCCAGCGTTAACCAAATACTGGCCGCTGTAGTCATATAAGGGCATTCACATCCTTCCGAGCATTGCAGTCTGCACTGCGCACAAACCTCCTGGGGAGACAGAAGAACATAAGTCACTGACCTGGAGGAAATATGGCCGTTATTGAGACGTCTTCTAAGTAATTACAAAACTTGCAAACTCTACTTATTGCGTGTTTTTGCTTTGCTAGTAACTACGCCATTATCGCGGCAAAAACACCGACTTAAAGTGTGGATGTTACTGCTAGTATGGCGTTTACATGCGACTACGACCGTTCTTCGGGATAGGTCACATGGTGGCGGTCACTATTATACAGCACTATAGTAACTTATGTTTACTGCTAAAATTGCAGCAAAAACACGATTTGACCTTCACAAGTGAGCTCAGATTAAATGTTTGGGAACACTAGGAATATGGAATGTCCTTTGTCCAGGAGAGCTTGTAGAAATCTATGTGTTTGCCGCCATAATAGCCCCATTCAGATGAATAAAACAGATTTACTGTCACAGAAATTTGGGAGGCCAAACATGGGAGGCCAAGAAAAAGATGTCTTACCTGTCCCTGGGGGTCCAAGGAACTGGTCATGTATATGAGTGACGTCAACAATTCCTTTGCTGTGACCACGAGAAGAGGTGAGTATGACGTTTTTTAATATGTTTCACCTTCCATGGGATCCTGCCCAAACAATGTAACCCCTTTAAGGCTTTATTCACACTTCCATATTTCACATATGTATATTGTCTGCAGATTTTACGGACAGCATACATATCCATTCTTCTCAATGTGTTAAAATTCATGTGTGTTTTTATTTAACTGTCTGTAGGTCTATGGATCCATGAAAAAAAAATTATTTCACGACACTCGATGCTCCCCATGTGATCGCTGAGGCCCAATAACTGGCCTAAGTGGTGTACTCAGGGCACACGATGTCACCCAGGAGGTCAGAAGAGGACGCAGAGGGAGCACCAGATGCCACGAGCAGGCGTCTTCACCTCCACCTATTATACTCTGGCATCTGAGGAGACCCTAGAATATAATAATAGCACTTCCGGTTCTATACAAACAAGTTCACTACAAAATTAATCTTTGGGCCGAACCGTCTGAACCCGAAACATAACGAATCTTCAAAGGTTCACCCACCTCTACAGATGAATAATGGACATAGACTTGTGGATTCGTCCTTAGGCTTGGCACACACGGGAACATGATGTGGAATTTCTATCAGGTCTTTTTTTTGCCGCGCCTAACCTGCAGGAATTGCTGCAGATCTTCCTCAGCTTCGAACTTTGCTTAGCAAGTTGAAAACTGCAGATGAGATTCATAGAAATCCCCTATGTTTCCACTGTGTACTGCCGCAGTTGCGCTTGTGTCACCAGCCGTATAAGGAGCAGCTATGACAGTAACCCTTTAAAATTTTAAAAAGATTCTAACATTTTAAAAAGTTTTTACATATTTTTTATTTATTACAAAATTCAGAAGGCTATGAGTTGTTTTGACCATAAATGATGTAACCTTGTGTCTTGTGGTTGTACTTTAATCTCTGATGCACCAACATGACCCCTAAGGGTAGAGTCACACGTGGCAGATTTGTTTGTGTCTGCAACCAAAAATCATGGGTACAAGTATCTGGATTTCTGTAAGCCCCATTTAGATGAATGAGACAGTTGCAGAAATTTCTGAAACCAATCTGCTGCATGTGAATATATTGCTATACATACTTGTGAAATAACTTGTGAAACGTGGACTTGTTTGGCTCTGTAGTGGTTGGGTCTTTAACTAAGGCTAGGTTCACATCTGTGCCAGAGTTTCCATCAGAGATTACACCAAAATGTGTGGAGAGAAAAGTCCTGCAAGGAGGAAACCGTGCAGAAACCCAACGGACACCATTATAGACTATGGAGTACGTGGATGTTCTCAGGTAACCAGTTTTTAATCATACAGGCTCTCCATATTTCGGGTTCCCATATGGACCTGAATGTCAGAGAGCCAAATGCAAGTGTGAACCTCACGTAGAGTAGACTAAATAATCTGAAGCTATGCCAGATTTATAATCCTGCATCAGTCACTGTGCTAAATCTGGTGCATTTTCAGACTGCCTATGTTCACACTGTGTTAGGCCCGGTTCACATCTGCATACGGTATTCTATTTGGGTAATCCACTTGGGAACCCCCTGAACGGAAAACTTTACGCATTAAAAAGCGGTCATCTAAGAAACCACATGGACCCCATTGTCTATAATGAGGTCTGTGTGGTTTCCGCTCAGTGTCTGCACGAATCATGCGGAGAGAAAAGTACTGCAAGCAGCACTTTTCTCTCCACATGTTTCATTCGAAAACCAAGCGGAAACCACATGGACCCCATTATAGTCTATGGGGTCTGTGTGGTTCTTAGCTAACCGCTTTTTAATGCGTATAGGTTTCCATTCAGGGGGTTCTCAAGCAGATTACCCTAACGGAATACCGAATACAGATGTGAACTGAACCTTAACGATTAGTAAATCTGGGCCATTGACTTTATTCCACCCGTTGATAGACGCCATTATCACAAGATAATTGTTATTTACTTGAGCTGTCAGTGTTTTTAATGTAATGGTTATTGTGTATATTTACATTTGTGTATAAAACGCGGCGAGTGTTGTGGTCACTCCGACGTCGGCATCACAGTCAGACCCAATCCCCTTATATTAATTGTGAAGTTGCAGGGCGACATGGAAACCTTTGGATGCGTCATGACTGTCAAAATTGCCTAAAATAATGGCCAAGTGTTTTTGCATTTTTGGGGTTTATTCAGACATTGTGTTTTTTCTAGATCAATTTTTAGTTGCACCTCAACTGTGATGTCTGAACGCACTTTTACAATATTATAGTAACGGCTCGCTTTTCTATTTGATCCAGAAACTAAAGCGGCATGAAACACTCTACAGACCTGATCGAATGCTGGGCGACGTTTCTGTGGAGACACAATGGGAATTCCAAGTAATGAACACACAGAATAGGAAGGTTCACAAATGAAAGAAAAATGGTAAAAACTGTCAATATTTTTTTTGCTGAAGAATTCTTCTGGTTTGTCCAAAAACGGGTTACTCACTCGGCACCCAGATGTCGGCAACCAGCTCTTCTATATTGTCCGGGCCTTCTTTGTACTATTAGGGTCATGGCACAAGTCCAAGTGGGTGAATTCATGAATTGAAGCAGACTTTACCCATGAAAGAATTCCCTAGGCAGATATCCAAGGCTCTGCATCTGAAAGAAGATCCTTCCACAAGCTGCAGAAGATTATTATTTCTCTCCGTGACTTATCCAGTGGTTGGGTTAAGCGGCTGTAGTACCATTTCTGGAGACTTTGTGAAGTTTAGAGAAGACAAGACGCTATAATATTGGTTATATTATATAGTGTATTACAGAGAACATGGTTGTCTTCTCTGTATATGGATCTACATGTGAATATGGCTGAACTAACCAAACACTACCCTATATTAGACCTCATGCACATGGCCATTTCAGAGATCTGTGCCCATATCCTGCTGGAAGCTAAAACATCGCCTCTATAAGAAAGAAAACATTGCTAAGGAACTCTTTTGCATGCTGAACATTGCCGTGCCTCAGGGCAGCACCATGCGGCAACTCATGTGATGTCTACCAGTGTGTGCCATCCATGTCTATGCAAACACAATTACCATTTTTATACCCTATCTTTTACAATGGAGTTCTTAATCTCTAATCTCAGGGAATCGCTGAAGAAGTCACGAGAAACATAAAGGAATCTATGTCTGTATCGTCAGGGATGACGGCTGTCAGAAATGGTGGGTCATCCATGTCAAGCTTTGGACAACCCCTATAACTTATGGTAACAGTAATAGTCTATAGTACTATAGTGGTCCGATATAACCAATGAAGATTAATTCTGTAGATTAGTACAAGTATCGGATTTGCTTTACATTTTTCTTGGCCATTACTGACGATATAAGTGATAGATTTCTGATCCAAGGATACAATCTGATGTTCGGAGTCTGCAAGGATTTTTTTTGACCTAATATGGGAGAGTCACTGTCCGCCCTATGATTTTTTTTCTTTCCTATGTATCAGCATAGTATTATTATAGGTAGCACTTGACAAATCTGGATCTTTTTAAGTATTATCAACTATTTAACTATTGAAAACCTTATTCACACGTCAGTGTTTTGCATCAGTGTTTGTAAGCCATTACCAGGATTGCCGAGAAAGAAAAGATTTAGGCTCCGTTCCCACGGAGTAACGCACCACGCATTCAGACACGTATACACGTGTCAGAGTGTGAGCGCTCAAAACAGATCCCATTCACTTCAATGTGTGCCGGCTCACTCGCGCTACACATTGAAATCAATGGGTTAAAAAGCCTCACATTAATTTCAATATGTAGCGCCCGTAAGCCGGCACACATTGAAGAGAATGGGATCTGTTTTGAGCGCTCACACTCTGACACGTGTATACGTGTCTGAATGCGCGGTGCGTTACTCCGTGGGAACGGAGCCTTAAATGAATCTCATTAGTTTTTTTACCCAACCCACTCATTTGTTCTTAACATCTGTGAGATTAATAGACCACCCGAAAAAACTTATATTAAGAACAGAACCATAGACTTGAATTAGGTACACGCCATTTGCACCAGTTGAAGCCTAATCTGACCTCAGCCAATAAAAGGATATGGAAGAATTGTCCATAGATTTGCTTTTTTGACTAATGGTACTGTCAGATAGTATTGTTTCATGATCTGTATAGCAATGGGAAAACGTATCAGCATATTGGGGCTAGAAAATGTGTGAAAATATTATATTACACTCCGATACATAGATAAATCATAGGAGACCAACATGTTAATATGGGGTAGAGGAGTAGAATAGTCATTGGCATGGAAATGACAATATCTTAAAAGCTCTTCGCTCTTGGAGTAACACATGTCTCTACGGGCCCCATCAGTCTGACTATATATTGATTTTTGGACGAAACAATTGGATTTGGCTGTTCCCATATGTATAAGTATTACGTAATCCTTCCAGGCACCTGCATCAAGCTGGTTAAGATGGCGCTCATACTGTATGGCCATGATGGATGGATGACATATTTCCTTTATGAATATATATGTATGTTTGGAAGCAGTAGACCATGGATTTCATTATGTTCTCATGTAGCTATGCACCTCGGCCAAGGTTGCTCATATGGAGTCTAATTTGATTCAGAGATTGGGTAGCCATGGTAGCTGGACAGAATAATGAGGGGCTTTGCGAAAAAGATTTTCGGCCATCATTTTTCTTCATGACGTTATGTCTAGGTATCTTTCTAAGGGAATTTCGCCAATCATGCCCCCACTATATATGAAGCCTGGGGTCTCTGATGACCTTCACAGGTTTCATGTACAATGCACTTATGGCAATGAAGCCGACTAGATTGCTTTGTAGGGTCCAGTCAATGAACAATGAATCAACCCTAAGGTCCTCCAACTTCTGAAGGGTCGTTTGCATGGAGAAGAAGCTATGACCTTAAATCCGATTGGTAGATTGGTCGATAGAATATATTATTTTCCCAACATGGCCTCTTAATGGTAATTTTATGATTGGCTAGCTTGACTCAAGACGTTCTTCATTACTTGAGTCATTTCTTACCCGGTAGTCTACTTGGATATCTGGCATTTGGGTCTATTCCTCCACCACCTCTCATCTCATTTAACAACCCTCGTAGCCTTGCATCTACATGCCCTTGAAGCCTTTCATGGCCATAACTGATGAACTTTTGCTCTCTAGGATTGGGAAAGTAATGGTTACAGATCCATAGTAAATGTCACACTTGCCTGGAGCCATGTATGAAAAGAAGCCCGTCAATAACAGTTCACACCACCGATTTGTGAATATGGCCCCAAGGAGTCTGTTATCTTATGAGGTGAAATGGTATCTCACACCATTACATTCTGAGATCCCCGGGCAGATTTACTGCATACTATTGTACAAATGCGACACTGGGGACAACAGAGATGGAAGAGATGAATCAAAGCCGGAGCTGGATGGTACCATTAATCATAGCGGATGAGGGAGCGGATGTCAGATGGCTTATTACACAATTCCTTTTTCTATTGCCATTGATCTGGAACATAATCTCCATCATCTTTAAGGATCACTAAATGTTACCAACCTTTAATGCTTTCAATGGTGATGAATTTTGCAAAATACTAACTGGAACATTTGTTACTGGGCCCCTTTACAAGAATATAGTTATAAAGATGACTATCAGGTTAATGGGAACAGGGAAAGGCTCATCTACATGGGTGACAGCAAGACAAATGTTCACTAGGGTTACTCTGAATCCTATATATGTATGTGATATAGTCACTGCCTGAAAATGCGGCGCAAAACTCTATTCATTTACAGAGATATTAGTTGTACACTGTCCATTTTGCGGACTAGAACACAATGTACATGTTAGTCTGTGTCTGATCCGTGTGTCATCCGAACACATAAAAAAAACAGACATTGTCTCTTTTATCTTTCAGCACTCACCTAGCAATGTATCTGTAAAAAATGATGGACTCGACCAGTCAACTCAATGTGTATTGGGTCTGACTCACCCCCCAAAATTAAGTGTTACTCTCAAGCATGTTGCATTTCAATATCAGATTTTTATATATCTTCTTTATGTACAGTGTAGAGTCCAATCTAAAGAGACTGTTTGTCGCTGGCAGATGGGCTCTCACAATATATCAAAGTGTAGGCTAAGAACCTCATTTTCACAACTAAATATACACTGCTCAAAAATAAAGGGAGCACTCAAATAACACATCCCAGATCGGAATGAATTAAATATTCTCATTAAATACTTTGTTATGTACAAAGTTGAATGTGATGACAACAAAATCACACAAAAATCATCAATGGAAATCAAATTTATTAACCAATGGGGGCCTGGATTTGGATTCACCCCAAAATTAAAGTCGAAAAACATACTATAGGCTGGTCCAACTTTGATGTAATGTCCTTAAAACATGTCAAAATGAGGCTCAGTAGTGTGTGTGGCCTCCACGCACCTGTATGACCTCCCTACAATGCTTGGGCATGCTCCTGATGAGGTTGCGGATGGTCTCCTAAGGGATCTCCTCCCAGATCTGGACTAAAGCATCTGCCAACTCCTGGACATTCTGTGGTGCGATGTGACACACTGGAGGCGCTACCAGGAGACAGGCCAGTACACAAGGAGATGTGTAGAGGGCCGTAGCAGGGTAAAAAGCCAGCAGCAGGACCACTACCTCCGCCTTTGTGCAAGGAGGAACAGGAGGAGCCCTGCCAGAGCCCTGCAAAATGACCTCCAGCAGGTCACAAATATACATGTGTCTGCACAAACGGTTAGAAACCGACTTTATCTCTGGTAGTCTCTTATCCAGTGTGTTATTTAAGTGTTCCCTTTATTTTTTTGAGCAGTGTATATAGTAGTCATAGAAGGGATATTCTTAGTACTTTAGTAGAGTGCTCATCAACTATCTATCCTTCATATGATAGGATCATATTCTACAACCTAGGTTTTCAGCCTGTAGTATGTGTACCCCAGGGGATACAGGCCATGTCTCTAAGGTCAGAGGCACTGTACTCTTGCCATGCTTTTAATAAACAACACAATGTATGATCATATCCTTAGGGGTGCCTCGATGTAACATGTTTTTTGTTATACGCTTATTCATCTGACAACTATCCCTCCTGACTCTCCCTTTCACATGACTCTCCCATGCTCATGGCTGAGCATGCATGTGCTGTAGATAGGGAGAGAGGAATAAGCTGCTGCCAAACACTAAAAACGTTGGGCTCGGCAACATCAGAGTTGGATGAGCAATTTTTTTTCTGACTGCTGCCAGAATCTCCTCGCACCAGACTCTGGCCACAGCAGGGTTTAGTCATTTCTCTATGCTCGGCCGCCTGCAATAAACACATTTGGAATCCATATTACACAGACTTCTGTCACCATCATGCTTCTCCACGGTGGGCCGTGCATACGTGTACTTCAATATCTGGCTCCTCATATGGAAGTATGCGACCTACAATATCGTGTGCAATATGTCTCTGGCAATACAATATTTTTGCACTGTATTATGAAACGAAATGCACATGGTAATGGCCAGGGGACCTTACATATAATAGGACTATTGTCATTGAGAACACAATGAATGCCTTTAAAAGTTTCTAGCATCATAAGATCAAGCGTGAAACCTCTTCTAGGCATGAAGTCAGAGTTTGCCATGAAAGCCTCCATGACTACGTTACGCAATCGTAACGAGGAAAAGGGTTAAGCAAATAGGGAAATGTGTGTTCTTGGAATGATTAACAGACGGCGGCGGTAGCCTTGTTTTAGCATGTCAGCAGCACTGGCGCAGTCCTTACAGAGCTCCCCTTTATTTAGTCTGATAATACCGCTCTTCCTGTCTTACTGCTATGTAACATCTGTTAGCAATCTCGCTCCTGCTTAATTAACACAGGATTGGTATTCTGCTACACGCGAGCTTGGCACAAGCCGGCGCACTGACAGATCCAATATTTAATGTTCCTCGGATCACGCACAGCAACAAAACATAATAGATCAATAAATGAATCTCCTTATTGTAGGAAAAGGGTTTTCCAGGATTGTCACATGGACATCCTGTCCTTAGGACAATATCTGATCAGGGCTGTGGAGTCGGAGTCAGGACCAATTTTGTTTGCAGTTGGAGTGGGAAAAAAGTTTCCAGCTGCAACGCCGGACTCAACATAAAATGATTCATTATTATTGATATTGTATAATTAGACGTTTAGATTGTTTCTTACTTTCCACATCCCTGGCTTGACGGTACCATGATGTTCAGATGAGCTCTGTAGCCTCTTTACCGCTTACCAAGCACAGCGCTGTGCATTGTATCCCTTGAAGCTCCTGGGCAAAATCTGTAACTTACGGAAAAAAAATTCTGCAAATCTGACTTTTTCGTCTGCCAATTTCAGTTTTTTTAAAAATGGTCATCCGTTGGACCCCATTGTAGTCCCTTTGTGTCCATCATTAGTGCCGGCATCCGTTGGACCCCATTGTAGTCCCTTTGTGTCCATCATTAGTGCCGTCATCCATTGGACCCCATTGTAGTCCCTTTGTGTCCATCATTAGTGCCGTCATCCGTTGGACCCCATTGTAGTCCCTTTGTGTCCATCATTAGTGCTGTCATCCGTTGGACCCCATTGTAGTCCCTTTGTGTCCATCATTAGTGCCGTCATCCGTTGGACCCCATTGTAGTCCCTTTGTGTCCATCATTAGTGTCGTCATCCGTTGGACCCCATTGTAGTCCCTTTGTGTCCATCATTAGTGCCGTCATCCATTGGACCCCATTGTAGTCCCTTTGTGTCCATCATTAGTGCCGTCATCCGTTGGACCCCATTGTAGTCCCTTTGTGTCCATCATTAGTGCCGTCATCCGTTGGACCCCATTGTAGTCCCTTTGTGTCCATCATTAGTGTCGTCATCCGTTGGACCCCATTGTAGTCCCTTTGTGTCCATCATTAGTGCCGTCATCCATTGGACCCCATTGTAGTCCCTTTGTGTCCATCATTAGTGCCGTCATCCGTTGGACCCCATTGTAGTCCCTTTGTGTCCATCATTAGTGCCGTCATCCGTTGGACCCCATTGTAGTCCCTTTGTGTCCATCATTAGTGCCGTCATCCGTTGGACCCCATTGTAGTCCCTTTGTGTCCATCATTAGTGCCGTCATCCATTGGACCCCATTGTAGTCCCTTTGTGTCCATCATTAGTGCTGTCATCCGTTGGACTCCATTGTAGTCCCTTTGTGTCCATCATTAGTGCCGTCATCAGGTGGACCATTTTTCTGGTCTTTGGACCAGAAGATTTGACTTCACAGCGCAGATGTTATTGTAGCCTTATACATCAAGCATCTATGAATATCTTTTGTGTCCCCGATAAACAATCTCCCACCGTTTTGTGTTTACAGCTCCTATGCAGTCCTATGTGTTTCCATAGTAAAACATCCTGCGTCGTCTGATCCAGCAGTCCTACGCCTCTTCTTCTGCCCACGCCATCTTGCTCTCGTATACTCTGTTTGCACGGGTGCTTCAGACACATTAGCTACGTATCATATCACGATTTCACTCTATAGAGAACATACCATGATGTGTCTTCTATCTAGTGCTATATACTGGCGACACATAGATAACGCTTCATAAAACATGGTTATTATTTGGATACAGATTTCCTTTCAAGCTATGGCTGCTATAAAGGTCACAAATGCATAGCCGCACTGTGCAACTACACCCTGCACGCAAGCAATAGGCAGCTATCAGATTATAGACATTATCCACTAGTGTCAGAGATAGGACAAGACCAATGTTCCTGCTGGGATTGTGATGACAGTCTCCCTTAGAAACGAGCATTTATTACAATGACGTCACCAACAGATGCAAAGACTTCTGGTTTAGTGGCCCTCAGGACATAGCAACTGCATCGAGAGGCACCCAACCAGTTAATACCTTTTTTTATGTCGGTATAAGCAGATAGGGGGAATCTGTGATCCCTGCTGTGAATGTATATTTGGAATTTGATGGATGAGCTTCAGACGCAGGGCTGGGGTCTCGCAGTCCTGCTTCACGAGATGTTGACAAGTAATCATTCAGGAGACAGCCATGGTGACATTGAGTGATCATGGCTGCGGATGTTCTGAGGAAGGAAATCACAGCTGTAGATTCGCCAAGTGCCATCTCTTAGGCTGCGAATACACAGAATATTTTTTGTGCTGATAGGTATTTATAGGGAAAATAGCTAAATCAGCCGCCGCTATTCCCCTCATATTGGCGATTACCCATCCTGATAATAGCGATAATGGAATTGGATCCACTCTTCAGTGTGCATGAGGCCTTAAAGGGGTTGTCGCGTCTTGACAATCCTGTTTATGTGCGGGCGTATAGATATCATAGAAGGGATCTCCTCCTATGAGTCAGAGTGCAAAGCAACTAACAGGTAATATATGGGCAGCCATTTATCTGGGTGGCCATAATAGACAATTACATATCCCCTAAAGTGGCAGGGAAGATGAGCAGCCAGCCGCAACTGATCACTGCAGTGACACTCATATTAAAGGGATTTCCTGCGCTAAGATAACCCCTTTAAACTAGTATGGTAATATATCTGCAGTCCCCATTCCCATGTTCTATATGATTGTTCATTTTAGCATTATTGACTTAAAGAGGACCATTCACCATCTCCACCAACTCCAATTCATTACATGATCCTTCAATAGACGCCGCTCTACCGATTCTGATGCAGTTGGAATTTTTTCTCTAGCCCCCACAGTTCCTGAGCAATAGGTGCTATTATTTTCAACTTCCAATATGCTAATTGGGCTGTCTGCCTAAAACAGACAGCTCGGGTCCACCCACCTGACAGTAAAGACGGCCCACCTGACAGTAGAGGCCCTAATTAGCATATGGTGTGCTGAACATAACTGCGCTGGTTACTCAGGAATGGTGGGGACTAGAAGAAAAATTCTTCTGTGTCAGAATCAGTGGATCGAAGTATGCAAAGAGTTGGAGTTCGTGGAGGTGGCAAAATAACCAATTTAAAGGGGTTGTCCAAATATTTTTTAAAAATAAGACAATTTCCAGGACTTAATTTTGTTAGGAGTCAGAATCCCCTTTAATGACATGTTGGCAATTGTCTTTTCTGTTCATAGCTAAACATTATTATTACTTTATGGCCATGTTTTTAATGATTTTTCCATAATTAAAACTTATCACCTATCCACAGTCTGGTCAGTGGGGGCCTGACTGCGGGAACCAGTACCAATCATGAGAACAGGCTCCCTAGGCCCACTGTTTGACTGGAGCTATTCAGACTATGAGCCAAGCACTGTACTAAGCTGTCAAGGGCAGTCTCATAGACAGTGAATGGGGCCGTGTTAGTCCTTGCACTCTCGGCCTTATTACACGTTTGTTTAATGTTCTGAACAGAGCCATAATAGGGCCCCCGCTCACGTTCATGGGGCCTCTACCATTTCTGTATCACATTTTATACAAACCTGTCAGAAGAGATGGCGTCATGGCTTTTGGCATCCATTGCCACATGTGTTGCTTCTATGGGAGAATAGCGCATTATATACAATGAGAATATATGGCGGTACGTGAAGGATGTGCAGCCACTGTGCATTGCCATATAGGCCCGATGCTCATGACTCCTCCACCTCAGCCTTGTGCCCTATTTTTACAGAAAAGCAAAGCACACTACCTAATATCCCCAATAGACATTGGGAAAAGCGGGGTGGGGATCTAAGTGTGTCTGGAACAAGCTGGATCATTAGATTTACTATAAATCACGTAGTAACATAGTAGATATGGTTGGATGAAGACCCAGGTCCGTCTATTCCAACCTATGACCCTATAGTATTGATCCCGAAGAGAGAACCCCCCCATGAAGTTGATTCCCAGCTACCCCATGTCAGAAGAAAAAAATCTCGACTACAAATCTGGCATTCAATATATAACCCTGGACCAACCTGACACTTCCTAAAGTTTGCATGTTCTCCACGTCTTTGCATTGGATTCCTCTGGTTTCCTCACACCCTCCAAAGACCTACTGATAGGGAATGTAGATGTGCCCCATATGGGGTAGTGTTGACAATATCTGTACAGCGCTGCGAAATATGATGGCGCTATACAAGTAAGCGAAATAAATGTATTAAATGATTTCTACCAGAAATCTATGACTGGCCTAGAAATGGTTAAGTGGCCGAAGCCTCTTGTCTTGTGCCTGTCTAGGAATGAATTTAGACTGGTGTCTTAAATTCCCCCCATCATGTGTGCTACATCATTCCATTAATAATTGATGCATTCGAACACTAGCGTGAACGCAGCCCGAGAGACACAAGTCGTTTTCGTGGCAGGCCCCTTTGTAGGTACAGACTGCGTAGAGTTTATTTTACTAAATATAAAACGTACCTCCTCCCCTTCATTCAGTGGGAAATAAACATGACAAGCACTGAGTTTGCTGGCTGCACATTGAGAAGCAATTTCTACTTCTTCCACAGGAATGGCAGAACAGCAGACAGAACAACCCCATCGGCCAGGGCCAGTTGGCATGCTAGCCGGGCTGCTTAGTATTCTAAGCATGTTAGCCAGCATACTAATTCCCCGAGACATGGAGCAAGTCCTCACAAGTGAATGGACCTTTTTAAATATGCAGTTTTTTTTTTTTGTAAAATAACCAAGTACATGTGATGTCCTTGCCCTCTGATAAACTCTGAGTCCAGAGCTCCAGATTGTGTAATGTGTTGTGCTGTGATCACATGTGTCCTCAGCTGCTTTTCTGCAATAATTGCAAGAGATCTAACACTCTGACACTCTTCTTACAACTTAAATATCGCAGATATAGGACGTGATATGTACAAACACATGTATACACACGTTTTATGTGATACTGCAATCAGGGGTGTAACTACCGGGGTAGCAGCTGCCACAGGGTCCAGGACAGGAGAGGGCCCAGCGGCAGCCGCTACTGCTGTGGATTTCTTTTTTTTCTTTAATAGGCCATTACCTACTGGAGTAACTATAACAGGTAACGGGCCCTATTTACTTACCAATCCTGGCTCCTGCTCATGGCTGCTGGCGCTTCCCCTTCTGCAGAGGCGGCTGTAAGCAGAAGGAGGATTGGTAAGTAAGGCTGTGGGCCCACGAACCCCACAAACACTATCATTATATTTGGGGGGCCTGAGTATTATGATTGGAGGCCCATGAGAGGTGAGACAACATAAAAAACACTATTACTTACCTCTCCTGGGCTCCGGAAGGATTCAGGCCTACTTGTGTGATTTCCCAGACATCGCGACGCAAGCCCCGACTCAAGTGATGTCTCTTCCATAATTGAAGATGGCCGACATCAGCAGGGAGTGTGCGTCTAAGGGTGCATTCACACGGAGTAATGTGCCGCGTGACCTGGCACGTATACGCCGTGTGAGATTTTGAGTGCCGTATATGCTTCCATTGATGTCAGTGGGAGCCTGGATCGTATACGCTGCGTTATTTTGCAGCCGTGATTTTGCGGCCGCAAAATAACGCAGCGTATACGAGACTAATCAGCGCTCAAAATCTCACACGGTGTATACGTGCCAGGTCACGCGGCACGTTACTCCGTGTGAATGCACCCTAAGTTTTAGTGTAATAGTCCTAAACTGCGACAGATTTGCCAAATGATCCATTGTTGCTTGACAAAATCTTTCATAGTCCAACATTACCCTACTTATTAGCTGCCTTAACGTTGAGGCCCCGCATTGGGGAAACGCAGCTTATTCTGTTGCAGATTTTGGGGCATTTTTTTTTTTTTTTAGCCAAAGCCAAGAATGACTACAGAAGGAATGGGAAATATCTAGGAAGCTTCTTATATTTCTTCCTCCTGCTCAATCCACTCCTGGCTTTGGCTAAAAAAAAAACCACATAAAATCTGCAACAAAAAGGCTTTAACATTTCGGTCAGGGCTGTCAGTTTTGCATACGTGACGACAGGATGTAACGCTATACTAGTTGCTTACTTTGGTTATTTACTTGCTACTTGAGATTCCTTTTCTTAGCAAACTTCTGGTAAAGTTGCCGCTTTGTTATTAGTTAAACAAGGTGTCAGACAGATAGATATTCTCCTGTATACCGAGAACTTAACAATCTATTGTCACATTCTCCAAAATGGCCGGCACAACAAGTAAACCACAAATAAAAGCCAAACTTTGCTAATGCTTACATTGTGGCCGGGTCATGACAACAACCCCCCCCCCCCAATGGACATGAACCCTTGTGGTGAATACACACCTAGTTGTTAATCCCTGTAATAGCCGCCCCTGTTTACTTGCTGGATTAGGGTTAGGACTGGAGTTTGATCTGTCTAGACAAATAATTTTGTACAATTTATCAGTGATTTGTTCCCTGTGGGTCAAGTGTTTTGGAGCTACTGAATAACACCGAGGTGTTACAGGGATGATTGATCCTCATTCATGGCTCCCTCTCCTCCTTGTCCTCACTGCAGGGTCTCACAGCTGTTATACGTTCCCCGGGGCTAAAAAGTGCATGGGCTACTCTTATTACCATAGGTCTATGGACAAGAACCGCCACGCGTCACATCGTTCATGTAGCTTAGTTGACACATAGTGTTAGAACTTGGTTTGTCTATGTTACTTCTTTTATTACATTGTCACCATATATATTAAAGGGTGCAAAGCAAAGGTTGGTGATCTGAAACATATATCTATCTGTACTTTAAGGAGAAAGGTGTAGGTGTGGGGAAAATTCACTACAATCCTATATACAACAGAGATTGCAAATTCGCAGGGGTTGGTCCAGATCATGGCAAGTGCTCAGACTATGTTCCATATATATTACCCTACTGCTTCCCATGTATCCCGCTCTGTCCATTGTCACCCACCTCTGGACAAAATATACAGGTTGGAGTTAGAGATGGGTGAGCCTCGCATGGTTTGTTTCATATCTAAAGCATAAGTGAAATTACTGTACTTTGGGGTATCTTCAGACTCCAGAGTTTAATAGGTGGAAGCCCAGGGGAGGTGTAAAAAATAAAAATCATTTACACTCACCTTCCCTCACCCCTTTTGGACCTCTTCTTGGCCTCCAGTGTTGTCTTTCGGTCTCCTTGATGACATCATGTGCCCTCGGCCACCAGTAAGGCCTGTGATTGGCCTTCAGCAGTTACATAGGGACACCTAGCGTCATGATGTCATATGACTGCAATGGCCCAATCGCATGCCTCAGCTGTACACCGTGAGAAGGCCCAAAAGAGGTGAAGGAAGATGAGTATACATGTTTTGGGTTTTTTTTTCCCCTGGGCCACCAGTTATTATATTCTGGGTTCTCTAGAGACCCTGGAGTATAATAATTTACTGCAATGTACACTCACCGGCCACTTTATTAGGTACACCTGTCCAACTGCTCGTTAACACTTAATTTCTAATCAGCCAATCACATGGCGGCAACTCAGTGCATTTAGGCATGTAGACATGGTCAAGACAATCTCCTGCAGTTCAAACCGAGCATCAGTATGGGGAAGAAAGGTGATTTGAGTGCCTTTGAACGTGGCATGGTTGTTGGTGCCACAAGGGCTGGTCTGAGTATTTCAGAAACTGCTGATCTACTGGGATTTTCACGCACAACCATCTCTAGGGTTTACAGAGAATGGTCCGAAAAAGAAAAAACATCCAGTGAGCGGCAGTTCTGTGGGTGGAAATGCATTGTTGATGCTAGAGGTCAGAGGAGAATGGCCAGACTGGTTCGAGCTGATAGAAAGGCAACAATGACTTAAATAGCCACCCGTTACAACCAAGGTAGCCAGAAGAGCATCTCTGAACGCACAGTACGTCGAACTTTGAGACAGATGGGCTACAGCAGCAGAAGACCACACCGGGTGCCACTCCTTTCAGCTAAGAACAGGAAACTGAGGCTACAATTTGCACAAGCTCATCGAAATTGGACAATTGAAGATTGGAGAAACGTTGCCTGGTCTGATGAGTCTCGATTTCTGCTGTGACATTCGGATGGTAGGGTCAGAATTTGGCGTCAACAACATGAAAGCATGGATCCATCCTGCCTTGTATCAACGGTTCAGGCTGGTGGTGGTGGTGTCATGGTGTGGGGAATATTTTCTTGGCAGTCTTTGGGCCCCTTGGTACCAATTGAGCATCGTTGCAACGCCAAAGCCTACCTGAGTATTGTTGCTGACCATGTCCATCCCTTTATGACCACAATGTACCCAACATCTGATGGCTAATTTCAGCAGGATAATGCGCCATGTCATAAAGCTGGAATCATCTCAGACTGGTTTCTTGAACATGACAATGAGTTCACTGTACTCCAATGGCCTCCACAGTCACCAGATCTCAATCCAATAGAGCATCTTTGGGATGTGGTGGAACGGGAGATTCGCATCATGGATGTGCAGCCGACAAATCTGCGGCAACTGTGTGATGCCATCATGTCAATATGGACCAAAATCTCTGAGGAATGCTTCCAGCACCTTGTTGTATCTATGCCACGAAGAATTGAAGCAGTTCTGAAGGCAAAAGGGGGTCCAACCCGTTACTAGCATGGTGTACCTAATAAAGTGGCCGGTGAGTGTATGTCACAGCAGACATTTTAGTTCAACAACAACTATTTGGTTTCATTAAAAATCAAACAATTTGGAATATTGGAACGAATTAGCATTTCATAGTAAGAGTAATGTAAAATATGTAATGGGACCCCAGTTCCAATATGCTATCTATAATATTGGTTTCTTCTCATACTGTAGAGAAGCCTTTGGATCTCCTCAGACACCAGGGCCTGATAGTGAGTGCTAAGTCTTAACCCCCTATGGCTATTGCCCTACACCCCTCAATTGCATGGAGCATGTATAAGTGTTAAGACAATGTGTCTAAGGGTCCATTCACACGGAGTAACGTGCCGCGTGATGTGGCACATATACGACGTGTGAGACTTTGAGCGCTGTAAAAGCTCCCATTGATTTCAATGGAAGCCTGGATTGTATACGCTGCAAAATCACGGCCGCAAAATAACGCGGCGTATACGATCCAGGCTCCCATTGAAATCAATGGGAGCTTTTACGGCGCTCAAAGGCTCACACGCCGTATACGTGCCACATCACGCGGCACGTTACTCCGTGTGAATGGACCCTAACAATGCACAAGTAATTATAAGCCATTAGATCTGCTCAATCCCTCATGTCCAATCTAATAGACAGTGTGATAGTTGCTTTTAGGGGGACTTCACACATAATAATTTGACACAGAATTTGTCAAGCAGAAAATCTGCTTCAGATCCTACTTGACAAAAACCGATGCAGATTTTGACACTGAATTCGAAGCAGAATTTGGAGAGGAATGCCACTCACTGTATTTTGCCTATTTTGCCATTATTAGGCAGGGCCACATTACAAATTCCTTGATGGGATTTTGACAAATTCTGCATCAATTTTTGTGCCCAATTCCGTGTCACATTCTGTAGGTGTATTTTTTGCCTCGCATTCATTGTAATGGAAGTTCTCAGGTGGAATCTGCCTGACGATTGAACAGAATGCTTATGATTTTTTAGCTAGCAGAAAAAAAAATCAACTTCTGCCTCCTATTGGAATGAATCGGAGGCAGATTTCAGGTTGCAATAAAGAATCGTATTGGTAATATCAGTCCATTATGGCGTTGCTATTCATGCACTTGCACAGTATAATTTCCCGCCTATGTAATAGCATTTCATGCCTCTACAGGGGATAACATATGAGATCTCCACTTTATCTAATAAGGTATACAAAGTCTCATGTCAGCAGAACGTCCCGACCCTTTGCAGCCGCCTTGCTGTTTGTTCCGGTGTTGTTACGTGGGCCGCTTCTATGTAGTAGCAAGTATCCAGGGAATGCTGCCTTGTGTTGACAGTCATCTGGTTGCTATGAAGCTGGCTGTCATGGTTCCCTGTGTACAACAGATGAGACTGGCGGGAGGTGATGTGGTGTGAGAGCAGGGAGGGGAGAGGAGAATTACTGTCAATGGAAGCAGATAGGGCTTGTCAAGGGGAGGGAAAGCTTTTTCCATCTACCCTTTGAAGGAGAGCTGCTCAATTGTCTCCCTAGTAACAGAGCTTCTATTTTCATCCAGTGATATCTTTACTATTGAACCCGATCGTCCCTTTTCTTCGTTGCAGATGTTATTGCCGACTTCCCGCACTTTCCTGTTCTTGCCCAATGCACTCGGGGCAGGTACGAAAGCTTCTAGATTGCAAGCTCTAAAAACCAGGGGGGCTGTGTATGTCTGGACCACCAATAATTCACAGTTATAAATGATATTTTTTGTAGTCTATGGTGCCTAAGACCCCATGTGCATGGCCAAGGGTGCATCTGAGTTTTCAGCAGAATGCACTTGGATGATACTCAAGTGACATCCAAGTATCACCTGAGTATATTTTGGGAAGAATATGCAAATCTGCCTTCCATGATGTAATTAAGAAGTCAGTTGCTGCCTCAGTATTGCAAACCAATAGAGGGCGCTCACTGGAATGTGCAAGCCTGTCTTCCCTGATGTAGTTAGGAAGACCGGATTTCAGTGAACCAACCCAATAAAGGCTGCTCCCTTTTGCATCATTCCCGACTGAAATCCGGTCTTCCTAACTACATCAGGGAAGACAGGCTTGCACATTCCAGTGAGCGCCCTCTATTGGTTTGCAATACTGAGGCAGCAACTGACTTCTTAATTACATCATGGAAGGCAGATTTGCATATTCTTCCCATAGTTCCTTGCAAAGTGGAGTGCTAAAGGCTTAATAAGTCTCCATACACCTATATGGTGGTCTCTCCCTAAGGAGTGACAATATCCCCTGAACCCTGAGTATATTTTGTAATCCATTCACGTCTATGGGGGCTTTCAATCCATTCCATTCTGATGACACAGATGATTATAGAGAAGGTCCTAGGTCATCGGAACAGAATGACTCCAAAGCCCCTATAGACATGAATACATAATGGCATGCACCCAGATGTCACTCCGAGTGTCATGCAACTCAGCCCCACATCAGAGGCGCACTCAGTCGTTTGGTCGTTTGCATGTGGCAATACCATGCACATTGGCCATGTATGGAATTATACTGATTATCTATGGCACCATATTACCGATCAGTTTATACATGTTCCCAGCGTGTGCCATTAAGGGGTTAAGTTATTTCTATGCAGTCAATCAGATTGCAAACTAAGCATAACACACACTCCATACAGTGGCATAGCTATGGTGGGTGCAGAGTAAGCAATCGCTACCCATAGGCCTTAAGGCCTCTCTACAACATAAGAAGCCCCCAGTATTATAGATAGCAAACAGTTAATGGAAACACCGTTGTAGATTTTGCATTGGGTCCCAAGATCTCCAGGAGTATTCACACATTCAGGTTTTGGTCAGGTATTTTGGTGCAGTTTGAAAGGTAAAAACAAAAGTGAATTACTAAAAAGGAGAAGCAGTTTATGTCTTTTACTCTTTATATAAGCCTCCCCTTGTTTTATCTTCAAAAATAATATTTAAAAAACTGACCAAAACTATACACTCAAGAAAGCGCCCTTAGAAAGGACTGCAAACTTATTAAAGCATACCTCCAGTCCTAAACAACTTCTTATACATGAATAGTACAAGATAATATATGTAATATATTATATGAAAGACATTTTTTTTCTCCACTTGACTTTCTCCATATGAATCTATGAAGAGAGAAAGGGGGATAGAGAAGACTGTGAAATAATTGCCTGCTGTTACACACTGCTGTCCCTTGCTTTAAAAAAAAATAAAAAAAATACTGCTAGGTTGTAGATAAGAGGCTGCCAGTGCACAGAATGAGGCAATAAATGAATTAACCGGGAAAATCCAACTCCACTCCTCCCTTCTTTATAGAGCTCTGGGTATGAGGCTGAATATGGAAATGAATCTAATGTAAACAAGCAGTCATACTGAAGATAAAGAACAGGGGAACAATAATGAATGAATGATGAAGGAAACAGATAATAATTAATAATAGATATATTACAAAGTTTCTTATTTTCACTATTCATTTATGAGAAGTTGTTTATAAACCAGAGGTATGCTTTAAATTTTGAAGCACGGGTCAAACTACATACTATAGTTATATAGTTATATATACATATACATCTGGCTACATATATAGTCCAGTATCACCAGATCTACAATAAATAAAAAAAAATCCTGGACAATTCCAAGTGTTTATTCTTCTAAGTTGTCTTGTTTCTGCAGTTACATACAGATATCTTGCTTTTTTAATCACAGAATGTGAGTTCACGCATCATGAAAACAATTGTGCAGAATCCAGTGCAAGGTGTAATATATATCTATTTTCTTTCATTGCTTCTCACTCATTGCTCAGAGACGAGTGCCTATGGCTCCATAACCACAGGGATTCTACGCTGCTGTACATGCTACATGCACACAGAAGGATGCCTAAGTGACAGCGAGCCATTGAATGATAGTATTCTTGTACATTGCTTCCATGATTACAGAAGCCTTGACAGATCCAATGTATGTCAGATTGTAATGGATTATACGGCATTATTATGGGCTCATCAGTTTTATGTTTATGTACAAGGAATAGCGTAGCAGCCTACACTATTCTGACCATCATAATAATGGAAACCTAATGGAATGTAGCATAACAGCAGTGTGAACAATGCCTTAAAAGGGTCTGTAGGATCCGAGAATCTAGTCAAAGCCATTGTAGGTGTGTGGACCCCTCTGCAGAGGTCATTGTGCAGACAGGAGAAGATAAGTTGTGATGTCACCTATTGTGACTAGTGGATTCTGCATCTTATCTAAATATACATGTTAACTGTGACCATAGGGGTGCTGAAAAGTGAGAGAGCTGCTGCAAAGAAATCTCAGACAAAAAACAGGACATCTCAGTGTATTATTTGTCTTAGTGGTCAGAATCAGGACTGCAGGACGTTGAGGTTTTTTTTAATTTAAATATAAATAGCAACATGGATAATTTTAAGTCAACAAAATTCCTAATAAATACGTTTAACATAAAACTTGATTGAAAAAAATAGGTCATTTTCTGTTGACACAATCCCTTTAAGATAACAAGATGTAAATGTGTACATGGCTATCTCTTGTAGTAGGGAGTGTTATACATTACACATTGTTTACAGCTTTGCTTTGAGTAGATATACACATAGAACATAATATCTTAACCCCTATCTCCAGCATGTATGCAGAAGACTCAGCCAGGATTGTTTCGCCTCTTCTATCAGAGCAGGCCAGGTGTAAAGTGCACAATGTCACCCTTGCAGTAAACTAGAGCGCACGTCAAGGGCAATGTACACTTTCACATTATTCCTCATAGTCCTGTCACCCAGCTGTTAGTATCTACAGGCGCTGAGTCACACCATAGTGGAAGCCAAGTTTAAAAACCAGGACACGCAGGCGATAACACAGTATACAGTACATAGGGACACTTGTAGCAAGGATTGCCTAATAGTACTAGGGTGTTACCATATTAACAACACCACATACTAGGCACTAGTTATTGTCCTGTTATTCTCACGCCTGCAGTATCACTACATATCAAGTACCGTGTCACATTCATTGTTTACATGGGCACAGAATTTCATCTGTACATTTGAGTGAGTCTGCTACTAGCATAACCGTACCAGTATACCAGTGCTACCATTTAAGTGCCCTCCGGCCTCCTTTTTCCAAGTAAGGCCTAGTTCACATCTGTGTTTGGTATTCCGTTCAGGAAGTCCACATGGAATACTCAACGTATTGACAAGCGGTGAGCAATGAAAGCACACGGGCCCCATAGACTATAATGGAGTCCATGTGCTTTCTGCACGGTCTCCTCACGAGTCATGCGGACAGAAAAGTAGATCGTAAAGTACTTTTCTGTCCGCATGCTCAATGCGGAAAGCACATGGACCCCTTTATAGTCTATGGGGTCTGTGTGCTTTCACTGCACACCACTTGCCAATGCATTCGGTAGTCCATTCAGGGGGGTCCCCATGCGGACTCCCTTAACGGATTACCGGCGCAGATGTGAACCAGGCCTGACTTCATTGAACCACTGCACAGGTGCCAGAGAACCTGTGAAGAGAAGAGTCTGATGTGACTCACCGGACTGATTTCAAGGCAAGTATAAAGGCTTTTTTTAATGTGTGCATGGATAGCTTTAGAACAGGGCTATTTGGGACAATAAAGGGGCAGTTCACACAGTGGAAAATGAAAATGAATTTCGCTTCGTTTTCCACCGCAATTTTCTGCACCCATGACAAGATGCTGATGCAGGACATCAGCAATCCGTCTTGGCTTTCTGCTGCTGATCAGGCACAAGTGAATGGGCCCAAGCAGTGGGGGAATCTTGAGCTGCGGAATCTGGGGCTGAATCAGCAGAAGCATCTGTACAAGATCGAACAGGACACTTATTTTTTCAGCATCCTGCTGACAGAATCTGCTGCAGATTTGGGAATGGAACCTGCCTCCAAATCAGCATCAAATTCCTACACGTGAATAGCCTCTAAATGCTCAATAAGGACTGGTGGATGGTTTAGTGTCCAAAATTGTTCTGACAGATTCCCTTTAAATGACAAGTATGCTTCAGGAGGAATTCTGGGAAAGAGCATACAAATACATTTTCCTACCAGAAAATCTTTTCCAAAAGGAAGCACCTGTTTTGGGGTTTTTGCCCATAGTCCGTATAGAGCAGGGCAATCTAGGTTAGAGGCCATTGATATGGGTCAGGAGAGAACTATGTCTTCTTCTAGAGGCTGCCATAGGGTCTGTCAGGGCCGCCATTAGGAATTTTGGGGCCCCATACAGCCTAAGTGTCTGTCCCGTCCCCCCCCCCCCCGCCATTTTAAAACTACTTTATTTTGCGACATACCAATTATGTATTAAATTTACCCTGGGTGCTTTCACATGTAGCAGATTTTACGTGAGGATTTTCAACTGGCTAGCCAAAGTCAATCAGAAGCGCCAAATCCACAGCAGGAAATCTGCAGGTAAAATATGCTACATATGAAAGCACCTATAGAGAGCCAACACCATTTATAAGAGCCCTCTTAATAAATCCTCAGGGCTTTTTCACATTGCGTTTTTGGCCTCCCTTGCCGGGATACGTTGGTAACCAGTCAGAATCAGCTGTCAACTTATCCTTGCATGAAGAACTGGCCATTAAAAAAAGGGGGGCCTGCAGTTCTCCGTGCAGGGATAAGTGGGGAGCTGATTGTGGCTGGTTACCAAAGTATCCCGGCAAGGGAGGCCAAAAACACAATGTGAACACTCCTTTAAAGTGAAAGTCCCACCCCCAAACAGGCTGCTATGCTAGTAACATAGCAGCCTACATCATTATTAATACAAAGCACACATACCTTTGGAGGCATTGTGTTCTTTGTAGTTCTCCAGCTAAAAACTTATATATTATTGCCCCAGTTCCCTCTCCGCAGTGCCGCACACCCGATGCCCCAACAATCCCCCCCGTCCACCTTCTAACATCTTTCCATTACCCCCTGTACCTATAAATTATGTCCCCTGGCGCCCGCAGCAGTCATTGTGCCCAGTGAGCAGAGCTGAGCTCCAGCTCCTCGCACAGGTGCAGTACTACCTGCTCGCCGACTTCAATACGGGTAGTACTGCGCCTGTGCGAGGAGCTGGAGCTCGGCGCTGCTCACTGGGCACAATGACTGCTGCGGGCGCCAGGGGGCTGGCACATGGTGGCGGGCCAAAACCGGGCCTCCCCATTTTTCAATTTGGCTGGGCCCCTGACGCCAGTAGCAGTAATACTGGCCTATCGGCAGCCATGGGGTCTGTAACCGCTTTGGCGTTTCATTTCAATTAGCAGGACAGCAATTTTTGTGGTTTATGCGGAAACATGACCAGACACAAAATAACAGAAGTCCTACAACATGGGGGGTCATTTCCATTTGCATGAGACAGTCCACTAGACAGACACAGCACAATCTGCGGCACACTGCTCTGACTGTAGTCATACCACTGACTCTATAGATGAAGTACATATGTCTCAGATGAATGTAATGCACACGTTTGCATCCTGTTTCCTGGCAGAGAGGCCTGATACATCTGGAAATGTGCAAACCACAAAAATGCAATTATCATAAACATAGTATAGATCCTCCTGCAAGAAGTCTTTTGCGGTCGCCAAGGAAATTCAAGAAAGCGAATCATCCTGGTGCCCTGTGGTCTGATACAGGACCTATGCAACATTAAAGATGTGATATACGGGGGACGACCAACGTCCCCATGTACAAAATATGAGCTCAAAAAGGATATATGGCGCCAATTACTAAAACTCATATCTCTATTTACTTGGTGCTTGGATGTTAGTTATTGTTTCTTACTAAAAGGGAGAATTGGGAGGCCCCCGTAGCCATTTATATAATTATTTATTTTATTTATTATGCTTACTTATGTAGCGCCATCATATTCCGCAGCGCTTTATAGATATTGTCAGTCACTGTCCCATATAGGGCTCACAATCTACATTCCCTATCAGGATGTCTTTGGTGTGTGGGAGGAAACCGGAGTCCCCGGAGGAAACCCACGCAAACACGGGGAGAACATACAAACTCCTTGCAGATGTTGTCCTTGGCAGTATTTGAACCCAGGACTCCAGCGCTGCAAGGCTAACTATTGAGCCACCGTGCTGTGTATGGTTACCTAAAAATGAAAGAAAAGTGCTTGTGTCTAAGTACTTATCCTGTCATTACTTCTTATCTGAATGATTCTGCTCTGAATTCCCTACACAAGCAGTGTCAGTTTACAATTAAGTCTATGGAGAGGGAGGAGGAGAAGGAGAAAGACAGATATATGAGGCTGTCTACAGTCATTTCTGTCATTCCTGATAACCCAGCTGTGTTGTGAAAGAAAACTGTCTCTCTACAGTGCAGATGTCTCTTTGCTTTCATAAGCTCTCCTCTACCACCTCCTTCCATAGACTTCTATTGTACAGATTTGATCAGTGGCAGAAGGTGGAAAATAAGTAAGTAAACACTTTTCTTTAATAAACTACACTACAAAGTTTATCTTCACTTATCCTATGGATATACTGTATGAACAAAATACTAAAGTTGAGTTACACTTTAATAGTATTAATTGTGGGACTCTATAAGGGAATCATCAGACAATATTTGCCTACTACACAATCACTACACAATATTTACGTTATTATTAGAAATGAGCGAGTACTATTCAAAACGACCGTTTCGAATAGCACGCACCCATAGGAATGAATGGAAGCGGCCGGCACGCAGACTTTGCCGGCGGCCGGTTGCTTAACCCCCTGTGTGCCGGCTGTGTCCATTCATTCCTATGGGTGTTTCGAATAGTACTCGCTCATCTCTAGTTATTACAGTAAGCTTCTGTTTAAGTGTACTTTCCAACTCTTCAAGACTGACTGGGAGACTCCTAGATAAGGGAACATTTTCCAAATTCCAGCCCGAGCTGGCAAGTCTCCTGTAAATCCAGGAATTTGTGTGTGATAGAGCTGGGGGTTAGGAGAGGAGGTAACATATAAGCGAGGATGCTTTGGCTGGCACGGATAATGGTGTTCACATAAAACATCTAAATTCTCCTTTAGGCTGAGGCCCCACGTTGCCGAAACTCAGCTTTTTTAGTTGCAGATTTTGCTGCGTTTTTTTGAGCCAAAGCCAGGAGTGGACTGTGCAGTATGGAGAAATGCAAGAACTTCCTATATATTTCCCATTCCTTTTGTAGCCATTCTTGGCTTTGGCTGAAAAAACTGCAGCAAAATCTGCAACAAAAAAACCTGCATATCCGCAACGTGGGGCCTCAGCCTTAAAGTCAGTCTTGTGAGCTGGCATGCTAGGTACTTCTACAAGTGGTTATGGTGAAAAGATAGACACCCTAAAGCAGGGGTAGGGAACCTTCAGCTGCTGTGAAATTACAACTCCCAACATGCTCCATTCACTTCCATTGGTGTTCCGGGAACAGCAGAGCAAGTATGCATGCTGGGAGTTGTAGTTTTACAACAGCTGGAGAGCCGTACGTTCCCTACCCCTGCCCTAAAGGATTATCTGGTATTGATTGTAGTTGTATTTCTGGGACAGACAACATAAAGAGACATGGTGATCCCAGTGATTTTAGTGGGGTCCCTCTAATGTCCCTTAAGATGAATCTACCATCTAAGATGAGCTGCCATGATCTTGGACTGGTGATAGAGCTACTGCTGGGCTTAAAAATGCTGTGGTTATTCCGGAGATGGAAGGTCTGCTCGCCTACGCAGTCAGTTTGGGCTCCAGACTTTTCCATCTGTTACACATTAGTATTATGCATTATTAAAGATTTACAGATTTGTGACCATATTTACAGATATAAACCTACTGGATGTAGGACGACAAAGCGAGCAGACATCTGACCATGTGTTTTGTACCCTACCATATTATGGACAGTAGTCCTGCGATCTCTGTACCTGCCAGATATCTTCTAGGCCTGTATTCAGGGTTTTTCTGCTACCAGTATTGGCTGGGTATGTCACAAGTGACTGGTTGGTGGATTACCATAAATCCTGATATCTGAAGTAACCCATCACTCTGTATTATAGAGGATGGTAGTTATGGAAACAGCTGAGCACATTTGGATATTTCCATATTTCGCTAGAATGAAAGCGCTGCGGAATAGGTTGGCGCTATACAAGTAAGCTAAATAAATAAAATGAAAAGTAACCGTACATGTATGTTCACCCATTAGCCCGGGTGCCCCGTTCTTGGTGTCTGGAGGATCATTGAATTGCAATGAAGGAGGTTTTCTGGGACTATAATATTGATGGCTAATCCTCAGGACACCCCCACTGATCAGCTGAATGAAGGGGCTGCTTTGCTCGGGTACATGCTGTGCCACAGTCAATTTTTGCTACTCCATGACTGCAAATGATGTGTAAATGGAAAAGGACTTTGCAGTTGCTGAATGGTCAAAAGCTTATTTCTATCCTTCATGAAATGTATGGCAGAGACACATGGACATGGCCATGGACCTTCATCAGACATATGGTTGTGTGGTCATGGACCTTCATCAGACATACACGCTGCCCCGAGCCTAAGCCCTAGACCAAGTGCCATATACCTATCAGCATTGCACTTCATCTAGTACCTGTGTTCTGGGCACCATGCATGTCTGATGAAGGTGCATGACTGAAACATCTTCTGCCATACATTTAATAAAGGATAGTAATAAGCAATTTGCCCCATCAGAGAATGCAAAGTTCTCTTCTATTGGCCTATCGGATTGGGACTACTAAGTGCTGCTGTTACTCTCTATACAAATGATAACCATGGGTTGTTGCCACCAGCTGCTTACACTTACGCTAGGTTCACATCTGCGCCAGGTTCTCCATCATTCAGGTCTACCGGTTACACCCGGACACTGGTGGACTCCATTGACTATAATGGGGTCCGCTATTTTCATACTGAAAACAGCGGATAGACAAGTCTTCCGTGCAGGACTTTTCTCTGCACTGATTTATGGCGTTTTCTGCGGTGGAGTCTCCAACAGAGACTCCAACTCAGATGTGAACTCAGCTTTGCTTCTTGAAATTTTTACTTTGCAGGACAAGCAAGTGCTCTTCCCACCCTTAAGCTGGTGGATACCCTTCTCATTCACTGCCTGTGATCTCATCTATAAGGAGCGTTGTGCGCACCTGTCCAGTCTCAGCGTCCCTGGATATCATTTCAATATAAGTCTGTAACCCCCCTCCCCAGACAAAGGCCTCCACACATGCCGCGCTGTCTGGCAGTGAACGGGTGATCCTGTATAAACCTCGGCTTGTTCCCCTGCCTACATTCCATGTTTGTCCAGAAAACAGGGTGGGAACACATGACCCCAGAAAACCTTGCAGGGAGGAGATACACACATAGGCTGCCAGAAGAGACAGGAAACAGGTAATGGAGGGAAGGAAGGGAGTGCACTGCCAAGAAAGGAGGAGCACACCATTTTTTTTTTTTTCATCTGGGATAAAATTGAAACCAAATAAATTGCAGCCAGAAGTCAGACACAAAGGATACGGCTGTGAATGGTGTAACAGAGGTCCGATTGTGCTCAGCTGCTCCTCAGTCTACAGGATGGGGGGGGGGGGGAGGGAGTCAAAGCCGCCGCTGTTGAAGCAAAAAAAAAGAAAGAAAAACTTTTAATAAAGAGTTTTTTTTCTTTGTCCGTATTTAATACTTGTATTCTTATTATTATTCTTCATTAAATAATTCTGAAACTTTTTTTTTTTTTTATAACTCTCCGTTGTACCATTCCTCCTATACATGTAAAAATAAATTGACAACTGGGCGTAACTATTTGGGGGTGTCAGCGCTGACATCAAGGAGGAGGAATGGTAACAATCACTTGCACTGGTATAACTATAGGTGCAGCTGCCACCACTCCCAGAAACCAAAGGGGACCCGCAGATCACCCAAACCACCCTACAGATAGATAAACTGCTGTATCCGTTTTCCGATTTAGTTTGGCGGTTAGCATTCTGTGATTGTAAATGTATAATCCCTGGCCTCTGGTGAGCTGGAGAGAGAAGATTTACAATGTACAGCCTTCCAGTGTCGAAAAAGAAGACAAAATTCACCCTTTCATGGTCGAACTACAATTGGTCAGCAGCATATAATGAAGGAGGGAGTTAGTGGGGGAGGCTGTGGCATAATAGAAGGCAGGATTACTGTGTGAGGGGATGGGAACGATGGGAAGCTTGTGTGCATAGATATGTCTTTATGGCACTCGAGGTCCAGATATAGAAAGTAAATGCTGCTATAGTATATGGATGGGATGAGACTATTGGTTGTAAGACGTTGCATCGGGGGAGGAAATCTGAGATTTTGCACCAGTGTCTGTGAGCCATTAGTTATGCTCTCTGCCCAATGACTAGTTATTCCTATTTTTAATTTAGGATATTCCCTCACTTTATAACTGATGGGTTTCCGACCTCTGGGACATGATTCTGGTTTATCACTGCAGCCCCTTGTCTGTATGTTTTTGCACAGCGGAGTTCTTGACCGCTGGTTGTGACCTGGCTTCCGTCACTTGGATTGTACTATGGTGCAGCTTCCTGCGCAGCGGATGACTGGGAGAGTAGTTGTGTGAAAAAAAGGAGGATTGTACCTTCACCATTGATGCCATATCCTGTATATAGGGGATGGGAATAACACTTTCATGCAAATGTAACTATACAGTAAACCTATATTGGGATCACCGCTATACAGTCCTATTCTTTCATTGGATCCCAGAGGTCAGACCCGCTCTAAATGCAAAGCAGTTTTATATTCTAATGGTACGCTAATACGGTATAAGACAGACATAAGCCTAAAGCACCGTAATTGTCCAAAATTTTCATGCATTGAAGCAAGTGGAGTATCTAAAGCTATGAATGTCTGTGCTGGTTGTGACTCGTAGAACATGCAATGATCCCAGAAATCTGCAGATGTGACGGTATACTTATTTATACCTATTGCACATGACTTGACTTCTCCTGTAGACGGTTGCTATATTTTACAAGAATACAATGCATGAAGTGGGCTTTTCCTCATTCCTTACAGCAGTACACACCAGACACTTACTTTTTTTTTTTTTTTACTATTATTTCCACTGTGCACTAAGCGGGATATTCAGCCATCTGTACGGTTGATGTTCCCAGCGAGTGGTAGAGCTCGGTGTTTGGGGATTAATATTGGAAAGAATCCAGCAGTCCCATCTATACCTTCGGCAATATTCCAGCAAAATCCCTGTTCTTACCTGTTTTTAGGCACAAGGAGAAGCGAATATTTCCATGGTAACATAAAACCCCTTCCTCTACCTGACTACAAGCTAATCTGTTTATGGCAATGCTGTTGTATAGTTTTATATCAGGAAACAAGGGGTTATTTATCCAAATCTCCTGCCGGCCAGATATCTCACAGCAGGGGGGAGGTATCGCAACGGGGTTCCTGCAGAGCTATTTATTACCTTCTCACAAATGTAGTAAACTATGGGGTTTACTGCCGGTGTCCTTAACCAGGAGGTGCCCGTAGGTTGCAGTTTCTGATGCAGCTTTACCTACAAAGGCAGGCGCACTAAGGCTGGTCAGACACGACCGTAATGTAAGTCCGCAATTGAGGGTTTTCAATTGCGGACCATTTGCGGACAGATTATATTCAATGTGACCTCTTACACCACCGGATATTTTATCTGTGGTGTGGCCGGGCCGCAACTGTAGTCCGCAATTTATAGGACATGTCTGTAATGGCCGTGAATTGCGGCACTGCACAGACTTGCCTATAGAACTCTATGGGCGTGTGCGGCAGGACACGGACATCTGCGGAGCCTATGTTGCCTATGTTATATCAGCAACTTGCAGACCGTACATTCAGTACGGTCGTGTAAGACCAGCCTAAGGGACGAGGCCACAGGTAATGGCATTACATGACACTGCAAATCTCCATATCACCCAGCTCCTGCAGATACCCAAGGGACATCACCCATTATTTATTTTACTAGCTGCTTTTTAGCTCAGCTCCATGAGATCAGTCAAGTGTTTTGTGACCACAGCTCAGCTACAGTGCCTATAGGAAGTCTGAGGTAGTCTGAGACACGCCCCCTCTCTCATCATTGGCTCAGATGTCTTCTTCCTCTATCTTTGCAATTTGGCTGCTGTGCACAAAGTCAAGTTCACCAAATTACCCTCAATACAGGGGAAGCCTAGAGGGTCACTTTATATAGGTTTTATGGGAGAAGAGTCACATCTGCTCGAAATGTAAAAATAATACATTTGCTAATTGATCTCTATTACAATTCTACATCTGTGCCTTTTTACATAGTTATGTGACTAAATGACTCAATAACCAAAGCACTGTATAGGCTATGATCATTGAAAGCCCTGTTCTCTTGCTTTGGACAATCCTCATGAAATAAGCAGATCACAAAGCATGCCCCTGCTGGGTCCACAACCGTTCAGCTGTTATAAATAGGAAAATCTGGAAATGAGTGTTCAACTTCCCAGCGGCGCCACCACAAGAGAAATGAAGCATTATATAGTGCCAATCCAAATCAGTGGGATGTCTGAGTATTGCAGGACAGGACAGGTTCTCCTGAGTGAGAGATGCTCTTTGTAACTGCTGTCCGTCTGGTCAAGAGATTAAGTGTATAGTGGAAGCCCCTCCTGTTAACTCAGAATTTCCTAATAGGGTGTATGAAAATGGGTTTTCTGAAATGGACAACCCCTTTAATTTTCCTGGTGGATTTGTTCAGGAGATGTCATCAATATATCTATGCTATACCACTGGCATTCCCGCCTCCCAGCAGTCATAGTTAGACATAGCATTGGGTTGCACACAGGTTCTGTCACCCCCTGCCTGCTGCTACCCATGTCCTTTTCACCTGCTACTTCTGGTGCACACTTCCATAGGGTGTGTACGCTGCTTGGCTCTTAAAGGGCCATTAGATGCATGGGTTAATATATCCCCAGCCAATTCCAAGATACCCCTCCTTATACAAGGCACCCTACCCCAGAAGAAGGTGTCTGACCTATTTTGATTTCTAGCTTTCTAATTCCTGACTTCTGTTCTGGACCTTGACCCAATTCCTGACTTTCACGATTAAGCTTGGACTACTGACTATGTAGGAACTCCAGCCTTGACCTCAAGCTGTAACTTAGGTTACACTTTTGTCTATTCCTACACCTCTTGTTCAGAGCTAGACTCTGGTGTCTCTTGACCCATCTGTCACTGGTGGTCCCTGCCATGAAGCCCAAATTCCTGTATGTGGATTAAAGGGTGAAGTTGAAGGGATCACTAAAACACTGCCTTGAGGAGTGGCAAAAATTACTTTGGTCACACAACCCCCTGCATTGCATAAAACTTATGAATATTCTCAAGTATTGGCCTAGACAATGAGAAGAAGAGATGGTGAGATCTAACCATAGATAGAAAACCTGTACAATGGTAAAAAATAAAGGAAATACGGAAACATTCTTTATTGGTAAGGTTTTAGGCGCCAGAGCTAGTGCACTTAGATGACCCTCTAGATGAACCTTGTAGACTTATTATTGCCAATTGTGCCAAGTGACCAATTCAGCTCCACTGTATCCGATGAGCTCAACTATGCCATATTAGTATCTTCTGAAGAAGACAAGGTAGTATAGAATGAAACAAATGCTCTGATACCATCATTCAGAGGAAGTCAGTCTGGCGCTTTGTCTTGTGCTGATTGCCATATTCAGCTGTGGCTCCCCTCTTCCTTTAGATTTGCAGCTGCGGTTTCCTCCTTATCTTCGACATCTGAGGCAGCACAGGAAGAGTGGGCTGATTTTAGACAAATGTCATAGACACATGTGTGAGTGACGTGTATTTTCGGTTCTGATACCATTGACCCGTAAAGGTCTTTTGAGGCTGTAGAGGTTCCATCTATGGTTTGTAGAGAGAAGCCACTTTGAGTTGGCGTAATGGTGGTATAGTAATCAGGTTGTATCATTGTATTTGTGTGTAGCAATTTGTGGCTCAATGTGTAACAAGAATGAGTTACGTTTATGGTTAGACATTGCTACATTGTAATAGAAGAACATGCAATTGCTTTAGTTCTTTCAGAATTGTTTAAACATAGAAATGTACTTTTTGAGTTTATTATTTGTATTATTTACTTGCCATTCTGTGATCTTAGGCCTGGTTCACATCTGTGTTTGGTATTCCGTTCGGGAGGTCCACTTGGGGACCCCCCCGAATGGAAACCTGTACGGATTAATAAGTGGTTAGATAAGAAACCACATGGACCCCATAGACTATAATGGGCACCAGGTTGTATATCACTGACCAGGGGCAAGTGAAGACCCCAATATGTGCCAATGGAATCATATCCTGGCTTTATCCCACAGTACTTGAGGGCCAAAGTTTATTTAGCTTTAACACTTGAGATGCCACCAGTGTACCCCCCCATCCACTAGCTACAATATATGTCAGTCATATGTCCTTGGCCCGTCTGCAGTTTTTGCACCTGGCAGAATGGATTGTCTCATAGACATAACTGTCTGTCTCTGAGGTGACAGCGGCTTAGTGTGAGATTAATGCAAGAAGCAGCCAGCACCACGGGGCACAGCGCCAGGAGTCAGAGGTCACTGGAAAGCATTGCACACCCCTCAGGATATCTGGCAGAGTGTGGCAGCAAGAGGAAGGATGATATCTGGATGGGAAAGGAAGAGGGAGAGGAACTGGTAGATGTGAAAAACACTATACATGGAAATAAAGCCACAGACTGGCTGGAACTGGATGTGGATGTTGTTAGAGGACGAGGACATGGGACCATGGGATGGCTGGGCTAAAGGAAGATTTTACTGTACAATTATATATATGGATGTCCAGAGGTGTAATATCCTATAAGAAGTGATAAAATGGATTGAATAGTTGTCTAACCTCATATATATATTTATATTCGGCTTGATTGCTGTGTATGCCATGTAATGGTAATTGATCAATTACATCTATAAAAGCTATGTTTAGCACAGTAATGATACACCCGAGGCGGCTGTCACTGAGTGGGTAGTAAATGAAGGTGATATCAGCTCATCTGTCTGCAGAAATGATTCTACATTGCTTGGGATCAGGTGGATCTCTGGTTAGGGATCTGTATCCAAGACAGATCTAGAGGAATGAATGAGTTATATGGTTGCACCAATGTTATGTCCACCCCTGGTCCATCTGAGGGCATGGGGATTGTTTCAGACTAACAAAGCACAGTGTCTGCATAGTGTGTCTGAAAGATTGTCATTTTACAGAAATGAAGAGGAGACTGTGGATTGTATGCATGTGAATGTATTGAGACCAGTTTATAGCTCTATATACTTCATAGACACTATAACAAATACTTAATGGGGTTTTCTGCGCTCCTCCCAAAGGATAGCTCATTAGTATCTGATTTGGCACATGGTCCGAGTGCTGGACCCCCACCAAACAAAAGCAATTGAGATGTAGAGGGACAGAAGCAGAAGTGATCCTACTCCAGGTAATAGGTGTAGCTATAGGGGATGCAGAGGGAGTAGGTGCTACTGGGCTGCTGACCCATAAGTGGCCCCAATTTTGCACTGGGGCTCAGGAGCTTCAAGCTATGCCTCTGGGTGCACTACTGTATAGTGGAGGTGCTGCAGCATCGCACCGATTACTTAGGTACGAGTAGAGCTGCTTCCAGTTTGTACATCTCTATAGCTTACAGTGCCCAGAGGCAGCCAGATGAGCTGATCGGTGTGGTCCAGTCCAGATGTCATTGGCCAATGGCCAGATAGGCCATTGGTATAAAAAACAATAGGGGACCCAGAAAACCTTTCTGTTGTGTTGAAGTAACCTAACCAGCAGCTGCATATAGGACATGTTACAGAATTGCATTAAAGGGGTTATCTGGCTTCTATTATTGATAGTCTATCCATCTTCAGACACTACAGGAGTCGCGCTGCTCACTTGTCGTACCAACTGTAGAGCAGGTTTTGGTAGTGCAGTGGTATCCCATTGAAGTCTATGGGACAACGCTGCAGTACCTACACCTACCACTATGGTTTTCAGAGCTGATCTCCGGGGATCCGGGTGTCAGACCCCTGCAGATTTAATATTGATGACCTATCCAAAGGATGTTATCATTTATTTTTAGGGTGGTATCACACATAGTTGTCCTGACATGGTAGTCGTCCTGAGTGTTAGTGTTTGGATACTGACCCTCAGTCCAGTGCTTTACAGATGAATAGTTAACTCCTTGTTGCTCATGATTGTTGACATGGTTTACCCAAACCATATGGCCAATAATGAGAAAAATAAATTTTACAATAACTATATGAGCTAACCATACTGACCTGGTATTTGTGGACAGATCAATCACGACTTGGCCTGGCAGAGACCTCTGGGTGTGATATCCTCATATAGTAATGTAGCAAGTTTGGATAAAGACACAAGTCCATCAAGTCCGACCTATAAACCTCCCATGTTGATTCAGTATAAAACATAAAACAATTACTTGTGTAATACACCAATTTATTATATTATTCTCAATAACATTTATGTTCCTAGTAGTATTGGATTTAGCAGCGGCTCCTCGGGTGCAGGTGACTCTTCTGTGTTCAAGTGGTTGTTTGCAAGCTCCGTCATGCTTACTCCTCAGCTTTATGTCTAATCCAGGTAGGATTAGGTTTTCATGCATAGTTTATGGACAAGACCAAACTGATCACAAACCTGCAATACAATGAGACCTGGACTCGTGGAATTCTATCCTGCTGTCTCTTCAGACATTCCTGCGCCTTTACCCATTCCGTGCCGGAGTCTCCTCTCCTGTTATTCGGCTCCAAATCTGAGCAAGCAGAAAACACGAACAAGGACCATTGTATGATTATGGAATATCTTGTAGCCTTCCATCAGAGATATACATAGGGAGCTGCGTACATCAAACAGAGGATCATAGTGGGTTATGAAGAAGCATTTAGAATAGCCACATATCAGCCCACATTCACCCTTGTAGCCATTCTCTTAGGATTCTTCAGTGGAAAGGAGGATAAGTCACATATTTTTATATAAAACTGTAACTAGCCTTTAATAACACCCCGAGAGACCCATCTCTATAAGAAACTGGCCATAGGGCTCTGCTAATGGTATATTCTGTGCTGCGGTCTATCTTGAGTTATTCTTTAAGGTTGCTTATTCTCTCCTAGAATTCTTCTGGGGTTAGCCTGGCTATTTACAGCCTGTAGTCACGAGTGGATTTGTCTAGCATGCTTCTAAAGAGTTAAAAAAAAATGAGTTTATTCCATCTGCTAAAAATATTATATGAGGCATCCTAAGAAAAGCTGGATCGTATGTGTTTCAAACCCATATAGTGGGCTTCTTAAAGGGATTCTGTCACCAGACCCCAGCATTTCAACCTAGTCCTACAGATAGATAGGTTAGGCTCACCTGTTTTTCCCTTGTGTATTGGTTCCTCTGGCAGAGATATTTTTTATCAATATGCAAAGGAACTCATTGACGAAATGAGGGAATTGCCACTTACCTCTTTGGAGCAATATCTTTACAACTAATTCACAAGGAGGAAACATGGTTCAGGTGACCCTAACCTATCTACCTGTAGGGTTTGTTTGATATGCTGGGTTCAGGTGACCCTAACCTATCTACCTGTAGGGTTTGTTTGATATGCTGGGTTCTGGTGACCCTTATCTATCTATCTATCTATCTATCTATCTATCTATCTATCTATCTATCTATCTATCGGGTTTCTTTGCAAAGGAACTCTTTGGCGAAATGAGGGAATTGCCACTTACCTCTTTGGAGCAATGTCTTTCAACTAATTCACAAGGAGGAAACATGGTTCAGGTGACCCTAACCTGTCTATCTGTAGGGTTTGTTTGATATACTAGGTTCTGATAACGGATTCTCTTTAAGCTGGCTATACATATTTGATGTACATTGACCAAGCCGGCCAGTTTTAACAGTTCAGTTGACCATCTTATGTACATGGGGGCCTACCAATTCTCCCCAAAATGTTGAGGGCTTACAACTGCCTGATCCATTTGTTCTGTGGGAGATAAGCTGCTGCGAGAGTAGTATGGCAATGACTTTCTTTCTTCTCCCAATTCAGCTAAGCTGAGCATGCATGTGTGTAGGGGAGTCAATCGAGATAGCTGTGTGACCAGCTACAATCTAACGTACATGGTGGCATTAGTCATAGCGTAGTTTGTTGTACACTCAGCTCCTATAGCCTCTGCAGGTTGTTTGTCTAGCCAGGGTGGTGCATGGGGAGGATTGAATTACTCTTTCCAAAGTGCTGTGCTTGCAAATTTTCTATACACCTGTCCATTAGGTGTGACCTTTAGTCGGGAAGGGACATTAACCCCCCCTCCCCTTTTGCCTTCATCTACTTCAGACCGATATAAGTTTACTTACATACATTACAGAATATACATAACACAATCATATAAATTGATACAATTGCTGAGTATTCAGTTAGAGGGTCCGCCCTTTGTCTAGTGCAGGGTCACCCCCTCTAACACCCCGCTTCACTTTTTGAATTCTCTTCCCTTTTCTCTGCCGTGCCCCCACCACTTCACCCCCTCCCCTCTCAACAGCAGAGTAAGCCCTTTGTCTATGGTTTCTAAGATCGTTCCACCAGTACAATTACCCGCTAGGTCAGTTCTTGGTGCACAGTGAATCTTTCTTTCCATGTTTTTGGCTGACTGCCATTTTAGGCTGGACAGATTTAGTTCTAGACACAATTGTTCATATCTGGTAATAATGCGGGTTTTCCATCTGTCTGGTCAGTGGATAGAAACCCCCTCTGCTGCTTTTACAGCTTCGCTGTTGTAGTTTAGATGATATTTGCCCATATCCAGGCAAGTGTCCAATATGAAGAGCTGGATTGCATGGTCATTCAGTATAGTTAAGCTGTGTAAAGGAATCTTTTATATTCGTTGGCGATGAAAGTCATTCTTTTGTTGGTTCTTGTGCTCACAATGACTTCCCGGTAAGCATGCGAAGGGCTTGTGTCTACAAATAGCAGCCAATATGAAGAGGCAGAGCTGCAGTGGGGTGGGAGTATCTGTCTAAACCAATATAGAGACGGGATGTGTGTCTCAGACTCCCTTAGGGTCCATTCACACGGAGGAATTTGGTGTGGAATTTCAGCGCTGAAAAAAAAACCTCCTATTGACTTCAATGGGTTCCTTTTTCTGCTAGCAATCCGCCTCAAAATCCGCTGCCAAAAACGGCTCCCATTGACTTCAATGGGAGCTGCTCGCTTCTTTTTTCCACTAGCTAGTAATTGAAAAAAGAAGCGACATGCCCTATCTTGCCGCGGATTCCGCGGCGCAAGACTCCCTCCCGATTAGGTCTTGGCCCATTCATTCAGGCCTAGTGTTATACTCTCCTTCATGGGTCCCAAACAACGGAGAGCTGAAACAGAGGTTACATATGGACACCAGTGAATCCCATTGACTATAATGGGGTCTGTTGGATGTCCGCCATTTTAAAACGGAAAGAGGCAGAGAGAAAATTTCTCTGTGCAGGACTTTTCTTTCCGCCAATTTTCTGCAATGGATTCTCCAACCCAGCCTTAGTTTTACGCTAAAGAGAGACATGGGGTTCCCCATTCCATACATTTATGTAGGCAGCAAACAGGTAGAGTAGTGGCAGCCTGAGAATGGTCAGCCTTATTCAGACCTGAAGATGAATTTTCCTTGGCAATGTTGAGATAGAGCGTTGCTATTGGAGTCTAACTCAAAATACAAGAAAACGTAACTTCTAGAATTATGATCTTTGGACGTAAGTCATCTCAATGACCTGCAAAGGCAAACCTTTGTATACCTAATAGCAAAACAGACCAGTTCTGGGTAACAAAACAAGCTGGATCACTATGGCCGGTCAATAATCTATCAATCCCAGCCACGTTTGTGTACTTTAGTTTTAGTTGCAGCCCTGGGAGAATGTGCTAGCGTGCTAAGATTCTAGAAAGTGCCCACTGGAATCTATTACATCTCTAGATGTAAAAAAAGAAACCTATAGAGGGGTCTCACATGACTTCACCTACAGGTTGCACAACTCTCGTTCAGCCAATCCCAATGCTTACACAAGGGTCAGTGTGTGTGGGAGAGCCTGCAGTACTCCAACATTTCTAGCATATTTTCGTTAAATTTAGTTCCACCCAAAGAGAACCAGATTTTGCTCTCTGACTATGAGCCACAGATGGCCCTCAGCTGTCATAAGCTTCACAAGTAAGGGTTACAAGATTATGCACATGGCTGAAAATCTATCTGGGAAACCACAAAATGGATGCAAAAATATTCTTTACTTAGTAGACCTTCTAAGAGTAAAGCTGACCACAGATTATAGCTAGTTAGTCTGAATACCTGTTTAGCCAACAGTTATGCCTTTTGACATTTCCCCTCATGCTCAGCTTGACCGAGGGTGCATGTGTTCTTAATTTGTTGATGGAAATAAATCACTGCCAGATGATTTAGGAACAAAAGGAACGGCACATTGAAATTTAACATGCTGACGCATCTTTTGGCTGACATCTTTAAAAACATGGGGGAGTAAGCCAGGGCAAAACACCTCCGGTACTGGTATGACTTTGGATTGGTCATGTTGAAATTAAACTACCTGATCCTTCTTTCCCCCACATCTATCTTGTTGGTGGAGCTGGAGCTCCTGCAAACACATTGGAGGTTCATCCACCCCTGCCAGAAGCACATTCGATGGGATATCCAGTGTATGGCTATCATAATACCAGCTATGACTGATAAATCGGAGACAGTTATTGGCTTCATTGCAAACATCACCAAGACATATGGGGAATCTGACGCCAAGAAAACTGCCTGTGCCAAATTTGTCAAGTGTTTCAGATGTTTTTACAACTTTTCTAAAAAAAATAGGTTCTGTTGCATGGGGTAAGGGGTGTGGCTTATAAAAATGGGCATGGCCAAAGCTGTGCACCAACAAATTTGCCAGAATTTTATTGCATTTCTAATAAGCAGTGTAACATTAGACTAGACCAGGGGTGCCCAATACGTCGATCGCGATCTACCAGTCGATTGCAATGGACGTATGGGTCGATCGCGGGATGCAGCCAGGGATCCCCGGTGTCTGCTTGTTCGCAATGCAGGCTGAGAGTCGACTCTCAGCCTGCGCTGTGAACAAGCACTCCGGACACTTGAAGGCCAGACAGCAGCAGCTCTGGGGGATGACGCGCTCCCTGCTCTTAGGCATGGAGGGGGCCGGGGTGCTTCTTGTTCACAGTGCAGGCTGAGAGTCATCTCAGGACACTGTATATTAAGTTTGCCCCTATAGTCTTTTCTTGTGTGAGAAAAGCGCATTACAAATGTTTGTCATTGTCATCATACAGCTATGAGCACATGAAGAGAATGTAAGTACCCACAAGAGATTTGGTATGTACCCACTAATGTACAAGTACAGGTAAGGAAACTATAGGGGATGGAGTCCTCAATGTGCATTGTCCTAATTTTGCCCTACAATTACTGTTTATATCACGTGTAATTGATGATGCTATGTAAATAACAATAAGAATAATTTATACTGTGAAAATCATTGATCCTCTATTCATAGCTGATCGGTGGGGTCTGATCGCTGAGACCACCACTGATACCCAGTATTGGGGTGTGTAGTGGTGGACGTAAGATGCGCTCCTCGCTCCATTCATTCTTCACCTATTTTCAGCACTCCCATTGACATGAATGAAGTCGGGGCACATAGTCTGTGCCCACCACTAAATTCCAAGACACAGAACTTCTCGGGAATGGTGGGGGTCCCAACAGTCGGATACCACCAATAGTTAATTTTCATATTACATTTTCATAGTACAAATCAAAGAGAATAGTACATAATGCTTTACATTGCCTTGTCACAGGAACAGATTTACTCCTGCCTCAGGTCTGTCCCCGCGATGTGGAAAGGTCACCGGATGACTGCGGTTGTATAACATGCAATTATCACGTCAGCGGAACACATGTAATTGATGACAGTAAGTTCTCTGCCATGACATGGAACATGGAGTACACATAAGGTAAGAGATCAATTGTTGACATGAACGAAAACTGAGCAGCAAAATAACCCTGGCGCCATGTTCATCAAAAACACAACCTCAGGCCTGAAATCTGATCCTGTACATTGTGCAGGATCCCAGTATATAGTGGCCAAACAGTTACCAAGAGGACACGTCTTTGACATAAGAGTTTGCAAATTATGTTCTGTATACACCGTCAGGGCACCACAAACCTCATGGAATTTAGGCAAACTGTTTTCTAGAACCAAATGTTGGCACACAATATATGGCCATTTAGTAAGCTTATGTTCCTACGGGACTGAAACTCTGACAATGTGATTTTTAAGAATACTTAGCTACAGAAAACAGACACAGAATCTGTGTCGAAATTGGCATTTGCTGCGATAACGCACAATGCCTTTGAAATGCTAAGGGTGAAATCTTTGGCAAATCTACAGAATTTCTGCAATGAAAAATACAACAGAAAGTGTAAAATTGCATCTTAGACCTGTGGAAGCAAGCTCCAAGAAAGATGACTGGTGAGGGTTCTGTATCTTTAACCATTTATAATGGAGAAGAATCAGCTAGGACGATACTTATGTGTAAAGTCGGCCATACACATTAGGTTTTTTGTTAGCCGAGTTGTCCCTCTTGGATTATCACCAGTCAACTTGCACAGACTCCTTGCGCTCTTGACCCCGATCAGATGACCGTGGACTGTCTGCTGTCTGTGACGGATTGGCGTAGCTGGCACATGAACGTGATCCGTGTGCTACCTGTACAATGGCCATGCTTCTGCAGCCCCATTCTAGGTTCAAATCTGCACTGGAGACTGTCATATAAACCACCGAAAATTAGAGAAAGTTTCTGCGTGGAGGGCTTTCTCTTCGCTGCTTTCAGTTCTGAAACAGCAGACACCATGTGGAGTCCACTATAATGGAGTCCATTATAGTCAATGGGGTCATGGGAGTCCATGTGTAAGTACTACTTTAGCTGGTGGACCTGAACAATGGAGAGCCTGACGCTAGTGTGAACCTCGCTTAAGCTGTGAAACCAAATGCAAACCAAGGACAAGATAGTACTCACAAAGACAAAAACATCGAAAGACACAATAGTGTAGATCTGGATGAATGGTGAAGGATCAAAATCTATTGAAATAAAACAGACCAGCTGGCCTTTCAACTTCTGTTGCTGTGATGATGTCACAACAATAAAAACAGCATTACGGAAAAGGCCAGACACGGGCGAGAGTGGCAGCGAATTGCACTGGCGTAACCGGAGTACTGGGCATGTATAGGTAGGAGTTTGTATGGTTATACCCAAACACAGGGGAAGGGTGGACCGCACTCACTGGTCAAAAGATGAAGGACATTCGGATGTATTGACCGCAACTTTTTTATTGTAAACAGCACAACACGTTTCGGGCAGCATAAAGTCCTTTCTCATGTGCATATTCTTACTTTACTCCTCCCAAGGACAAGAAAGCACTGTTTCTATAGTGAAAGGCAGAAAAATAAATCTTTTGCAAACTGCAATTTGTCTAAAACCAGCTCTTGAGGTTCTACAATATGAGAAGGAAGGGTAGAAGGTGATGGTTCTGCAGTGTAAACAGATGAGTCAAGATAAGCGAGCAAGTGACTCATGTGTGAGCGTCTTCTAGGCCTGGTTATTAAGTGGCTGGACTTCCTTGATGGTAGATAGTGGCAGAGTACAATTATCTATACAGCAGACATCTTATACTAGAAGCGCACTTTGCCCATAGTCTAGTGAACCGTATTAATCAGTCAGTAATTAACTTTTATAGCTGTTCACTATAGGAGATGGCGGCTGCAACCTTATGTAAATGTAGCACCAATACCTTGCTGGTAAATGGGACCTAATGAGGACAATTAGTATAAGCCTTATCTCCTAATAGGACTGAACTATCAACTTATAGGACATCCTACATTACAGCCAAAGCAGGTGACACAAGTTCAAGTAATCTTCATTTCTAGTGATGATATCTACAATTCTCCCACATACATTAGACTCCCATGGAAAACCAAAATTATACAAAGTCTACAACTACCTATGGTTGTCTTCTTTCAGAGAGGTGATCCATTATCTGATTGAACCTTGGTCATTTTTCTTGCCTGTCCTGTTCATATAAGCAACATTAAAGGGATTCTACCATTAAAAATCTTTGTTTTTCTCCTTAAGACATTGGAATAGCCTTTAGAAAGGCTATTCATCTCTTACCTTTATCAGTCGCCTCCGGCCCGCCGTTCGGTAGCAATACCGGTTTTTACCAGTATGCAAATTAGTTCTCTTGCAGCACTGGGGGCGTCCCCAATGCTGCCAGACAACTCTCTACAGCGCCGCCTCCATCTTCGTCAGCAGCGTCTTCTTCATCGTCTTCTTCCGGTGCAGGTTTCCGACTTCTAGGCCTTGGGCCTTGGGCACAGCAGACTGCACATGCCCACAGGCCACGCGAAAATGGCCGCTTGCACAGTATTTTATGCTATTTTATGCCATTTTTCTGGTGTAAAAGAGACGTAACATTCCGGTTTGTGACTTTTTAAATGCCAGTTGCGACATAAATTGCCGCAATTGCCACTTTTGCCCAACCAATGGCCACTTAGCCAAATTTATGATCATTTACACCTGAAAACTGGCATGAATGATGCTGGAAATCTACCACAGATTTCATTCCAGGTATATGGCCAGGCAGAGGGTGCGCCTCTTTTATGAGAGTTCTGCACCTTGACATAAATGATACGCACCCTCCTCCGGAGCATTGGAAACACCAATCTTCATAAATTGACCAATTGCATTCTGAATGTGGTTTTTTGAAAGCCAGTACAAAAGCAGCTTTCATGGAGATGTTTTTGACGTTCCCTGTGAAATAAGACTATGGGAGAACTGACCATTCAGACTTTACTCAAGAGGCCATCACTCGGCGAATTTGACCACTGTATCAAGGGCCTGCAAAATGGAGATGATCAGAGCTTCTGAATTGCATATTAGTAACCCAAATCAAGGGTATTGTAGTTAGTAAGGCGTCCAGGACCTTTGTGCTTGGGTCATGGGTCTCTCACTAACCAGATTGCTCTTGGTCTGCTGTTGAATTGGTTTTTACCTAAATTAACTAAGGAGTTATTAAAAGGCATATTGCCATCAGGGACATTTATGGGTCAAATCTGGGATCCACACCCATCCCTGCCCCTATGCGACTCTCTAGTCCCTGGTATGAGGCTTCCATATCTGAGGCACATCTCTGTCATGAATGTCTCGATGGATCAAATATGAAGTTTATCTCCCAGGTGAAGAAAGCTACACATTAGATCGCTGCCCCAAATCCCTGGGTTCAAGCAGGTTGTGTTCTCAAATGTGTTTGGACGCCTTAGCCTAGACATTGTCAGGAAATGATAAGCCTCCATTTCCACACATATTACTTAGTCACCATGGCATAACCTAGTTTCCTTTATTGAAACCACAAGTATCATTCTCCCGATGCTATTATTATGCAATACAAATGGGCACCTAGCAGTGGAAGTTATTCCTGAGCCACATACAGTAGGTTTGGATGACACGGCCATAATGGTTTTAATGATACATCCAGCTTACATGTAGTTGCATCTTCCCACACCTTTGTTCAGAAAACCACTTATTAGGGAACCCGTCCTGTAGGTTCCAGACAATTGACCTGCTTCTAGCTCAGCCTGAGGGCAAATTAGTAACTGGGAAACAAGTCTGGGAAAGGGACTCACAAATAGTAGTCACAGCCATGACACCTTCCTACCTACCTTCCCATTATTTACATTTTGTAAGAGGTACAGAGTAAAGTCATCAGGGCATTATTTGCTTCTTGTATGTCTTACAAGGTAGAACAAGAGGTGAGCACATGGCCAAGATGATTCTAAGATTACAGAATAATGTTCTGCCATCAGGAAGTCTTATCTGATGTATCTCAGCTTAGATCTAGCTCAGGCCTCACATAACTATCTAGGACTCTAGGGTGGAGGGACATCACTGCCGTCGTAGACAGTAACAAGGCTGGAGATTGTTGGGTTATGCCGACAGTAATCTAATATGTATGGCTAAATTTATTCTTAGGAAGTCAGTCAAGTAAAGAATCTTTTTGTATACATATTGTGGCTTCCCAGATAACTTTTCAGCCATGCAAGTATTCTTGTAACTCTTAGTCGAAAGACGTACGACAGCCTAAGGCCATCTATGGCTCCTACTCCAGAGAGTATAATCTGGTTCTCTAGGGGAAGGGCTAAATTCAATGAAAAAAATGTTAGAAATGTTGGAGTACTGCAGGCTCCGTCACACACTGGCCCCTTTTTGAACGTCATTGGGTTTGACATTTTAGTGACCTGCTATACTGATCCAGCTTGTTTTGTTACCCAGAGCTTTGGTTTGTTGATGTGGTTACACTTGTTTGCAGAAGACATGGAGGGAAAGTCTCTATGCATTCTCACATCGAGTGTCTTATGCATAGAGATCTTGACTTCCAATCCACACATAAGAATCTGTAACATTCAGAGGATCAGATTGTGGGTCACGTGCTAGAACGGACCAGAACGGAACTGATAAATCTGGAATATAGTGCTAGTTAACTTTGGTTAGGCTTACCTCTCCCGGACCTCCGATCATTATACTCAGGGGTCTGAAACACCCCTGAGTATAATAATGATGTTTGTGGGGCCCTCTGTGTCACTTACCGATCCTGGCCCCTAATGTCCCATTAACATAAAATTCAGAGTATTTGGGAAATCTTTTGCAACTTATAAAGTGACGCTGATATTTGTCATATTGACTGACAAGAAAAAGATTTCACCTTTGGGCTTTTCATCCTGAGTAAACAGAGAAAACCAGTGATGTAACCGAACAAGATAAACCAGATATTCAACAATATAATCCATAATTACCCCTTGGCTTGGTCATAATGACGGTCTACCAAGACTAGGGACAAGCGGTGAGTATCGGAGGACATCATTACACTAATTGCTGTTTTGTAATGATTCTTTGGGAAGCCTGAGCTGTTCACATCTTCCACTTCTAGCAGATCAGCTTTGTTATGCAAGAGCGCACCATTGTCAGATATGGACACTTGTTAATGGTGTTTGGTCTGTGACAGAAGTCAGTGAGACATGGCGTTTACTGATCCAGAACTTTCTGGGACACTACATTGCCGAGCAGCAGGCTTTGTAACAGCTGGGATATTCTGGGATATTCGTGTGTCACCTTCGTTTTTCCACTGGGTGGCCATGTCTGCTTATTGTGTGTGGGATACAGATGGTGTGATATCTGGGCCAGTGCAAACCATTTGCCCTGCGGAAAGGAACTGCCAGACGTATATGCACTAGCCTCTTCTCATCCAGCTGTTGTCTTGGCTGAAAAAGCATGCAAAAATCCAAGAAATATCTGTGTGTGGTGCATTGTGATGAAGGGATCATGCCTGGGTGCATACTGCCAAAATATTTCTGTATGGGATGGTGGGGGTGCTTTATCATCGTTGCTGAGATTTATGAAGAGATCAGTCTTCATATTGCTTGTATTAGCAGAGGGTGCACCCTTCACCAGGCCATACACCTGCACACTGAAATGTATGCTAGCTTGTAGCTGGGGCAGATTTCAGACTAACTCAAGTAAATGCTAATAAATCTAGTGCACCGCACATGCCGCCTTGCAAAAAATGTATAAAATTGTGACTTTTTTTATGCCTTGTATGCCTCGTACGCATAGCGACAAAGGGCAGCCTATGGGTCACACTCTACACTATTAGATTAGGTGGGCTGTGAGCACCTTAATACATGCACCTCAACAGCAACAGCACCCTGCAAAAATAAAGGGCCTGGCCGCATCCTGCAAAAGAGATTAGATAACCATCAGGCATTAGTCAATATTTTGGCCAAAATACACAAGCTCGCAAACCAACGTCAAGGTTCCTCTTGCATTGCAGGTCCCTAACCAAAATAATTCATAAAAGAAGGGACATAATATACGAAACCATATCACATAAAAAGGTCACACTGACCCAATACCAGATAATACAGGGCTGTGCAGGTTGCGGACCTCCTACCATATAAGCTTATGGGGAAAAAACCTGCAGGTAAATTTAACATTCTACATTTTGTTAAAAAAACCACAACTTTCTGGAGCGCTTTGTTTCCACCAATGTGTGGATGAGATTAAACTGAATCTCATTCACCTCACTGGGGCTGTAAAACGCAATGTTTTCTGCAATATCCATGAACACTGCGTTTCCACGACAGTTTTCTCGAGTTGTATGACTTTATACATTTTATACATGCTACGGCCATTTTTGTAATAGCCGCCACACGCCATTATAGAACTCGTGTATGTGAATGGGTCTAGTCACTTGGCTCTGTTTATCGTTGTTCTGATGTTTAAAAACTGACCTCGTTCTCGTCTGTGTTACGCATGGGAACCCCCCCGAACGGAATACCAAACGCATTTACAAGCAGAGTGCAGTGAAAGCACACGGATCCCATTGATTATAACGGGGTCCGTGTGCTTGCCGCGAGATCTCTGCAGGGAACATGTAGAGAGGAAAGTACTTCACAATCTACTTTCATGTCCACATGTTCCGTGCGAAGATGTCGCGGCAAGTGCATGGACCCCATTATAGTCTATGGGGTCTGTGTGCTTTTATTGCTCACCGCTTGCAAATGCGTTCGGTAGTCCGTTTGGGGGGGTCCCCATGCAGACTCCCCAAATGGATTACCGAACGCAGATGTGAACCAAGGGTAAGGCTCCGGCCTCTCAGTAATTCTAGCATATGTAGGTCTGCCCGGTCACAGATCTATGCCAGTCAGGGACTATTGTAGATTTGTGGTATAACCTACGCCGGTTTTCTAGGAAATCTGGCTGCCCAGTGGCGAGCAGGGCGCAGCAGCTGAGATGTACCACATTGCAGCACTGCACAGCCATGTAACGTCTAGCCACTGCAATAACAAATGACTCTAGACCACTTCCAATGTGAACACGACCATATAGGAAATGTTCTATTTCATGTCCTGGAGCTGCTCATGTCATGGACATTGACGCTTCAGATAATGAGGTCACTTTCCAGCAATGACATGGAACCAGATTAGTCCACAATGTCAGGAAGAGTAAAAGGAAATTCCTCCCTTCTGTTTGGGGAGACATGTGAAATGTCTGTTTCCTAATAATACTGCCCACGCCGAATCTGATGACAGCTGGAGACGTGGTACAGGTGTCCTGAGGGTTAAACTCACTCCCAAATAGGTTTTTGGAGAAGCATTTCCGCGTTCCTCCTGAATATCCTGAATTTACAGACTGTCCCCCGTTTTGACCCTTAGGTCCCATGCACATGGGGCAATGCAGACTGGAAGGTGTGATCCATATTTCAGCCATGTATCAGGAGATGGGAATCCTTGTATCATAGTGATCCTACAGTGTGGAGAGGCCTTGTCTTCTACTATATACAGTACAGGACTATAAAGCCGCGAGGAGGCATGGACTCTGATGATGCAAGGAGTCCCGAGTTCAGACCAATGTATGGGCCAGAATTTCTATCTGGTTTGCCCTTTACGTATGGGACCTCTACCATGTTATTCCATACATGGTTGGTATGGGCAACTAAGCCAGTTTTAGACCATTTTAATAAATTTGCCCCAATGACAGTTTATGGGACTGTGTGAACGACCCTTTAGTAATATATATATAGTCCTATTTATGCTCCTTTTTTAAGGGATCACTCATATGGGAAAAGTTATACAGTCTACAAGTAAAACTGCCTTAGATACCCATGCAGAGAATAACACAGTAGGCCCAACTATTAGCAACCAATCACAGCACAGCTTGCAGGTTGTATTCTGCACCTGAAGAATGAAAGCTGTGCTGTGATTGGTTGCTATCGGCACCTCAGGCAGTTTAGCTTGTAGGCCATTTTAATGACTCTTTCTTATAGACTCCGGTCTGTGAGGGATCAGCGATAACCGTGTCCCATGCGTGAAAATCGCCCAGAATAAGAGACCGATTCACTCGCTGTCCATTTGTTTCTCATTTTTAGTAGATTCTAGTTTTTACAGATGTTTTAGGCCTCATTCACACATCCACATATCATCTATGTGTCAGCCACATTTTTTGCTATACGCACCTATATACATATATATATATATATATATATATATATATATATATATATATACACACCTGTATATGTTTATTCGGATGTCAGTTAGAAACACATCCTTTTTTTTCCCAGATGCATCACATCAATGAAAGTCTATGGGTCTGTGAACAAACACGGATGATATTCACGTGTCATTCATTTTATAAGGAACCCAGATACATACAAAATATAGAAATATGGATTATCCATGGACAGCATAAAAGTCACAAATGAGCAGGATGGGTCTGTCTGTGAATCGCACGAACGTCACACGTCTGCGGAGGCTTAAATGACGTGATTCTGCGCTCACTTAAAGAGGACCTTTCATGTCCTCGGGCACATACGGTTTTATATACTGCTAGAAAGCCGACAGTGCGCTGAATTGAACGCACTGTCGGCTTTGCTGTTATGTGCCCTGGGGCTGGAGATATCGGTGTCATTACCCATATCACTTCACTGTCAGAAGGGCGTTCCGGACAGTCCAGCTCCTGGCAATACTGTTGGTAGCTCTGTACTGTCTGACGGGGGCCATGACACTGAGCAGTGAGGATCACCCCCAGTACTAGTCTATGGATGAGTGCAGTAGGGGGGCCGTTCCTCACAGCTCAGCGTTGGGTGGTAAGCCCTCTCTGACAATACAGGGTATGGACAGACTGTCAGGAACACCCCTCTGACAGTGAATAGATAACGGTAAATACACTGATATCTCCAGCCCGGGCACATAATAGAAAAACCAACAGTGCGCTGCATTCTAGCAGTATATAACACTGTCCGAGGACATGAAAGGTCCCCTTTAATACTGTATCCTGCACCCCAATTGCTGGAGCAGGGGGAATGCAAAGATCACCATATACAGATGTAGCAGTGTTAGACCCTATGCACATGACCGAGTGTGCACCCAGTGTGGGGCCGAGTCAGATGACAGTCGGAGAGACATCCTAGTGCATTCTGTGCTGCACTCATGCCTATGGAAGATTCCAATCCGTTCCGATGACATGGAGCAGGATAGGACCTGAGGTCTTAATAACCCGAACTTCTACATATGAGCTGCTGCAGTGTGTGACATTTTACCACCGAAGACAACAAAAACCAATGAAAAGTCATTGGACAAATAATTCTCAATGACATATCAGTGGTGGTGTTTGCTGTCTTGTGTGATAAGATATCCCGCTGCAGCAGTTTAACCAATTGCAGAAGTTCGGGTTAGCTCTGCTCCATCTGTAGAAACTCCTCTGCTGTATTTCTCCATTAAAGTCAAGCAAGTTCAGCCAATGATATCATGTGAAATAAATGAGTCAATGACAATGTGATTTATTGTGACTAATGTGTCAAATTATACTTGTAGCTTTGTAACTTGTTGACCCCAGATCCTAAAATAAAGCAGAGTTTACTATGTAATAATATTTTCTAAGCCTTCTCACATTTCTTCTACAGAAGTTCAACTTTAAAAGGAACCTGTCACATGAAAATACAGCGCCACCTACAGGGTGCTGAGCAGATTGGTATGTAGATTTGTGGGGGAATATTCAGAATGACTTGTAATTTACTATATTCTTCAGGTTCATTCTGCATTTAGGAGTCCAGTGGGCGGTTCAGGTCTTATAGCTGAATATTTTAGGCACCTGTTCAATCTACTATAATAGTACAATGGAGGAACTAAATTAATAGATATGGAATATATATTATGAGCCGCAGGAAAAGAAATTTGACAGATTTGTGACAAACTTGAGGTTAATTCACTGATTTCACCCACATGACATTCATTGTAGGTTGTTAGATAAGACACTTTTTAATACTGGAGCGACATCTAGTGGTTATAACTGAAAATTCACATTATATTAATACTTTAGCGACATCTAGTGGTTATAACTGAAAATTCACATTGTATTAATACTTGAGCGACATCTAGTGGCTGGGACTGCATTTTCACCAAGCGCTAGCACTAGAGTGACATCTAGTGGTGAAGTAATCTTCACCAAACTTTAGTACTTGAGCATCATCTAGTGGTTAAGATAAATATTTACCAAACTATAATACTCTAGCGACATCTAGTGGTTGAAGTTATATCTACACCAAGTGCTGATACTCTAGTGACATCTAGTGGTTAAAGCTATATCTACACCAGATTCTGATACTCCAGTGACAGCTAGTGGTTGAAACTATAGCTACACCAACATCTAATACTCCTGTGACATCTAGTGGTTGAAGCTATATCTACACCAGGTTCAGAAACTCCAGTGACATCCAGTGGTTAAAGCTATACCTACACCAGGTTCTGATACCCCAGTGACATCTAGTGGTTGAAGTTTTATCTACACCAAGTTCTGATACTCCAGTGACATCTAGTGGTTGAAGTTGTATCTACACCAAGTTCTGATACTCCAGTGACATCTAGTGGTTGAAGTTGTATCTACACCAAGTTCTGATACTCCAGTGACATCTAGTGGTTGAAGTTGTATTTACAACGTTCTGATACTCCAATGACATCTAGTGGTTAAAGCTATACCTACACCAGGTTCTGATACCCCAGTGACATCTAGTGGTTGAAGTTGTATCTACATCAGGTTCTGATACTCCAGTGACATCTAGTGGTTGAAGTTGTATCTACACCAAGTTCTGATGCTCCAGTGACATCTAGTGGTTGAAGCTATATCTACACCAAGTTCTGATACTCCAGTGACATCTAGTGGTTGAAATACTTTGTTGTACAAATACACTAGAAAAATAATCTAACAAGCTGCATGTGCACCCACCACACCTCTCTGAACAGATTGACTACATTTTAGACAGTGCAAACTTAGATTAGAAAGTCTTAATTGTTCACTAGATATGTCACATTGTCTAATGCTAGATGATACATCTGGATCACTTTTACACAGTGTAGAATTACAGCTATCAATTGGTTTAATTTATAACAAAAACGCACCAAAATGTTGGCATATTTTTGGCACACGGTGGCACAACGTAGACCTCAGCCATTTTCCTATAAGACACAGTTATAACAAACTTTGTATACTCGAATAGTACAGGTGAATATAAGAAACTTTGCAATATATCTTTATTAAAGAAAAATGTTTTCTTCTCTGCTTTTAAGGCTGACTTACTTTCTTCATATTAGGCTATGAAGAAAGGAGGAAGATAAGAAAAGACTCACAAATAATTGCTGCTGTTCTTTGCTTTTTTAACACTGCTAAGTTGTAGATAAGAAGCTATCAGTGCACAGAATGATGCAAAAAAAAAATAAATAAATCAATTAACCAGCTTGCAGGAACATTCTGCTCAGGTTTGAAAACTTATAACAACTTTCCCCATACTGAATGCCATAACGGGGAAAAAAAAATCTAAGTAGACAAACTGCCGTTCCCTGGATTCGTACCAACCCATAAAATACAGGTGACATCTTTACCATGACTAGTTGTGCCATCTTTTAAGCCTGTATTTATGTGGACTGCGATGTTGTCAGAGCTCCAATAACTAACATCCCCACCTGTAATGTGCCCAGATATCACCCTGTACAGCCTACACTGCAGGAGAATTGGAGCTCCATCAACTCTGCGTTTAGCTCAACAAGCATTACTGCCAGGCCATGGAGGAGGACGGGTATACCGCCAATGTTGGATTGTGAATTTCTTAATTTAAGGATTCAGAGATGCCATCCTGGAAGAATCATCCATAGGGTGATACCCCTGTTCACATAAAAAATGGTAGTGGTCTACAAAGACAATAACTAAGATTCTGGTTGTCCAGGTAAATTCTGTACCTTGGCACAGATTGATAATACTGGTGTCTACCTATATGGTGGAGGGGCATTCAGGACCCCTATAGTTACACTCCAAACTAGGAGTCATATATATAGGTCTTCTAGATTACAACTCTGCTTTTCTACTAGAAAAGTCAAGGCTTACGCTAAGTTCACACCTGGGTTTGGGTTTCCGTTCTTTGGGTCTGTTTGGGGACCCAAAAAACAAAACCCAATCTGCTTAAAAACCAGTTATCTGCCAGGACCCCATAGAGTATAATGGGGTCTGCCAAGTTTCCGCCCAGTTTCTGTCCGCAAAATGTGGAGTGAAAAGTCTTGTTTGCAGGACTTTTCTCTTCATGTTATTGGAGCGGATTCAGGGATGAAATCTCCAAACGATACGGGCTCAGGTGTGAACCTAGTCTTAGACATATTCCAGATGTATCAGATGCTGTGAAGGCTACTCCTACAGAAGAGGGCAGGTGATGAGCCCGCATTAGAATTAGACTTTTTCACTTTTAAAACACTGGACACCCTACGGACCTCATTGTAGTCAATGGGTTTGCCATTCTCTGTATGTTACCTATATTTTAGCGGTCCACTTCTCCATTGTTCTGGTCCTCTGAGTAGAGACCCCAGAGTATAACAATTTCATGTCCGGTCCTATCTGAACAAGTTTGGACTGAAGCGGATGAAGCTAATCTTCAGAGGTTTGGCCATCCTTAATGCCGTTTGCCATATGCTACAACTGTCTCGTGGTACTTAAGGTAGGGCTGAATTATACAACCCCTGGACAGTCAATAATACGGACATTATGGAGCGTGTATCAGACTACTGCCAGGTAATAGACATACAAGAAAGTGGGAACTAGAAGCTCATGCACCCCAGTGCAAAAATCTGTAACAGGACCCCCCCCACCCCCCCACTAAGTGCTATATATATTTCTGGTGTCTTATTATGCTGTAATAAGGTCTTTGGTCCCCATAGCCTCTGGGGCTCAGTAGGGAGCGCTACCTCAACACCCCCTGTAGATACGTCCCTGAACTCACCAATAGATGATTGGAATTGTATACGACGGTTAAATACATTGTATTATATGTATTATCATAAATTTATCAGATAATAGAACAAATAAATGATAATGATGGTAGGAAGATGATGATAAACTGACCCTATCTCCAGCTAGCCCTGAGTCTTTCCCTGGATCAAGCCCTAAATGTTGACCCCAACACCAGACTCTATTATTATTATTATTATTATTATTATTATTAATTTATATAACACCATTAATTCCATGGTGCTTTACAAGACTCTATAACTATAACTATCCCTGGTGGAAAACCTACTCTGCAGACTACATCAGGAAAGCTCTAGGACCCAGAAACATGAAAAACCAACAACACTGATCTGAAAACGAGCAACTGGACAGGGAATCGATATCCACAGGGAAACTGGATCAACTCAAAACCAGGGCGATAAAAACACTAACTAGGCTAGAAAACCCTGACTGTAGAGAGAAACGCGGGGGCATATGCTATACGCTATACCAGCGCTAAACTGCTGAAACCAGAGGTTATCCCATAAAATATTTTAGTCCATAGACATTTAAAAGCTAAACGTTTTACAGAATTTCAAAGATTTTCTCTAACCATATTAGTGGAGGGTTGTCAATGGATATGACCATGAATGCTGGAACTTTCTATGGTTTGGTGCTTGTCAGGAACTCAGGCAGGGACAACGCATGTATGAACACAATAAGGACACCATGGCTGGGTTTCTGACAAGTGCCAGACCATAAAAAGTTCCTGCACTCATGATCGTGTCCATTGGCAACCCTCCAAGACAAAAGATGTCACCGCAAAGATGATTAGAGAAAGTAATTTAAATTCTGCAAAATTTTTAATTCATTCTATTTACAAAAACATTTAACTTTTAATTGTCTATAAATTTAATTGTGGTTATGTTAATGGAAAATCCCTTTAAGGAGGGCGTAACAATCACGTATATTTCTCCATATAATGCAGAGTGGTCTCCTGATCTACTATGATGAATTAGTAACAATAGAGATGGGAGAACCTCTGGACATTGGTTTTGTCTTGGGTTCAGATGAATCGATCTTCCTGGAAGTGACATCTTTATACTCACTCTCGGCCTCTAGGTGACGTCATATACTTTGGGGTCACTGCTCAGATTTTACTACCTTATGGCATATCCGCAGGATAGGTGATAATTGTCGGATAAGTTAGGTTTCCATCTCTCAGACTCCAATTATCGAGAGAATGGATGAAAGGACATATGTGCGCATGTCCCGTCCTAAAGTCTATGGGATTTATGGGAAAGCCAAGCGAGCTCTGTGTGACGGGTAATGCATAGACAACCTGTATATACTCTGCTTATAAGAGGACATTTCCCCACATCCACCAACTCCAACTCTTTGAATCTCTCAGTAGGTGCCACTCCACTGATTCTGGTGCAAATACATTCAACTATGCTAGAAGAAGTAGAGGCAGCTACTGAAGAATGCAAGGAGTTATGGTCGGGAGAGGTGAGGAGTCGGGGACTCAGAGTTGGAGTTGAGACCAATATTGGCTGGAGTTGGAAAACCCCCCCACCATTACTGACTTTGACTCTGGCTTCAAAATGAAATAATTCCTTATTTTCAATTATATTATACAATTGCTAATATTATATAATTAATTAGATGTACCGTTTGTTACAAATTTACTTTCCCAATAAATCAATCACTTTCATCTTAAAGAGGATATTTCATGTCATCGGGCACATGCGGTTTTATATTCCGCTGAGTTCAGAACCCTGTCAGCTTTCCCATTACGTGCCCCCTAAAGTTATAATTTCAGCCATCCGATAGCCAAAAAAATCCAATAACTTGAAATATGTTTGGCAGATAAAAACATTTTTATTGCAACAAATCGGTAATAAGTGGATGACTGATTCAGATTTGCAATTTCAATCCATTTTTATTCTTATACACAGGATAGAGATGGCACAGCACACACTTTCTAGTATTAGTATAGTGTTTGTACTGTGTAAGCCGATAATGTAATGCTTCATCACTGTTATGATACGTAACATCAGCAGATGGAGGCAGAGACTCAGAAATGGTAAAACAAACCTCACAGGCAACAAGAAGAAATGTAATTCTTAATTGTTTACGGCTTATCCCAGTATTTCATTATTTAAAGGATTATTCCATAGGAGATTATGGCTTCTGCAAAAAGGTTATGTTTTCTGGTATAATGATTTGTGCTGTTTATTCTGTATTAGTTTCTACAACCTCAGTCCAGTCCGTATAACCAGCTCCTACAGAGACTCCCTATTATTGTTACTGTAACAGACATCATATTATAATAATTTGTGTGTGATACTGAGGAGGCCTCATTCCTGTATGTTATATCCCTGTACTGTGACATCACTGTGTGTATTATCCCTGTACTGTGACATCACTGTGTGTATTATCCCTGTACTGTGACATCACTGTGTGTATTATCCCTGTACTGTGACATCACTGTGTGTATTATCCTGTACTGTGACATCACTGTGTGTATTATCCCTGTACTGTGACATCACTGTGTGTATTATCCCTGTACTGTGACATCACTGTGTGTATTATCCCTGTACTGTGACATCACTGTGTGTATTATCCTGTACTGTGACATCACTGTGTGTATTATCCCTGTACTGTGACATCACTGTGTGTATTATCCCTGTACTGTGACATCACTGTGTGTATTATCCCTGTACCGTGACATCACTGTGTGTATTATACTGTACCGTGACATCACTGTGTGTATTATCCTGTACTGTGACATCACTGTGTGTATTATCCCTGTACTGTGACATCACTGTGTGTATTATCCCTGTACTGTGACATCACTGTGTGTATTATCTCTGTACTGTGACATCACTGTGTGTATTATCTATGTACTGTGACATCACTGTGTGTATTATCCCTGTACTGTGACATCACTGTGTGTATTATCCCTGTACTGTGACATCACTGTGTGTATTATCCCTGTACTGTGACATCACTGTGTGTATTATCCTGTACTGTGACATCACTGTGTGTATTATCCCTGTACTGTGACATCACTGTGTGTATTATCCCTGTACCGTGACATCACTGTGTGTATTATACTGTACCGTGACATCACTGTGTGTATTATCCTGTACTGTGACATCACTGTGTGTATTATCCCTGTACTGTGACATCACTGTGTGTATTATCCCTGTACTGTGACATCACTGTGTGTATTATCTCTGTACTGTGACATCACTGTGTGTATTATCCCTGTACTGTGACATCACTGTGTGTATTATCCCTGTACTGTGACATCACTGTGTGTATTATCTATGTACTGTGACATCACTGTGTGTATTATCCCTGTACTGTGACATCACTGTGTGTATTATCCTGTACTGTGACATCACTGTGTGTATTATCCCTGTACTGTGACATCACTGTGTGTATTATCTATGTACTGTGACATCACTGTGTGTATTATCCCTGTACTGTGACATCACTGTGTGTATTATCCCTGTACTGTGACATCACTGTGTGTATTATCCCTGTACCGTGACATCACTGTGTGTACTATCCCTGTACTGTGACATCACTGTGTGTATTATCCCTGTACTGTGACATCACTGTGTGTATTATCTATGTAGTGTGACATCACTGTGTGTATTATCCCTGTACTGTGACATCACTGTGTGTATTATCCCTGTACTGTGACATCACTGTGTGTATTATCCCTGTACTGTGACGTCACTGTGTGTATTATCCCTGTACTGTGACGTCACTGTGTGTATTATTCCTGTACTGTGACATCACTGTGTGTATTATCCCTGTACTGTGACATCACTGTGTGTATTATCCCTGTACTGTGACATCACTGTGTGTATTATCCCTGTACTGTGACATCACTGTGTGTATTATACTGTACTGTGACATCACTGTGTGTATTATCTATGTACTGTGACATCACTGTGTGTATTATCCCTGTACTGTGACATCACTGTGTGTATTATCCCTGTACTGTGACATCACTGTGTGTATTATCCCTGTACTGTGACATCACTGTGTGTATTATACTGTACCGTGACATCACTGTGTGTATTATCCCTGTACTGTGACATCACTGTGTGTATTATACTGTACTGTGACATCACTGTGTGTATTATCCCTGTACTGTGACATCACTGTGTGTATTATCTATGTACTGTGACATCACTGTGTGTATTATCCCTGTACTGTGACATCACTGTGTGTATTATCTATGTACTGTGACATCACTGTGTGTATTATCCCTGTACTGTGACATCACTGTGTGTATTATCCCTGTACTGTGACATCACTGTGTGTATTATACTGTACTGTGACATCACTGTGTGTATTATCTCTGTACTGTGACATTACTGTGTGTATTATCCCTGTACTGTGACATCACTGTGTGTATTATCTCTGTACTGTGACATCACTGTGTGTATTATCCCTGTACTGTGACATCACTGTGTGTATTATTCCTGTACTGTGACATCACTGTGTGTATTATACTGTACCGTGACATCACTGTGTGTATTATCCCTGTACTGTGACATCACTGTGTGTATTATACTGTACTGTGACATCACTGTGTGTATTATCTATGTACTGTGATATCACTGTATTATCCCTGTACTGTGACATCACTGTGTGTATTATCCCTGTACTGTGACATCACTGTGTGTATTATCCCTGTACTGTGACATCACTGTGTGTATTATCCCTGTACTGTGACATCACTGTGTGTATTATCCCTGTACTGTGACATCACTGTGTGTATTATACTGCACTGTGACATCACTGTGTGTATTATCCATGTACTGTGACATCACTGTGTGTATTATCCCTGTACTGTGACATCACTGTGTGTATTATCCCTGTACTGTGACATCACTGTGTGTATTATCCCTGTACTGTGACATCACTGTGTGTATTATACTGTACCGTGACATCACTGTGTGTATTATCCCTGTACTGTGACATCACTGTGTGTATTATACTGTACTGTAACATCACTGTGTGTATTATCCCTGTACTGTGACATCACTGTGTGTATTATCTATGTACTGTGACATCACTGTGTGTATTATCCCTGTACTGTGACATCACTGTGTGTATTATCTATGTACTGTGACATCACTGTGTGTATTATCCCTGTACTGTGACATCACTGTGTGTATTATCCCTGTACTGTGACATCACTGTGTGTATTATACTGTACTGTGACATCACTGTGTGTATTATCTCTGTACTGTGACATTACTGTGTGTATTATCCCTGTACTGTGACATCACTGTGTGTATTATCTCTGTACTGTGACATCACTGTGTGTATTATCCCTGTACTGTGACATCACTGTGTGTATTATCCCTGTACTGTGACATCACTGTGTGTATTATCCCTGTACTGTGACATCACTGTGTGTATTATCCCTGTACTGTGACATCACTGTGTGTATTATCCCTGTACTGTGACATCACTGTGTGTATTATCTCTGTACTGTGACATCACTGTGTGTATTATCTCTGTACTGTGACATCACTGTGTGTATTATCCCTGTACTGTGACATCACTGTGTGTATTATACTGTACCGTGACATCACTGTGTGTATTATCCCTGTACTGTGACATCACTGTGTGTATTATACTGTACTGTGACATCACTGTGTGTATTATCTATGTACTGTGATATCACTGTATTATCCCTGTACTGTGACATCACTGTGTGTATTATCTATGTACTGTGACATCACTGTGTGTATTATCCCTGTACTGTGACATCACTGTGTGTATTATCCCTGTACTGTGACATCACTAAGTGTATTATCCCTGTACTGTGACATCACTGTGTGTATTATCCCTGTACTGTGACATCACTGTGTGTATTATCCCTGTACTGTGACATCACTGTGTGTATTATACTGTACTGTGACATCACTGTGTGTATTATCTCTGTACTGTGACATTACTTTGTGTATTATCCCTGTACCGTGACATCACTGTGTGTATTATCCCTGTACTATGACATCACTGTGTGTATTATTCCTGTACCGTGACATCACTGTGTGTATTATCCCTGTACCATGACATCACTGTGTGTATTATTCCTGTACTGTGACATCACTGTGTGTATTATCCCTGTACCGTGACATCACTGTGTGTATTATTCCTGTACTGTGACATCACTGTGTGTATTATCCCTGTACTGTGACATCACTGTGTGTATTATTCCTGTACTGTGACATCACTGTGTGTATTATTCATGTACTGTGGCATCACTGTGTGTATTATCCTGTACTGTGACATCACTGTGTGTATTATCCTGTTCTGTGACATCACTGTGTGTATTATCCCTGTACTGTGACATCACTGTGTGTATTATCCCTGTCCTGCGCATTAATTATGTACATAGTATTATGTCTCTTAGTGGCCCCTGCACACAGTATTTTGTTCCTTAGTGGCCCCTGCACACAGTATTATGCCCCATAGTGGCCCCTGCACACAGTATTATCCCCCATAGTGGCCCCTGCACACAGTATTATCCCCCATAGTGGCCCCTGCACACAGTATTATGCCCCATAGTGGCCCCTGCACACAGTATTATGTCCCTTACTGTCCCCTGCACACAGTATTATGCCCCATAGTGGCCCCAGTACACAGTATTATGCCCCATAGTGGCCCCTGCACACAGTATTATGTCCCTTAGTGTCCCCTGCACACAGTATTATCCCCCTTAGTGGCCCCTGCACACAGTATTATGTCCCATAGTGGCTCCTGCACACAGTATTATCCCCCTTAGTGGCCCCTGCACACAGTATTATGTCCCATAGTGGCCCCTGCACACAGTATTATGTCCCATAGTGGCTCCTGCACACAGTATTATGCCCCTGAGGATGGGCATTCACTAGAGCAATAATATGAAGCACATATCAACACAGTAGGTAACAAGAAACACAGGGAAATGGAATCTCACCAATAAATGATGGGCACCCCATAGTGATCATAATGGGTAATGGATCAAATGGTTGGTGGCCCTCATTGCTATGTTTTTTTTGTTTTTTTTTAATAGACTATTACCTGCTAGATAACTCCGACAGATAGCAGATACTATTCACTTACCAATCCCTGCTATTGCTCGTGGCCTCCTCTGCTTCCCCTTCATCCTCCAGGGGGCACTGTGTCCTATACATCACATTCCAATGCTGAACAGTATCAGGATGTTGTATGGGGGCCTGTAAAGGGGTCACTTTCTGTATGGTGACCACTAAAAGGGCTTAAGGAGGCAACATACTGAGTTATGGGTCAATGAAGGGGTTATATTGTATGGCAGCCAGTAAAAGGGGTATTATTCTGTATGGGTGCTACGGTAGTAAAGGGAGAGTTATACCATGTGGGTGGTTAGTAATGGGGGCTTGAGGTGCCCCAGTCAAAAGTTTGCTAAGAGGCCCTGTCTTTCCTAGTTACACCCGTGATGGCTGTCCGCCTTAGGCCTTAATGACCTTGCTTGGCATCTTCTGCATCCGCTGTAGCTCAGCAATGTCCTTCTTATACAGAGATGCCTATGGTTTTCTGTGTCGTTCTATTTCTAAAATTATCCTGATATTCTGTTATTTTTTTACACTTCCTGTTCTGAAGAGATCACTTCTCATTCTCATCACAAATAGGATCACAATGACAGGTAACACCTCTGTAGGCAGATAACACTGAATCCACCATTGACAATAGGTTACGGACATAAGTCACATAAGCCATATGACATGGCTTGTATAGAGCTCGGACCTCAACACCATCAATTGTAATGTTGATTGTGGATCTTCTCATCCGAGGTCTCTGGACTCACAAGTCATCTTATGGCTGAATGGAGAAACAATCCTACAGACACACTCCAAAATCTTTTTGAAGGCTGAACTCTATATTACTCCTCATAGTTAACAAGATCCTATAGGTGTGATGTCAAGGTGTTCATATCCTTCAGGCCATATAGTTACGATGTACATAGGTAGAAGAGGATTATCTGAGAAGTGAATATTATTCAGGTGTCCCTGAAGTCTTAGTGAGTGGGCAGACTATGACAAGGTGTTACTTTTCTGATAATAAAGGATGGGAAATACAGGCTTAGTCATTATTCAGGTGAAATGTTATCTTTCATATTAATATAATAAGCTCAGATACTGAGAGTGGAAGTTTATTACGAGAAATGGATAGAAGCCAGAGGAAAAGGACAAAGCCTGGTGAAAAGAGCCTCGAGGTTCATGTTTCTAGGAGTCTACATCTATGTGAAATTAGAGAAATGGAAACTGTATTTTCTGCATTAGATAGACTGAAGAACATCAGATTTTGTCTCATTTACTCTTCCATTAGTCCATGTAGACTGGTTGTCCTTTCTGTAATACACTTTATATCCCAACCAGTAGCTTAGGAGACACACGTGGCTCTTGGGACCCTTTTGCGTGGCTTCAAAGAGGCTTTCAACTACTGTGCACTAGGTGCAAGACTCATTCAACTGGAGCCTTATTGCCTTACTATGAGGCTACACAAGCTGGTAAGGCACCAAAAAAAGTTACAATCTGTTTCCTAGAGATCCAGTTATACTGGAAGACTGATGTGTGATTGATGCTCATTGCTGTCCAGTGCAGTGGAGTAACTAAAGTCTTGTGGCCCCGGTGCAATCTTTTGTCCGGGGCCCCCTACCTCATACCTACAGTGAATTCTTGATAGTGATGGGTATGGGTGCTAAGGAGTTTTTAATCAGCCTTTGTGTGATTAGGGTAATCTGTGGGGCTCCTTGGATTATGGATTAGATAGTAGCTGCTATCTCAATACTGATGCCAGTGCTTATGGCCCCCAAGACTCCTGTGCCCTGATGTCACTGCACCCTATGCACCCCCTCAAGTTTCAACCCTGGTCCAGCGGCGCCATCAACAGACTGTTTGGGATATTGGGCTGGAGCCAGCATCATAGCTCCCTGAAATAAATCTGGTTCATACACATAAAGCTTGGATACTGGCGCATGTACAGTACTATTTTCTGAGCTACCGCAGCCGCTGGTACTGCACGGTGAATAGTCCGAAAGATGCATAAGATTGGGAGCCAGGTAACTAGTTACTTGTGTGATGTGAAGAATCTGCCTGTTTTGCCCTGGCCACTGGCCCCAAGGTGCAAGGATCACACCTCCACCTTAGCCACCTGGCCCAGTCGCTGGCACACCTAGCCTTGCCACGGGCAAACCTGCGACCACCTTCTAACCTTTACCGACTCTCCTCACTGCGGGAGAGCCCCTGGGTTCATATAGGATAATACAAAACGAGCTTTATAAAGTTTTTATCTTTATTAACCCAAGAGGATCAACACTAGACAACCAACATACATAGAGATATATGCTAGTGGATTTCAAGCTTATACGCTTACAGAAAGGTATGGTACAGTACAATAAGATAAAAAGAATAAAATATTAGAAACAGAAATATACCCAATTGGGTCACTAGAGTTACCGCTCATGAAATCCAGGGCACAGAACTTTAGAGTCCATAAGTAGTCCACAGATTGTAGGGGGATTGACTTCCCCCATCACAGAAAAGTCCAGGGCTCATGGCATTTCCACATCCAGTACAGGTTTTAGTCCAAAACTATCCAGGGTAGCGGAACCCACAGCCCCATTCTAGGACAGGCCAGCATGCATGGCTTCCTAGTCTTAGAACATGGCATCCATAAGGCAGGAGATCACAGTCCAATAGTATACATGGTAGTGGGACATACAGCCCCACCACATAACATTGAACAACAGAGAGAGTTTTTAGTCCATACCAGTACTTCAGTCCATCATAGTTCAATGAGCACATGGTTTAAAGTCTGTTTGCCCCCGCCCCTCTCAGGGGAGAGACCAGAGAGCACAACCTGCTCACATTGTGTCCACAATAGCAGATCAGAAGCAAGAGACCATTTTCTCCCCAGGTGAGACCATTTATCTCTCCTGGTCTCCTCCCTGGAGTGATGTCATCAGGGCTATGCACCCACCCTCTATCCTTGTAACCAAATAACTATAAACGGTCATAATTCCTCAGCACATGATCATACTGTCAAACCAGGGGCATGATGGAGTTCACAGCGAGGTCCCCATCAGGAAGACACCAAGGATGACACCCTAATCCCCTTTGGGTAATGAGTTCAGTGTCTAGACCCTCCCTTGGTCCTAGGCACACTGTTTTTGGGCTTAAAATGTGCACTTTTGCACTTCACACCTGAGGAATTTATTGTGATAACTGTAACATATTCTCCTGAGGCAATATCATCATCATCTCCTTCTGCAACAGGATAACACCACTCCTGCTTGTTTAACCCCTTAGATGCTACAGTCAATCTAATGTATTTTTCAAAGTCAATGACAAGAGCTGGGTGCTTATAAATAATTCCTGTGACTGGCATCTTAGTAGTTCTAATAGGATCTGCCATTTGCTTGACAGAAAGAATTGCAATAGTTTTTTTCATTCCCTCACTGAAAGAGTGAATAAAAAGTGTATGCGTTGTACCCTAAAATTGGTGCCATTGAAAAATACAACTCATCCTGCAAAAAACAAACCCCTCATACAGCTATGTCAGCAGAAAAATACAGATTTGTCTCTTTCGATTGAAATGGGGATGAAAGTGAAAAAGTCCTGGTGACTTTGAATACTGTAGGGTAGACAGACATTCTATACAGCCGTACACTTTAGATAATAGATATGTTCCCTGACATTTCCATGCACATCCATGCTTTGCTAGGTTGAGAGTTGCATATGTACTAAAGGGAGAGGGGAGAAATCTGCTGTCCGGGGTCTCTGGGAGTAACTCACTTCCCAAAAATCAAAGGAAAATACAGTTGAAATCCAACAGCCTGATCCTTGTCTCTCATTAGGTCCGAAATTGGTGGCATCATCTGATCCACATGTAACGTATATGGCTGGCTTTACTCTAGGTTATATCTGTAGGTCTGTAAGTACAAAGATCTGTAAAACATTATGTAAAATTCTGGTGGGGAGAGAAATAAAGAGAATTGACACCTCTATCATTTTATCACTTTGCTTGTCTGTGAATATGTTTGTCTGTTGAAATTGCCTCAAGGTTCTGTCGGTATCAAAAACAAACATCTAAGTCTGTGCCATTGAATGTTAACACTGCCAGATAGAAATCCATGGGAGAAATAATGCAAGAAAATATCATTTGTTGGTAGAATCAGACGATAAACTGATAAATATAAACTACATGAAATCATTGGGGTAACTACTTATCATTTTCCTTGCTAGATGGCGTATTCTGCAAACACTGTATTAATGGAAATATATATATATATATATATATATATATATATATATATATATCTATATCATACTGCATATATAGGGGCTTATTTTTGGGGTAGGTCTTTAATTTTTCCATGAACAACAATCACATATTTGATCACTTATTTAAAACAGAAGGGAAACAGCGAAAAAACGTCAGTTCGACACTTTTTTTTCCCCTGTTACAGTATGTAGACTAGGCGTTTTTGGACACAGGGATACCTAACGTGTATGTGTTTCACAATATTTTTTTTTTAGTTTCATATGTATTCTAGTGAAAGTGGGGTTGAACTTGAACTCCTAGAGGTCTTGAACCTGTAATCCTCCCTTGGACTGCAATACAACTGTATTGAAGTCTAAAGTCTATGCAAGATTCTCTACATTAGTATTGAGGCTGGTCATAGACCAGCCTCAACAGTAATATTCCTATGACAGGCCTCCCAGCTGTCAAAGGAACAGGTCAGGTCGGTAGGGACCAGCCCTTGTGACAGTTGTGCTGTTTTGGGAGGGAAGGGGTAAGTAAGTTTGGCGGGATCATGGACCAGCTCGGTCCCGGGCAATTATAATACTTTGGAGGAAGGGGGGTTTCAAACTCATCAAGTCCACTTTTATCACAGGCATTAACCTGGGTCTCCGCTATACATTACAACTATTAGCTATGGTAATTGCTCGACAGCAGAGCAGCCGCCATCTTTAAATCTATAGCTATACAAGTGGCAAATTGCATTAACATTGAATTTTATGTATATTTTATACAGATGATTCACATTCATTGTGCCAATTAGGTATTGTAGAAATGTATTTAGTAGGTACTAGGCTATTACGGGGCTTGTTGACTGTGTCATTCAGTATTATACACCTCTAGGGTTAATTATGGTAACGCTTCATTAATTCAGTCCTGGAAAAGCTTCTGTCTGCCCAGTCTACTTTACTTTTTTTTTCTTTAATTTTTTCAATTTGACTTTCCGCTCACAGATAGGAGACGTCTACAGAGTTTTACGCTAATTCTCTTCCTTAAATGAGTCATCTTTGCTGTCATGGTACCCACTGGCTTCCAGTTCATTACCTATAGAAATTTGCTCATCCACAGCCTAGAAATGCATTTGCCTATATTACTTATTTTATATTGCTGTGACTCAAAGACTCATCATTAAAAGTCGACTATATTATTAGAGTGTGTGTGAGACTGCGAGTAAATTTAGACCTCGAGAAATTTTTTTGTATGCTTTTGAGGTCTGACAGTACTCAGTATTACTGAGAGGAGTCCTTGATCATTCGCTGGATTTAGATTCTCTTGAGAATTATCACCCATATTACAATTCTAAGCAACCCATGGGTAGCCTTTAACCTCATATATCACTTCTCCACGCAGAGTTTCCAGTAGTTAGAAATATTACTTCCTATTACTTCCACTCCATGCACTTACAGTATATTTCGAGTGAAACATCTTGGCTTGTTTTATCCTGTTTCATTCATGTCTTCAAGACCTGATCCTGGTTTTGTCATAGGGTTTGGTATTGCAATACCCGAAACCAATCAAACACCCTGAATTTCACCCATGGTTCGTTTTAGCGAAATATAGAGGTTAGCAATGGAATTGGTAGTGATAAATGCTTACAATTTTTGTGTGACTGATATCCAATGTCATGAATCAAATGTAACATACAGAACTGATACCTCATAGAGTTTGATACTGGAATAATATAAAAAATCTGCAGCTCAACAAGTCCAAATCATCTTGATTTTAATATCTAATCTAAAAAACGAAGGTTAAGAATAAGCAAGAAATATGGCTGCCCTCACTATTTGTAAGAGGGTCACAAATTAGATGTGATGTTGTGACCTGTTATATTTAGGATTTCTTGGTCCTGTGGTGTTGAAGTAGTATCCTCCAACACCACGCCTGGAATTGGAGAACTGTAGAACTTTACCTACGAGGAGACAACTGGCTTGGTGGTTGCAGAGTTCTCAAATAAAGCAATTGTAAGGGGATAGCTAGAGGAGCAATTCCCCAGTAGCCACTGTTGGAGGAGGGGCAGCACAAGACAGTGAGCCCTAAGCTGAAGCCCCCCCTCTGTCCCTTCCTACTTACTTGAATTGTCCTAGGCGACAGACGAAAACTGGGCGGCAAAACCCTTCCTAGATATACGTGATCAGTGAACCAGTCAAGACAAACAACAACAAAAAGGAGGTCAGCTAGCCAAGGGGTCGGTAAAAGTAGAGCAACGCAGTACAGAATCGGAATTCAAGAGAATAGTCAAAGGTAAAGTCAGAGGACAGAAATATGAATACATAATCAATTTTTTTTCTCATTGACGCGTAGGAATAGCCTTAAGAAAGGCTATTCTTCTCCTACCTTTAGATGTCTTCTCCGTGCCGCCGTTTGGTATAAATCCCGGTTTCCGTCCATCTTTTTCTTGTGGCTGTGGGCATGCGCAGTCAGCTCTGCCCGAGGCCTAGAAGTTTGACCACCAGAGCCGAAAGAAGACACGTGAAGAGGCCATTCCAGAAGAAGATGCAGGAGAATTCTCTCGCAGCATTGGGGACGCCACCAGTGCTGTTTGACTGCTGGGGCCCGCCCCCCCAGTGCTGTGAGAGAACTCATTTGCATACCGACGGAAACCGGGATTTATACATAACGGTGAAGCGTAGAAGACATCTAAAGGTAGGAGAAGAATAGCCTTTCTTAAGTCATGGCTTAGCAAAATAGCATCAATGGAATGGGGGAAATGATGGGTCGAAGTGCTGGGACTTTTTTCCATTGATTTGATGTTCTTTTAAGGTTTATAATTGGGTCACATGTTTTAAAAATACTTGTGTCACTCCTTAAAGATATTTCAATCATTTCTTCAATAGAGTCTAAAAGGAAGCTGGTATTTATAGTATCAGGGGGCCTGTGCGATGTCTGCGGCTCATCTGCATGGGCTGATTCTGAACATTTTATTCCATGAATCCTGTGCACTCTACTTAGCAGGCGTTCAGCTGCTCATCTGTCACTCTGCCCCATTCACTCGTCATCATAACACAACTCATTTTGTTGTGCTCTGTGATTATTCTGTCAGTGAATCCTTTCTCTGACTTGTTTGACGAAACAGTTTGCCCTTTCATGTTAATGTCTTTCCATGCTTAGTTGCTTCTTGTTTGCATCTGCTTTTCTATTAATTTCTCTCTCATTTGGTATTCCAATATTTCTGCTCTGCCCTGTTTTAGCAATAGCGGATTTATTAGTGAAGCCAAACACATGAGAGCAGACAGGGGTCTCAGAAAGCCCCTACCCCTTATCCCAGTCCAGGATATTCAGCATGATAGCCATCCATCATCGATGTAATTGCCCTCGGGTGCCAGTCCCTGAACTATGCACTTATAGGATGCACATATCACACCCTGGCACCTACAGAATTATTACAGAATTCAGTTTCTTACAAAAATAGCACCACACCTGTCCACAGGTTGTGTGTAGTATTGCAGATCAGCCACATTTTTCATACAACCAATGGACAGGTGTGGTGTTGTTTCCAGAATGAGGCAGCCCTGAGTTTTTAAGTATGAGCAACAGATTAAGGTTTGACCTCAGATAGGCTGCTTGGGGACACTTCTGATACCTATACTATATACTATATGGAGCCAGATGGACAGCTGGTCTGTGCGGGGACTGCCTGTTCGCCTCTCACTGATCAGGTATTTATCCTAAGGATTGGCCATAAGTAAGAAAAATTTTGGCCAACCCCTTTAAGCCTCCTTCCAAAAATGTCTTCCAAGGCAGCCCCAATGTGTTTCCTTTTCTTCCAAGTACACAATAAACCTTAGCCATGACCTTTAGGGATTTAGCTAAGCTTTGCAACTTAGGACAGACCTTTGTTTTCTCCTTCATATCCGTCCTATGACCCCTGCACAAATACTCTACCTCCTTGTTTCCCAGCAATACTACTCCTCTGTAGAAGAAAGCCCTGCACAAGTTCAAGCTACTAAATAGCAAAAGGGATGGGGTCCCGTCATGAAGCCCCCAAACCCTTGCATGGCCTGTTTCTATGCATGTCCTTGCATTGTTTGCTTTTTGAGTACAAAGGTAACCTCTGGTACACTGACCAGGCTCGGCATCTGAGTCAGGGCATGTTCACATTTGCGTCATCGTCTCCGATCTTCTGATCCATTGCAGGACCAAAAGAATGAACAGACCGCCTGTCTAACTGATGATAATGGGATCCATCGGGAGTCCATTCCTTTTTTCTGACATTGAAGGATAAATAATTCAGGTTTGCAGAACTTTTTCCTTCAGGATTTCTGATGGACTTTGCGCTGGACAGACACCTGGGGCAGATGTGAATGTGGCATTGAATATTTATAGTTCTTCAGTCTCTGAATGTCATAAAGTGAAGCAGAGATGTTAAAAGATGCTAAAGAAGTGAAATACTAAGTACATTTAAAATGTTATACAGTGATTAAAGTGAATGTCCAGGGTAATATGTAAGTCAGTACCCATAGGGGTTGATTATCTGCTACTTATTGTCTGACTAAAAATTAGTTACCGTGCCTGCAGGGAACCTTAGGTAGTCTGAGCCACACCTCCTGTCTCATCATTGATTCAGGCTGCTGCTCTGTCCCTCCCCCTGAAGCTCCGCATCCTCAGATTGTCTGCTGTGTATGAATACAAGTTTGTCACTGGCTCACCCAAAAGTCAGTGCATAGAGAAATGACTTAGAGTATGGCAACGGCAGAAAGATTCTAAAGTATAGACAGATCACCTGTAACAAGTAGAGATGAGCGAGTAGTATTCGATCAAGTAGGCATTCGATTGAATACTTCGATATTCGAAATACTCGTACTTGGTCGAATACCACGCGGTAAACGCAGTAAAAATTCACACTATTACTATATACTGTATACGTTTTTTTCCAATGCCTACGTTGTCCTAGTTCATGTCCCACCTCCCCTGCATAGTTATTGGTGTAAAATAAAGCACCAGGGAAGGTGGGAGGGGAATCGATTTTTTAGCATGTGGTATTCGATCGAGTACAAGTATTTCAAATACCGTAGTATTTGATCGAATATCTACTCCATCGAATACTACTCGCTCATCTCTAGTAACAAGCACTGGTTTTGGAGCCACTGGAATACTCCTGAGGGCATTGTCAAAGTGACGCTCTAGTGTCCATCCTTGAACCCCTATAAAGGGATCTGTAATTCAATCGAGGAGACCGCCATTTCATTTCCTCTAGAAGTAGTCTCAATGTAGATGACGGATAATTCAGGTAGAATCAGACACATTGGTACGTAACACAGATGGATCAGGGATGAGAGGAGTCTGGATAAAAGCAGAGGTCAGGGCAAGCAGAATCTGTGCTAGGTCAGTGGTCTGGAAATAATCAGGGCTGGTAGATTAGGTTCAGTGTCCAGGAACAGGATGGGTCAGAACCGAGTATTTAGCAGAGTATAGGACAGCAGACAGAGATGAGGTCAGGTAACATGCCAAAGTACAGCATTGGAACAGATCAGAACACAATGTAACACCTTGGCAGGATACTACCAAGATAGGATCCTTTGCGTAAGGCTACAATACATAGATGGGTAGGCTGGGATTGATAGGGGAGGAATTAGGTCTGGCCTAAAGGCGTGGAGGGTACCATCAGCAGAGGGAGGGAATGGGACCGGTATTGTAGGGATTACAGGTAATGTAGTGATCTTGATTTCCGATAGAGAAGACAACATGTCGGCGGAGAAAGATTAGGTATATGTCACACATATGAACCTTAGTTAGGGGACTAGACAGTTACTATAAGCTTTATTCACATAATACTCCTCCTTAAGAGATAAAAGAAAGAACATATAACCAATAAAGTGTTATACATTCCTATAAGACCTATACAAGTATACAAGTATCAAGATGATGTGAAGGAAAGGTTTAGAAAACAATCATCTTTTCTAAAGTAGTATATATTAGTAGTGGTAGTAGGAAGAAATCTATCAAGGTTCCTTACTTCAGCTGCCTGGGAAATGATTACTGTTTGCCTGAAGTGCTATCATTTACCAGTCAATATCGCAGATACATCGCCAGGCGGATAAAGCGAAATGCGGAGGATAAACATATGGCAGTTCAGACATAAGAGAGTAGCTTCCACGTACAGCTGCGGTGGGATGGCATATGACAGGACCCCCAGCGTTCTGGCCGACCTAATCTCCTGAAGTGTTGGTAATTACAGTTGGCCAGAAAGATGCCCCCTGTGGTTCAGAGGGATGTTTGCTCCATAGGACATGCAGAGACTGAGACATTGTCAGTGTTTTCTGACCTGGGATGTGACTCACCGAAACCTTGTAATATAGACGTTGCAAATATATCATAACGGCTGCTGTGTCACGCCAATTAATTTATTACAATAATAAGGAATTTTAATATTGTCATGATGTTACCGCCTGATGGGATTTGGAAAATACTATTAATCTTTGATATAATGACTTTATTTTCTCCCATTTAGCTGCTTATCGCAAAGGTTTCATTCATTAAAATAAGTAGGTTACCGCAGAACTAAGGAAGGAGAGGCTTTTGTTGAGAAAAAGTCATGTCTGTCGATGGCCTAGATTTATTAAAGTGCACTTAGAAAGTCCTTCTATAGACGTATAGAAGATAGAAGGAGTCATTCAGCTTTGGGAAGGCCAACAAAGTAGGTGCACCCCATCATACTAATTCCCATATATCACTATAACTAATACTAGTGATTATATAAGGGCTCAACCTCATATCAATGGCCTCGATGGCTGTCATAAATAGCAAAATAACAAAAACAACATGCACCCCCATAATCATCATGTGTAACTATGAAGTATCAGTGATGGCCAATAATAATAACCAATACAGCCCCACCCATATGTCTAATATTACCATATGTGGATGGACTGTTATGTCCTTTTGTAGACCCCTATGATTAGGCTAATGTAAATGAGTGCCGATCAACGCGTTTCTCATTGACCGTCACTCGGATGCAGGAGATCGGGCTGTTTAATACATAATTATCTTAATATATAGTCATAGCTCCCAACCGTCCCACATTCCGCAGGACAGTCCCAATTTTAGACTGCTGTCCCTCTGTCCCACACGTCTTACCGCATGTCCCGCTCTTCCCCTGAAGTGTTTTGCTTGTTAATAAACTTTCCCCCCTGCTCTTATAAGAGTTAAAAGGTTGTAACTGGGATAAGAGCGGGTGGTGATCAAGGGAAAGTTTGACTACTGCACTCAGAAGGACCTGTCTGATATCAGACGGTCACATGACTAGGTAGGCGTGTCTTTGTATCCCGTGCAGTGCAGGAAGAGATGGAGAGATGTGTGGTCTAAGGTACTGGGAGGAGATGTGAGATGCAGGGTGGACTGTGTGTGGGGAAGATGTGGGGTTCAGGATATACTGTATGGTGCAGTGTGTACTGTGGGGGGATGTGGGGTGCAAAGTTGACTGTGGGTGGGGGGAGAGATGTGGGGTGCATGGGTGTACTGTGGAGGGAGAGGTGTTCGGTGTATGGGTGTACTGTGTGGGGGGGTGAAATGCGGTGTGCATGGGTGTACTATGGGGTGCTTGGGTGTACTGTGAGGGGAGAGATGTGTACCCAATGAGAAATGGATAGGAATGGGTGGAGTCGATTTAGAAGAGGGTAGGGCTAAAATTGCCACAGCCCGCCCACATTTTGTCCCTCTTTCTGTCCTTTAAAAGTTGAGAGGTATGCATATAGCTATAACACTAATAAACCATGGGCCAAGCTGAGTAAATGACAATATGATGAATCCAGACCCTTATCATGTTTGTGCCATACTTGTGCAGTAGGAGTTGGTCTGACATCACCATTGTCTGTAATTATGGGTTTGAATAGGAAACACAAAACAGTAGAAAAGTAGGAGTCCTAGGGCTTGGTTCACTTCTTTGCCAGAGTCTACGTCAGAGACCGCAGAAAATTGGTGGAGAGAAAAGTTCGGCACAGTGGACTTTTCTCTCTACTGGTTTCAGAATAAAAATGGCGGACACCCAGCAGACCCCATTATAGTCTATTGGGTCACGGGTGTCCATGGATAACCACTGTTTTATCAGTCTGGCTCCCCGACGGAGACCCGTGCGCATATGTGAACCTAGCCTAAGCATGCAGGTTCAGGCTAGTAGAACTAATGTTCCTTTGCAGGAAGTAATGTGAGTTGTGACTACTACTTAAAGGGGTTGTCCAGGATACAAAATTTTGAGCAAGGAGGGCGAGGAAGGTAAAAAATAACCAAGTTTGGGACTTCCGCCAAAATAAGACCAAGACTGTGGTGAGAGACACCAGGGCAGCAGGAACAGGTGAGTATGTTTTTTTTGTTACCTTCCCCGGGCCTCTTTGTGAAAAATTGTATATCCTGGACCACCCCTTTAAATATTCCATACTAATTACATACCAATTAAGTGTTGAGTTAGATTCACAGCACAATCTGCAGCCTGAAGAGTAACGTCTCCTCTGATTAATTCTATATTTAACCCAAATGCTGAAATTATGGTAATTTTTCTGTGAATACAGTTCAAACTATTTACATACAAATATTCATTATTAAACCTTAATTGAATCGACACATTTCCACAAGTTCTTAACTCCTTCCTGCTGCAGCCATTTCCTGCTTTTGTAGAAGGGCTGTTTTTTTGCAGGACGAGCTGTATGTCCTAATGGCGCCATTAAATATTACATACATTATACTGGGAAACTGGAGAAAATTATTAATGCAATGAAAATAGAATAAAATAATATAGTCGAGTCTAATTTTTTTGGGTTGTGCTTTTATGCCATTCATTGTGCAATAAAAATGACACATTGCCTGTATTCTGTGGGTCCGTATGATTAAAGCAATATCAAATTTAGATAGTCTATTAAGCTTTAATACAGTACAATGTCCATTTTATATTTTTTCTTATGAGGCTAAGTGTAAGGGCTTTTTTTTTTGTAGGGCAAGCTGCAGTTTTTCTTGATACTCTTTTGAGGAATTCACAACTGATACTGGTGATACTTTCTTGTCTTTCTGTCCAGATCTTCTGGGCACGGGACATCACTCGTTCTGGGTGGCTGGCATCTCCTCTTCTAGACATCTGCCAGCCACCCACGCCTGCGCAATACAGCCGACGTGCCGTCTACTGCGCCTGCCAGCACCCCGGCTCTTTTGTGCATTTGTTGGAGGCTGTCACACGCCAAGAAGAGGAGTCCCATGCCCAGAAGATCCGGCTCAGAAGACAGGAAGTATGATATGGTGGGGTGGTGGAGGGGGGATGAGTTAGTTTGGAAGGGCAGGTAGTGGGTGGGCTAGATAGGGAAGCAGGGAGGGGTTATGAGTGAGAAAAGGAGGGAGTGAGAGAGAGAGAGTCAGCTCTGAGTGAAGTGCAATGTATCATGGTAGTTGTAGGAAAACAGAACAGGAAACTACCATGTAAACAAATGCAGAAGATGCCAGGAGCTCCCAGAGACACTGCTAAAGGTATTTGATTGAATTTATTAACCTATTAATAGCACTAACCCACCTTTTTTGAAAAATTATTTTTTGCCCAGAAAACCTCTTTAATATCTTTGAGTCTATCTATGCAGGAGATTTGAAGCTTGCATCAGAAAAACAGACCTCCTAAAGATATCAGGAAAATAATCAGCGCAGAATTTTGGACCTAAGAATGACATGTTGCAATAAGGATAAGCCACATAAAATCTTACAACATTGTGGTATACGGCTAGTGTGTATAAAACTGTGGTCACAAACACACTGGCTATTTTGTGTCATGCTACGTCAGGGTCATAGGTTTGCCATGTAAAGTAGCGGAGTCCTGGCTTGAAGCTGACAGCGCTCTTGTCTCCTTTCTGAGCATACATCCAGCCCATAGATGAGAATACACAAGTCTCTGCTTCCTAGAAGAAGGCTGCCGCTGAGCTGACATTCGGTGACAGGTTCCTCATACATATACAGGAGGAGCTACTCGAATAGTCTGGAGATGAATGAAAGGATATTTCTGCTTTTATCCACTGCTTCCATTAGATTGGGAGAGAAACCAAAGAGGGATATAAATACACACAGCATTTCTATACTAGAAACTGCCAGAGCTTACATTGTATATCAATTACTGCAGTCTACAACACAAGTCTAACTAAACTGTCTGCCTATAAGCGTTCTATCTATCTATCTATCTATCTATCTATCTATCTATCTATCTATCTATCTATCTCTCTCTCTCTCTCTCTCTATCTATCTATCTATCTATCTATCTATCTATCTATCTATCTATCTATCTATCCATCCATCCTTCTATTATTTATTTATTTATTATCTATCTATCTATCTATCTCATATCTATCTATCTATCCATCTATCTATCCATCCATCCTTTTATTATCTATCTATCTATCTATCTATCTATCTATCTATCTATCTATCTATCTATCTCTCTGTTTTCTCACCATCTAACACTTGATCTAGCTCTATTTTTATCTATATCTATCTATATATCTATGACTAAAAAAGATCCCTCAATGATATTGATAAAATGCAGCTACTACATGTGCCGCTATGGGCCGACATGGTTTATGTTTGGACAGTTGCAGCAGAATCCTGGATTCGCCAGACCAGCTGGTGTCTTTCTAGTTTTCAATAATATTTGCTATTACAAAGGATCTGTCATATCTCCCAACATGTCTGTTCTAGTAAATACTTGTATTCCCCCATAAAAAACCATTGCTTTAGCATTTTTCAAAACTCTATATGGTATTGTTCCTCTGTCATATAGAAGAATTCATTGACAACTGGAGGTTCCCATTCCCAGACTTACTGGGGCATTCCTCAACTTCCTTTGGACCTGACCGAATATTGAAGACAATGTCACACTCTACAAGGACATGCTTGGTAATGGCCAAATGATATTTATTGATACATTTCCTTTAATATGCCTGACAGCAGAACCCAGATAGATAGGTTAGGATTGCCTACACTGTTTTATTTTGCTGGCCATTACCTATCTATGTACGGGGCTGGGTTAATAGGATGAGTTCTGGTGATAGACTCCCTCTACTAGGGGATGGAAGGAGATCACCCCTTCTATAGATGAGCTGCAGATACTGTATATTTTTTGTACTTTGTGCTCTGTTTCCGTCCATTTCGAACCATTGAAATATTCAAATGCTAAAAAATCCAAGGAGAGCCTGATCCTGAAAACTCTGCGGAGCAGCGCTGAATTCCCTGTCTGCACATGGCGAGCAGGGTGATTGTATTTACACTAATGGCGTCTTCTGATCACGCCTGCCGCACAGCGCGCACCACTTGAGATTGGACCTTGACCGGCTTTAGAGTTAATGACAATAATACAGGAACAGGTGAGAGTATTGGGCAATGGTAGTCATCACTGACTCAAACTTTCACCGAAACGTGTTTTGCAGAACGTATCTTACAAAGTGCTTTATAAATGCATGGAAGAGAGTCATGAAACCCTAGTTACCATGATAACTGCTGGCTTTATTACCATAGAAACTCAGCCAGAGTGTGTGTGTGTCAGGGAAATAGCACTCGGATTTGCTCCGTTCAAAACAAGCATTTATGATAAGGACGATCAATTAATTCAGCTTTGTCATCAGCGATTGTGTTACTCATCACCAACACCAGACAAATAGACGGAAGGGCTGACCTCCACCCGTTCTCAGGGCTGTGATGGAAAAACTAATGGTGCTGAAATATCCGAAGAACTGATATTGTATGATAGGACACGGGCAGAAGAAGTAACCACCAGGTGGTTGAGATGTAGCCGACAATCGTTTCGGCACGTGGGCAGTTTTTATGTTAATAGTAATGGCCACGTGATATTGCAGAGAAAGCTGCGTCTCTTATTAGCCCATTCTGGGATAAGAATATGCAAATAAGACCTCCTTGGAGAAAAGTAGAACTTGCTCTAGTGCCACCTTTTGGAAGGTTTCCCCATAGATCAATGCATGATTTTTCATAAAACCTAATGGCATAATCTGGGAATAATAGCTAAGCCAAATAACTAATCAAAAAGGACAATGGATTCAGAAAAAAACTACAGTAATCTAAAATGCAAAAAGGTGGAACTAGAGCATGTTTATTTTTTCCATCAAGGAGGTCTTATTTGCATATTCCTTACCCGGAATTCTTAGCGGGGCATGTAGTGTCTATTAAGTTCTTGTACTGCCTTATGAGGGTGTCTCATTAATGAGACATAGTACTCATTGTCACTCATGTCTAGGCTTTTCACATAGCCAGCCAGTACCCTGCTTTATATGACTGAGAGGGAATAACCTAGAAACAGCTGTCTGTAAATGGGTCCAAATTATTCTGGTTTCACTATTAATCTCAGATTATGCAATTATGGTTTTATGAAAAGCCATGCATTATTCTATAGGGCGCTATCTTCCAAAAGGTAGCACTAGAGCACGATCCTTTACATATTCCTTACCCATGTGGCTGAATACACCAGTCTTATTCCACTGAATACAAAATGGGTTGCAGAGACCCCAATAACACACATGAGAGTTGGACTGAGCACATATTTGATAGAAATCTCACCTTTCATAATGAATACACATCAGATCTTCAACTTGTGAACTTAGATCTCATGCATCAATTTTTTTTAAATGAAGGACACTTGGACCACACTTTGGTGACATCCTATTGCCTTCCATGCTACACTCCTTTCCAATGGGGAGGTTCCATTTTAACAAAGCAGATTGGACCTGCTCTATAATTATCGGATCAGAATGGAGCATTGACGGCACACTCGGACGGCACGCTCGGACGGCACGCTCGGACGGCACGCTCGGACGGCACGCTCGGACGGCACACTCGGACGGCACACTCGGACGGCACACTCGGACGGCACACTCGGACGGCACACTCGGTCGTATGTATGAGGCCTTACCTGAGAGATGTTATGTTCGGTATTTGCTCAGTCTAGATAAAAGCTCTAAAATATCATTGCCAATAAATACTACACCTAGAAACTATTTTATATGTCGTCTACCAGACTTTCTTCTGAAAATTGATAGAATATGGAGATTTTTTATTTCTCTCTGATCTAATTTTCCCAACATATTGCAAAAGGTTACTTCGTCCCGTTTTCTCCACAGAGTAATGAATAAATCGTATTAATATGTTCTTTCAAGTCACATGGCCGTGTCAATAGGGAAAATGTGACATTTTAATCATCTGTCAGGGCTACAGTGCACGCTAGCAGGGATTTTTTTTAGTATCGAACTGTATTTATTTTGGGCTAAAAACAGGGACAGGTTGTTGGCTGCCATTTCTCCCTGGTTCTGCCTAGACCTTTAGTATAAATACTGTCAATTTGCAGACCTGACCCTTGTGGTGACCTCTGGACACTTCTGAACGCATTTTAGGCCAAGGCCCAGTGGCGTAATTAGGAATGGCAGGGCCCTGTGGCGAACTTTTGACATGCCCCCCCCCCCGACTGATGCCAAAGATCTCGACCAACTGTCCACTACCCCTCTGCATTTCTGCGCACACTATAATGCCCCATAGTGGCCTCTGCACAGTATAATGCCCCATAGTGGCCTCAGTACACAGTATTATGCCCCATATTGGCCCCTGTACACAGTATTATGCCCCATAGTGGCCTCAGTACACAGTATTATGCCCCATATTGGCCCCTGTACACAGTATTATGCCCCATAGTGGCCCCTGTACACAGTATTATGCCCCATAGTGGCCCCAGTACGCAGTATTGCACCCCATAGTGGCCCCTGTACACAGTATTATGCCCCATATTTCCCCTGTACACAGTATTATGCCCCATAGTGGCCCCTGTACACAGTATTATGCCCCATAGTGGCCCCAGTACGCAGTATTGCGCCCCATAGTGGCCCCTGTACACAGTATTATGCCCCATAGTGGACACCCCTAAACAAGTATTATACTCTGGGGTCTTTTCAGACCCCAGAGTATAATAATCGGAGACCCAGGGGGGATAAAAAAAATAAAAAACGACTGTTACTTACCTATCTCTCGGCTCTGTTGCATTCTCCGCTGCTGTCGGCCATCTTCAATTACGGCCGGGACGTCATGTGACCGGGGGGCCTGCTTCGCGACGCATAAGGATGCAGGCCCGGTCATGTGACGTCATGCAAGTAGGCCCCAAGCATGCCCGGAGCGCAGAGAGGTAAGTAACACAGTTTTTTATGTTCCTTTACCTCTCCTAGGCCTCCGATCATTATACTCGGGGGTCCGAAAAGACCCCCGAGTATAATAGTGCTTGTGGGGCCCGTGGCATCACTTAGGGCCCCTTACCGGCTGGAGTAACTCCAGCTGGTAACAGCCTATAAAAAAACAACAAAAAAAACGCAGCGGTAGCTGCTGTCGCCGGGCCACTAATTTCCCGGGCCCTGTGGCAGCTGCTACCGCTCCTACCTCGGTATTTACACCCCTGCCAAGGCACTTCCTTAGATTAGTTTTAGGCAGGTGGTAAAAACAGAGAGAACCATGGCAGGGTGGTTGTTTGAAGAATCTTGGAGAACTAAGCACAGATCATCTGTGGATATAGGTTTCCTCCAATCCTTCTGTTTCTTCATATCATCCCAGACAGACTGGACGATGTTGAGAACAGTGGGGGCCATATCATCACTTCCAGGACCCCTCCTCCAAAGAGCAAAGGTCACACCAAATATTGATGGGATTTAGATTTCTCTTTTCTTCACTTCATTTTGTTAATTGACAAAAATAAACTATTAATATTTCTGTTTCTGAATTCATTCTTACTTTTCCACATTTTCCCCACACCTGCCTAAACCTTTTGCACGTCATTGTAAATCATGTCACCATTTTTAATAACTCTGCCTGCCATTTAATAATGTTTATAGAATGAGGGTATATTGCCATATAGCAGATTTGTTGCAGAAATTTATGCGGCTGATTCATGTATCCGAATGGCTTTGCCTGTGCTGAAGAAGCAACTCTATTAAGTTTTATGGAACAGATTTTCAGCAGCAGAAATGTCTGAAAATGATCTGCCAGGGATGAATATACCAATAAAATTACAATTTTGTTCACCTGAACGGGTCTGGCTGCCGTTACTGCCACCGTTATTATTATTAGCCATGGGAAAAATACTGATGGGGAAGCAGTGACAAACCAGCTATGTGGTCCCTTCACTCTTTGGATTGGTGATGGGTTGGAAAGGTCAGTCCCCCACCTTAAAGAGGTCCTTTCATGTCCTTGGGCAAATGCGGTTTTCTATACCGCTAGAAAGCCGACAGTGCGCTGAATTCAGTGCACTGTCGGCTTTCCCGTTGTGTGTCCTGGGGGAAGAGATATTGGTTAGAGATGAGCGAACACTGTTCGGATCAGCCGATCCGAACAGCACGCTCCCATAGAAATGAATGGAAGCACCTGTGACACTGACTTTGCCGGTGGCCGGCCGGCGTCACAGGTGCTTCCATTCATTTCTATGGGAGCGTGCTGTTGGGATCGGCTGATCCGAACAGTGTTCGCTCATCTCTAATATTGGTACAATTACCGATACTTCTTCACTGTCAGAAGGGCGTTCCTGACAGTCTATCTGGGAAATGCTACTCCTGACAGTACTGTCCATTGCACTGTACTGTCAGAGGGGGCGTTACTAACTGTCCAGCCATGATGCTGAGTGATGAGAAATGTCTCCCTAGTACTAGTCTATGGATGGGTACTGTCAGGAGGGGTGGGGGCGTTCCTCACATCTTAGCGTCATGGCTGGGCGGTAAGGAACGCCCCCTCTGACAGTATAGCGCAATGTACAGTACTGTCGGGAGGGGCGTTCCCAGTTAGACTGTCAGGATTGTCAGGTAATTGCACCGATATCAGGTAATTGCACCGATATCTCCTCCCCCAGGGCACACAAAGGGAAAGCCGACGGTGTGCTCAATTCACTTCACTGACGGTTTTCTAGCGGTATACAAAACTGCGTGTGCCAGAGGACATGAGAGGTCATCTTTAAATGCCTCTTTGTATACTGGTCAATGACAATATTTATGAAACATTTTTTTCTCTTCTGAGCCAATCCATCAGCATCCCTGTGGCTAAAAGCACTCCACGTACCGCCATATGGTGCCACCCCATGTGCCATTAATGCGCTAGTAGTAACACATGTCACAGTTTTTTCTGTTGGATTGCAAAACCTGTTTACAAAACTGGAGTCATATGGAGATCCAGTAAGGTCCCAATGCGGTATATGATGCGTCGTAAAAAAAAAAGCACAATAAAATCACAAATCTGCGTCTTTTTGGTTACCGTTTGTATGTGTTTTGTAAGCCATTGTAGCCTAAAAATAAATCTATGGGGAAATTGGACTAAAAAACAAAAAAGAAATTCCTATTGCCTTATAGATAACATTTGCCCATTTTTTTTTTTTTTTGCAAAGAAAAAAGCAAAAAAAAATAAAAAAAAAATCTCCAGGAGAGATTCTGCGAAAATATGTGAAAAGACCTTAAATGCAACTTATAAATCAATGAAATATTGAAGCTGTAGGTCTACAGAATAAGAAATGACTATGTAGGAATAAATCAGGATTAAGCGCTGTAGTCTCCATGTTTACTCCCTATTATATATTAGGAACATATTGCTATTTCGCTGCTGAAAAGGCTGCGCCATTGTCCATGGGACTTACAAATTCTGCTAGACATCCTCATCCTAATGGTGAGCTCATTGATCAATTTGTCAGCGAAAGCATTTCATACAATTAGATTTTTTAACATAATTGTCTGGCCGTATTGATTTCTTTATTGCCCTGTTGGCTTGGTAAGGGCTTTTCTTGCGAGTGTTACGGAGGGTTCAATAGATCCTAACTAGACGTGTTGTGTCCTTAGCCAGTCCCGTAAACATTCAGAAAACTAAGAGTATGATGTGGAAATAGCATCTTATATAAATTAACCCTTAAATGACTGCCAATAAGAAATTTCTTTTTTTTTACTTGAGGACAAGGGTTGGGTGTCTGACTGTCATAGATAAGTTACAGGAAGCAAAGTCAGAGATAGTCTATCAACAATGGTGCTATCACACTTCACATTAAAGGGATTCTATCATTAGAATCTCTTTTTTCAGGACTACCACATCAGAATATCCTTAAGAAAGGCTATTCTTCCCCTACCTTTAGAAGTCTTCTCCGCGCCGCCATTCTGGTGATATTCCCGGTTTTCACCGTATGCAAATGAGTCTCCAGACAGCACTGGGGGCATCCCCTGTGCTGCCTGCAGAATCTCCAGCGACACCCTCCATCTTATTCTCGAGACTGCCTCTTCTTCGCGTCTTCATCCGAAAGCGCCGACTTTCATCGACCATTTTCCTGTGACCAAATGGACAATCATATAAAAGGCCACAGAAAAATGGCCACCACACATGCGCAGTCGGCGCATTTGGATGAAGACGTGGAGGAGAGGCGGTCTGGAGAAGAAGATGGAGGGTGTCTCTGGAGAGTCTTCAGGCAGCACAGGGGACACCCCCAGTGCTGTTTGAGTGCAGGGGAACGGCCCCCTGTACTGTCTGGAGATTCATTTGCATATGGTGAAAACCGGGAATATTACCGCAACAGCGGCGCGGAGAAGACTTCTAAAGCTAGGGGAAGAATAGCTTTTCTTAAGGCTAATCCGACGTGGTAGGCCTGAAAAAATGGAATTTTAATGATAGAATCCCTTTAAGGATGGGCAAACCTCTGAAGATTTGTTTCATCCTGTGTTTGGACAAAGCGATCCTCCGGTTTGGTCCGAACTCATTTGGATAGAACTGGACGTGAAATTATTATATTCTGAGGTCTCTTGAGACCTTAATGTATAATAGGTGTAGGTGCAAAGGGGGTGTAATAACAAAACAAAAACATTTATACTCCCTCACCTCTTTCTGGTCTCCTCACGGCGTCCGGCGATCTATATATCCTTCTCTGGGTGTCTGACATCACAGAAGAGGGTCAGTGCTGGCATCTGGTGTTCTTCTGTGATGTCATGTGCTTGGGGCCTGAGGCCTAGACCAAACAATTTGGAATAATCGGGACAAAATTGGTTCATTGTGAACTAATTTGCCCCAAGCTACTTCACACACACCACTCAAATACAATGTCCTAAAAAATAGAGTTAAAAAATCAGCTGTGTGTATTTTGCAACAAAAAATCTGCAATTTTGCAACACGAGGCCTCGGCCTTCAATGCGCATCTGAATGATAAAGGAATCGCTTATCATTTTTAATCTACTCCTGTTTTTGGCTTAAAAAAATGCAGCAAAATCTACACTAAGATCTCAGCTTTTTTACAATGTCCGCCTTCAGCCTTACAGTCGTTCTCAGATGGATAAGATATTCCTCCCGAGCCTCCGGAATCCCGCGTGTTGTTGTAAACTATATCGCTTGATTATTCAATCAGTTGATATTTCCCATAGCTGCTAGTTACTATTAAAGTGACGGTGTGATTTCCTTAATTTGTTCTCCCTTGCTCTTCATCCATGCCAGGCTCTATTACACACACGGAACATGGTGACATTCTAATCAAAGGGAGCGTTCACGCTGGTTGTCGCCGCGGCTGGACACGAAAACTACATGTCAAGAGCGTATGCTTTACGAGATCATGTTATATATGTTATGCAATTTACATCCTATAATAGGTATCTCAGTATTTCAGGGGAGGAGATGTTATATTACTTGAGATGAATTGTATATGTGCTATACAGTGAGGTTATGGAGTTGGTGTAGTTATGGTTTTTTCGTTTCTTATCAGGGAAGGTTTTTGGCCTCTTCAAATCCCAGAGTATAATAGGTGGAGGCCCAGAGGAGGTATAAAAAAATAAAAAACATTTGTACTCTTCTTCCCTCACCTCTTTTGGGTCTCCTTGTGACATCTATCACTCTCCAGATGACATGATGCTCGGCACGCTCATATCACCACCGACGCCCAATCACAGGCTTCAGTAGTGACCCCAGGTATGTGATGTCATGTTGTCTACAATGTTGTACCATATTTGATAAAATAACACAGTTTCTTTGATAAATTTATAGAGAAGTTGTGGACTTTTATTCCAACAATTGTTGGTAATGTTCTCTTACCAATGAATTCCACTGGTGTCAATGTGATTGTGTAAAGCCTCATTGAGGACAAATTTAGATGTTTCCTCTGGATTTCTCGTTCTTCTGTAATGTTGACTCTGATGGTCTTGCTGTGAGGGACTATTATGGTAAATCATTGGCTCGGACCATCTCTGATTACATAATTGCTTGCTCGCCTCACATGGTACCACTGACAAGAGTAAGGTAAGATTAAGCTAGGAATAAACCTATATTGTTTGAGACTAGAGGGTCTTCCTCAAGATCTATAGAACATGGGCAAGACCAAAATGATAATACTATGGAAATTGTTTAGAATTTGGCAACTATATCAATAATTTTCCATATACATTGGAAACAGCGCTATAAGCCACTTACTAAAATATTTGTATTTATTACAGGTTCTAAGTTTGACTTCCATGAAGAAGCACCGGTTCATTGTTTAGAACAGTCCCAGAATTAACAGTGTGCAGTTTAGTCGTGACCTGGGCTGTCCATAAGACAGACTAAACCCACCCATAATATGAAGAGGAGAGCGGGTGAAATCCTTAGTTGAGAAAACCCCATTTAATAACCTATCCTAAGGATTAGCCATTAACAGACTCAGACAATCTCTTAAAATAAGGATCATGAACAGGATCTCAAAGAGAACATACAATGGTGCTCATAAATTCTAAACCAGTAAGGTAGGCCCTTCTTTCTCAGGATCATTGGGGGTCCAGAGGTCAGATGTCCACTGATCAAAAAGCGATGTAATGATGGTATGGATGTGTAGAATCTTTTTTTAACATATGAAGTACTAGCCTCTGCTCGCGACTTCGTCTGCGTGTTGTTGGCATCAATAATCCGCCTATATTCAACAAATTGCTGCCGTTGATGGTTTGCCTGCTCCGGCATTTTGGCAGCTCTTGAGCTGTCCCGTTGCTGAACTTGTTCCTCATGCCATGCCTGTGATTGTTCCAGCATCTCAGCAGCTCACTGGGACGCCAACTAATGAGCGTGTTCTTGGCGTTGACAATCTGCCTGCTCCAGCTTTTCGGCAGCTGTCAAGCTGGCCTGCCGCTGAACTCATTCCTCACACTGTGCCCGTGATTGTTCTGGCATCTCAGCAGCTCGCTGGGAAGCCATATAATGAGCGTGTTGTTGGCGCTGATGATCCCCGTCAGCTCCGCTTGAGGAGAACTTTGTGACTTCTGGCTACCTTGATAGCTCTCGTTGTTTTTGAATTTTGTGATAAATTAAATTTTCTTTTTCCTGGCATGTTTAAAAGTAGCAAACTACCAATTTGGATTAAAGGTGTTTTCCCATACAGTGTGTCAGCACTGCCTGGAGCAGATCAGATAATATGCAGATGCATGTACACAATCCACTGAGGATTAGCTGAGTGTTTACTCAGAGAAATAACAGACCTGGCTTTATCAGAGGCTGAGATAAGCTGCTGGCAAAAGCTGTGTAATATAGTATGTGAACATAAATTCATAACAGTTGTGAAGTCATTTTATTTACCGGGATAAAAAGTATCCTATGTGTTAATCGAGGTTACAATCTTATGTTCCAAATTTCATTCAAATCCCTCCAGCCGTTTTTGCGTGATTGAGGAACAAACATACAAACACACAAACTTTCACATTTATAATATTAGGAGGATAAGACCGTTTCAAGGCAGTCTATACCTTCCTGAGGCTTCTGGAGAATTGCACATAGATCATAGGGAAATCTAAAGTTTCCATTGGTGAACTCAATCTGTTCCATGGACAGTCTTGAGTTATTGTGAGGAACGCTAAAGCTTCAGACCTAGAGACATGGAATTAAAAACAAAGGTGCGATTCATTGGCAGAATACCTAGAGGACTGTCTAGCACAAGTACAAAATAAAACCTATAAAATCGAATTGAATTAAAATTCACCAGTGTAAAAATACCCTCAATGTGCTGCCATATAATCCCACTTGGACCATGAAAAAGCTAATTTGGACGTATTACCTTGGTTCTTCCAGAGCGTGACCCTTTCTGCTACGCTATGTCATGCCAGAGTACTGGATAAAATCTCGTATAACCCTTATACAATGTATCATGGTCGGTTTATTCCACTGAATTGAGGTGCAAGGGATTTTAGGAAATGGGACACAATACAATTATTTTCAATGGAACCATAGCCTTGTAGACAGATTGGCAGCATACAGAACCAGATACGCTTATTTGAAAGCAGATTTTGATCGATTTTCTATGGTCTAGGGAAAAATTAAAAGTATTTTACAAAATTCTAAAATAAACCCGTACAAAAACACCCCTGGGCACAGCGAGCTAAAGTAACTCGATGTACAATATGTGTCCTTAAACTTTATATGGCTGGAAAGCAGGCGTACTTTATCCTCTTTCCCGTAAGATCCGTCTTGCAATTGGTTGCAAGAAAAAAAACCCGGTTTCCAGGCAACTAGACAGAATCATTGCCATGTGAATTATTGAAACAGGTTTTCTGTTCAGTTCTACGGCAACTAGGAGAAGTCACAGAGGTAATGCAGGTTCACATAAGCCAGGCCCCTATGTTATGTGTCCAAGGGAAACAAGCGTGCTTGATTCTGAACAAAGTATGGATCAGGAATTCTGTTTTTTTTTTGCACATATTAAATCAGGACTGTGCAAAAATGCAAATGTTCTATAAGATGCATTGGAGTTATTCTTTTGCATAAAAGCCACATTCTGGGAAAACTGTATATATGGAGCTTGTGTAATGGCAAAGGAGAGTGTGGGTATGTGTTATATGCACATTGCTGTCTAGGACCTTCCTAAGGTGCCTTTTTTTCACGCCATAGTATAACATGAGTGGGACTATTAAAGGATTGTCTTATTTTATCTTATTTTTTCTTATCTTGTATGTACTTGTATGCGCATGGATTTACAGTATGGGCCCATAGCAGGCCACATGTGCATATTAGGGATCCACACATCATTGTCACTGTGTGCAAGAGGCTTAAAGGGCCTTATATTTTGGACCCCCGGTCTGAAGATAGTTGTGGGTCTAGAGGTGCGACCTACATCAGACGTTTATATCGTATATAATAAAGATTTCAGATGAGAAAACCTTTTTAAGCCATGCAATGGTTTTATTATGAATGAATGGGGGTGTGTGTGTGTTTACTATATCTCCTTGAGGAGGCTGTCTTTGCAGACCACCTGTTTCAGGAGTGCAAACCATATATGCTCTGCTAGGAATTCTGGGAAAGGAATATGCAAATAAGTTCTTCATGATGAAAAAGAAAAACTTGCTCTAGCACTACCTTTTGGAAGGACATAATGCAGAATTAAAGAGAAACCAGAATATGTCTTCCAAAGGTCCAAAGGGAAAAGAGACCCATCCATGGACAAGTGTTTCAGGATTATTTCCCCTGATCAGTTCAAAGCAGTGTATTGGATGACCAGGTAAGAAACCATAGACTTGGGTTGGGTGTAGGCTACCATTCAAAAACTGGTGAGGCCTGCAAAGGAAGCGTATTACCTCTACTTACCCATGCTTATGGCCTCTCACATAGCCAACCAGTACCCTGCTTCGCAATCACTCTAAATCAGCTGTTTGTGGATGTGTCTTTTTTCTTCTTGGAAGAGATATTCTGATTTTGCTTTAATCACAGATTATGTCGCTAAATTTCTTGAAAATCATGAATTGATCTAAGGGGAGCTTCCTTGTTAAAGGTGGTGCTAGAGTAAATTTTTCTTTTCTATCAAGGAGAAATTATTTGCATATTCTTTTGTAAATTGTTAGAATATTTTTGGGGGAACAAGAAGGTTTTAATGGAATGTAATGCTTGCAATGTCTCTTACCAGAGTTGTGGATTCTCATTTCCACAACCAGTTTTACACAGACTAGACTAGGATACAAAGTCTAATGAATCTCCCTTTTCTTGTCCTCTATACTGTCTATGAAGGTATCAACTTTCCTGGTTGGATTCCAAGGTTGCAGCCTCCAAAATAATCATCAGTTGGTGGCAGTAGTGATGATATGGCAGTAATGATGACGTGGCAGTAGCGTGGTTAGGAATTGAGCAAAGGGTCACTGCTAGGAGAGTGATCAGGATATGACAGGTCATAGGTTATGATGGAAGGGTAGTCTGAGAAGGAGTCAAGGGTCAGAGCCAGGCGTAGAGCTACAGGTAACAGGTGAACAATCTTAAGGGTGAGCAGGAGAAATATCCAGGAAAAAGCTAAAAAAAAAGGAAAAAGCTCTAGCTCAAGGTCAGGGTCAGCTAGGATCATTAGCACTAGAAACAAGGTTCAGAAAAATTAGTGAACCACAATTAGAAGGCAAGGCATGGGAGGAAGGTTCCCTTTAAAGACTGCTAGGCCTGAAGCCATTGGTGGAAGAGTGCCACCAGCCATGGAGGAGAGGAGAGCCATTGGAGGGCTGATGGCCTGTATGTACTTTTCATAAAGACGTATAAGAAACTGCAAGTCCTCCTGATATACCCAATGGATCGTATGTGGGTAGGAATTACATCATCATCCCAATATTAGCACTTTGTTTTATTTGGGAGGGATACGTGATGCTAAAAGAACCTAACACTGCTAATATTATGTATATTATGTTCGGTTAATCCATTTTACCGCAATATTTCTAATAGATGTTTTTAATGTTTCCATGTTTAATGCACAATCTTTACCAACAACCTGTTTATCGCTGTATAAACGTTTCGCCAATCGACAACAAACACTTGCGTTCACCAATCTCATGTGCCAACAGTTCTGCTTTCTTTCTACATTGGGACCAGATTAGTTTGTAAAGGAAAGAAATGTATTACAGGGCGGAAGAAAGCAACAAAGCCGCGAGATAAAAATACAATCTCCTGAGACAAGCGGAATTAAAATGCAATTTTGTTTAGAAAGAAAGGATAAAAAAAAAATCAGACTCTGCATGTATGAATTTTATTTTCTTAACTGGTTATTCAGAGTACAGATGAGCGAGTAGTACTCGATCGAGTAGGTGTTCGATCGAATACTATGGTATTCAAAATACTCGTACTCGATTGAGTACTACCAGCTGTTCGAAGTTAAGATTCGATGCAGAACCAGCATTGATTGGCAGAATGCTATACATTGCCAATCAATGCTGGTTCTTCTCTTACCTTTAGAAGTCTTCTCCCTGCGCAGCGTCCCCATGGCGTCTTCCGGCTCTGAAATCACTCTGCCAGGCATCGGGCCTGGGCAGAGCTGACTGCGCATGTCCGCTTGTAGTGCGGGCATGCGCAGTCGGCTCTGGAACAAACGGCTCCCAGAAAAAAGAACTGACCCAATGAAATCAATGGGAGCCGTCTTTTTGGTCAGAATTCTGAGGCGGATATGGCCTCAAAATCCTGACCAGAAAACCCAGTGTGAACTTACCCTAAGGGTTTCCATGGTATCCAACCTTGTACAGGGATCTAGACTTGGATGAACGGAATCCCCTGGTCACAAGAGTAGTCTCCATTATACTGATGTGACACTCCTGGACACCAGGATGTGGAGGGCAGAAGTCATGGCCAGACTGGCAAAGGTCAGGTCTGGCAGAGTTCAGACAATACAGTAGACAAGTAGATGGTCAGGATAGGCAGTGGACAGAAGATGTGGCGAGAAAATGAGGTATATGGACAAATACTTGAATTTTGCTCAGTGCGGGAAATGACTGAAGGGCGAGGGTCCCTTAAAGGGGTTGTCTGGGATAAAATCATATTTATACGGAAGCTAAATACCCTCACCCAGCCTAACGTCTAACTTACTCACTTTAGAAAAAAATGTATGTTTACCTAGATTGCCTGGACGGTCATATGACTGCCCCAGGTAGATTTTCCAGTGACGTTCCATTTCCCCATGGAACATCACCAATATTAACCCCTTCCCACCCCATCACACTTACCTGTCTTCCTTCTAGATCTTCTGGGCATGGGATATCACTTCCTTCTGGGGAGCCGGCTCTTCCTCTTCTTGGCCAGCCTCCAATGCCTGCGCAATAGATCCAAAGCGTTGGCAGCCAGCACTCTGGCTCTATTGCGCAGGCGCCTGCAGTTAGCAAGAGGAGGAAGAGACAGCCTTTGCCCACTTAGCCTTTAAAATTTAGAATAATCTATATTTTCAAAAATATTTAACTTTTAATTACAATTAAATAATCTAAACATGGTGATGTTGATTGGTTATGGTTATGCAAAGCAAAGAGTAAAATCTATGTTGAAAATCCGTGACATAAATTGCCATGCTACAGATTTTAAAATCGCAACACAGGTCAGTTTCTGCATTGGATTTTTCTCAGCAATGTGTGGATGAGATTTACTAAAACCCACTATGTAGGGAGTGTAAGCATCTCCGTAAGCATCAAAAACACAGCAAAATGCATTCTATCCGCCTTACTGATTAAATGGCTATTCACTCCGTGTCTCTCCAACGCTGTGGTTCAGAACAATTTCTGGCTCTGGAGAGGAGACAGCCAGCAGCAAGTGATAAAAGGCAAAAAGGATAAAAAAGAAAAAATGATGTGAAGTTAAACTGTCCTTCCTTTTTATGAAAGTAAAATACAGTATTTAATATTAGACTTAAAAGAGGAAGAAGAATCAGAAAATGACATATCATCCAACGCAGATTTTTATTCTAAGGATAGTCTCTTTTGAATAAATAAAATTAAAATAGATAAATTCAATATTCCAGTTTTCGCACCGGAATCTGGAACAGTAAAGTGGCTTTTTTTACCTCCTGTTTTCAGCATCTCACTTTCCAGCTTTACTGTGTAGACTGGGACTGGGTCAACAGAGAAATCTCATTACTATTAAAGGGGGAGTTGATAATGGCTTTACTGTACGTTTGGAAGGGTAAGGGCCCATTCACACGGAGTAACGTGCTGCATGACCTGGCACGTATACGCCGTGTGAGATTTTGCGGGCCGTATATGCTCCCATTGATTTCAATGGGAGCATGGATCGTAAACGCCGCGTTATTTTGCGGCCGCAAAATCACAGCCCTAAGATAGCATAAGGCTTTTTAGGCAGCTATCCTATGCTCCTTTGCTTTTTTGGGGGGAGGGAGCTGTACACTTCCTTTCCTTAGAAACTGTAGTTAATTGCCCATGACAATACCATGGTCTGAATTTTTATTGACTGGAAGTAAACAATGGATGACATTAAGTGAAGGCAAATCATGAGAAATTGATACAGAAAGGGTATTGGAGAATTGTGTAATTTTTTATTATACTGACAATAACGTTTATTTACCGAAATTGGATTACTCCTTTAAAGGGATTATGGGATTATGCAAATCTGTTTCCCAGGATGTAATTAGGAAAACAGTGCCTCTGTATGCTGCCTGTTAGGACAGCCCCCTTAACATCATGCATGAATTTTTCAATAAGCCTAATAACATGATGTGGGGTTATTGCCAAAGTAGTATATCCATTCCAAAAGGAACAGAATCCCAGCTGTGGACAGCGCTGTTTCAATCTGGTTGGATCTCGTCAGCACAGTTTAGGGAAACTGGTTTGGCTGGGTGAGAAACTTTAGACCAGGATCAGAGGATAATAACACTCCTTGAGGAGTGGGCACTTTTGCAGGCATATAGAGACTTACAAAGTCATTTTCGCTCCACTTGGGAAAATGGTTTTGTAAGTCTCCATACGCCTGCAAAGGTGCCCACTCCTCAAGGAATGTTATTATCCCCAGATCCTTTAAAGGGAGTATAAGATCAGAACTCAGGATATCAGCCCTGAAGGTAGATAGTTCAGGGTCTCCTAAATCAATTTTCCCTTGTGAATCAGGGCCTCTGTAGCCAAGTTATTAACGTTTTGTCAATATGGAAATGTGCTCTTTGGAGCAATGGGGTTGTCACTGTTGCTCCAAAGAGGATAGTGACAACACCCTCTTTGCTCCAAAGAGCTCATTTTGCATATTGACAAAAACAGTGACATCTCGGCAACGGAGAGGGAAACACTGTGTGATTTGGGTGACCCTAACCTATCTATCTGGATAATATGCTGGGTTCTGATGACAGACTCCCTTTATCTTTACACCACCTATAGCATAAGAGATGTAATGCAAAACTTCTAGGCCGCAATGAAATATCTACAGCAATGCTCTACCAAAAATCTTGTCCATTTATTATACTGATCTGTGTTTATGAGGCACAGGTGCCATTGGGCTCCCTCAAAACACAAGGCCTGCAAGAGACTGGTATTTCTGCACATCCTTTGGCTACATCCTTGATAAATAGTCAGATAAGTTATGTTTGTTTTTTAATGTAGATTGTGAGCCCCATATAGGGATCACAATGTACTTTTTTCCCCCCTATCAGTATGTCTTTTTTGTAGAAGGGGAGGAAATCCATGCAAACACAGGGAGAACATACTTGCAGATGTTGTTTTTGGCAGGATTCGAACCCAGGTCCCCAATGCTACAAGGCTGCAGTGCTAACCATAGAGCCTCCATGTTGCCCCCCTGTTTGATCAGAACTTATAACATATCAGGAGGAGCTTGTGACAACTAAAAAGAATGGAAACTAATATGTCTTGTGTCCTGGGCTTCCTCAAAACAGATTACAATTTCGTTTTTCTGTAGGTACTTTAGGTTTCCAGCTAAGAACCATGAAGCGAAATTCTGTATAATTTATAAAGAAAATGCAATTGAAGTGCAATGTCACTGCTTCGAGGTAAGACCTCATTATTCTTTGTCTTGTACAGAAAACAAATGGAGCTGGACAAAATTCCCGGCATAGTCTCAGTAACAGGGAATGAAAGACTTGGCTCTTGTGCGGTGTGTGTGGCACCTGTCAGAAATAAAAAGGAGCAATCCTATATAAGGGCTCCAGGCAAAAAACAATGGAGTAAATTTATTAAGACTGGCATATTGTACGCCAGTCTTAATAAACAGCAAAAGCAAGGACCTAAAGTCTGTAGTAGGAGATCCGCACTCACTGATAATGCAGATACGGCAAAGGCCAAGGATTCCAAAACAAGAACTCTTTATTGAGGTATGCATAAAAACAGATCGTCACAACGTGTTTCGGGCCCTTTTTCAAGTGCATGTAACAGGTCCCATTGGGCCAGATGTAGAGTAGGGGAGGAGTGGCTACCATACAGGCGCTCATTCCCAACACCCACAAGGGTCAATTGTTTGTATTTTTGGCATGTGCGAAAAAAAAAGCCCTAAAATACTAAACTTTATTAACTATGAATTTATTTTAATACATATTACAATCAATAGCCATGTGCAGTAGAAACTGCAGAAAAAAATATCCCTCCACTTCACCTGCATCAGACAAGTTATTGATATGGAGGATGCTAGGCACATATTGCTTTATGGATCCATATAAATAATCAGTGCCACCCTGTGCTGCCTGTACGTGTTTGGTTAAGTTCACACCACATTACTACATCAGATTTGATAAAGAATTATTTTACTGCACATAGATAAAGTTTTTGTTTTTTAAAGTGTTCCCAGTCTGGTATGGCACACATGGATGTGGGGTTCATTCTACCCTACTAATGCTACTTCTGGATGGCTCCGCTTTTCTCCATAATATAATATGCACCTGCCAGCAGAATACTTGTCATCTCTGGATTCTGGGCACTATACAGGGCACGGAGCTGCCGATTCCCTTCACTACATAGAACGGGCACTGGAAGTAACCCCAAATAGCTGATCTGTGCAGGGACCGCCTGCAAGGCCCCCATAATCATATAGTTATGACCCAAAGATAGGCTATAAATAGAAAATTCCTGGCCAACTCCTTTAAGGTAGGTCATCAACTTATGATAAGTGGGATAGACCATCAATTTTGAAAAGGTGGACTCTCACCATGCATAGTCTATATAGAAATGTACGTCATTTTTCTAATATACTGTGAGAAGTTTCAAGATCTCTGCTTGCTGTCACTGAATGGAAGAATCCAAACTTCAATAGCTCCATAGAGGTGAAAGAAGAAGCACTAACCTTACATGAACGCCAGTGGGCTATCCACATGGACTATTCATGGGAACTTTCAGGTCTCCTGATCTTTGGAGATCCCATTGTTTAGGGGATATGTGACATTTGTAGCACCGCCCCTTTAATATAATATTTTAGGCATTTCTATCTTTTATCGATTTTTATTGCTGAAAATATAACTTGCTCATTTTTACAGCATATTATGACTCTCAGATGACTACTTGGTGGTTCCTCCAATCTCCAATGCAATACAACATTCCCTATATGCTCATAATCGTAGAAATGACTTTTTAAGATCGTACAAAATAGCACGAAGACGAAAACTGGAAAGTCTAATACTTTATGTCCTTTCATATTCCTACCTTGCTAGGCTGCTATGTAAATTGAACTTTTGATTTTGCGGCAATGAGTGCACATTGTCTGTGTCTTAGGCGGCTCAACATGAATTTTTATGTATGAGAAGCAATAGGAAGAAGAAAAACAACAGCGCTATCCAGCCGCTCTGACATGTGGAAGCCTCTGGGGAAGAAGACCTGTCAGGTAGCACTACCGCTAGAATTTACTGCCCATCATAGAGCACAATTACAAGGGAACATAACAAAAGTTATTCACCTCCCTGTCAATTCTTCATAGGAGTAGGCTGTAATGTACTGTACACACACACATGCAGTTGTGACATTATGGCTCCCTTTGATATACTGTTTTATAGGAGACTGAGTTGATATAATTGTTGTAGTAGTTTTTCTATGTTGCAACAAGGTGACTTTGGACACACAGCATTGTATTGCATTTGTAGCGCCCCACAGAGTGGGTCACTACAAATGTCATCTTATGTGATCTATACTGTGTACTGTGAAGGTATAGTGAGATCCAGTCAACCTGTTAGCACACACAAAGTTCCACAGACACTGTCCCTTTAGGAAAAGGGGTGGAGCTACAGACTGAAAGAGGGTCTCTCTTTTTTTTCAGTTCCAGTTCAGAGGGTGCAGGAGTGTGCAAGAGAGAGGAGAGGTGTGTGGAGGTGCAGTGTGTGCTGCAAGCCTCATGGTGTGATAGAACAGCACAGGAGGCCGGAGACCTGCAGAGGTGAGATGAGACCTCACAGGCACGGAGCTGCAGTTATAGGACCATCAATTCCTAACTAGTGTGAGAAACACTAAGAACATTGAGAGATTCACTGGACTGAGGCCTAGTGAATGCAAGATTCCTGGAGGCTCAGTAACATACAGAGTTGGGGTGAGTGTATCCAGCATCCCAAAGAACTCGCGTTACCTGCTGTCCAGAAGGGGGATCTACCCAGTTGTACTTAACCTCTGAGCTCCTGGAACCCAGGACCAGAGGAAATCTATTAGAGAGTTTGAGCAGCAATGGAAGGCTGAATCATACTGGTGGTAAAAGGGAAGACTGGCATCTCACTATACTGAAGCAGGGTGAATCCTCCTGTAACATCTGTTATCTCCTGCTGACTACAGAAGTAAACTGTAAGTGTTTGGTTAACCCCTGTCTGGACTGTATTCTTCCATCGATCCTCTGTTACTCCTCCTGGAAATCATCCCTTCCTCACCTATATCATCTGGCCCTGGGACCTGCCCTGGTTGGGGAGGGTATAACATCTGGCACTGCATCACCACCTATTCCCAGAGGCCCAATCTACAGTGCCCGGCTTCACCTCAAGCCGAAACCCCAACTGGCGTCACGACAAACTTTTATTTTTCTTTATTTTTCTTTAATCCATTTTTGCTTAAAACTCCCCTTTTTCAAGGCGCTGCCGCCCCCGGTGTCGGGCCTGCTCGCACCGTGAATCTACATAGGCCGAGCTGGGGCGACTCACATTCATAGCTTAGCCCAGTCCTGGTGCAGTTTGTGCAACCCAATATACTTTGACAGAGTGCTGGAGTCATGGTATATATCTCCCAGGTTTCTGACATACGTCTGGTCCAGGGCAGGTCTTGAATAGGCCTCAGCCCAGGTTTGGGACCTAGTTTCGTTACTGGCTCATAAAAGGCTGCAGAGCCTGCACTTCATAGCAGATCCTGGGAGTGAGAGGAGGTGCTTGGGTCTGTCCTGGAGAGCTGAGTTGTGGTGAGAACAAACTAGGACTTGTGCTTTGTTTGATTGTGTGACCAGAAGTGAGCCACACGATCCAGCCACGTACAGTTAGCCTTATACTGTATTAGTTAGAGCTCGGACGAGCAGGAGTTTTGTTTTGCCTTTTTGCCTGAAGTTAAGGCTGTATTTTATTTTGCTAATTTTTTTACCTGACATGAAGATTTATTTACTTTCGCATTTTTTTCTAAATAAACCTGTTTCCAGGTCTCTGACTGGTTGGATCTGCACCATTGCTGCTACTGATCTACCTTCCCCACAATTTGCAACGCAAAAGTCAAGAAAAATGTAGCTAACTACAATTGTTTTTATATATGCTTCTGGTATCTGACAACCACTGCACTTCATAAGAGCTAAAGGACACTGTTATGTCACCACAATACAAGTCCACAGGCTCGCATTTAACAAACGTGCCCTCGTTTCAGCCAATGAGTAAGTAAACACTAGGCTGATTTTTTTTAGATGTATTTTGTATTGAAGTGTAACTTAGAATTTTTTAGACACTAGGTCCTGTATAGAAGAAAGTTGAAACTTTTTCAAATTTGACCTTTTTGGGAGGAATTTTTAAGACAAATTAAAATGGACAGTACTGTGCAAATGTTTCAGACAGGTGTGACAAAAATGCTCCAAAGTAGGAATGCTTTCAGAAATATTAGGGTTAATAGTTTATTTTTATCAATTAGAATGAGATGAATAAAAAATAAATAAATATAAATCACATCAATATTTGGTGTAACCTTTGCCCTTTGAAGCAGAGGTGCTGGAAGTAATGATATGGTCCCCACAGAGCCCTGATCTCAACATCATCCAGTCTGTCTGGGATTACATGAAGAAACAGATGGATTGGAGCAAGCCTACATCCGCAGTAGTTCTATTTGTTACTGACAGGCATGTCAAGGCAGTGCATATGTGAGTATGTGAGGTTTTATGTTTTAGCCCCATGGGCCCTCACCATGTCATTTGCCTAACCCATGCTCCCAAGCTGAACCAAAACAAACATTAACCCTGTAACTGCTGCAACAAACCCATGTGCATGACTGCAAATCCCTGTCATGCCCGAGCTTCCACTCACTATGTTGCCATATCCTTCTCTGAACGCACAGGGAAACAATTCTGGGCCTACAGTTATATGTATACAGAAGACATGTGCACACCCATGTTTTCTTATATCCTAAACTATCCTATTATCATTGTGCATATACATCATATACCATTAATGGCTTTAAAACCATCCCCAAAGTGCATTGGTATTGTCCATTTAGAGGTGAGTCTGTCTGATTTAGGGGTGGAACTGATGTGGCCTGCACGGTTATGGCTGGGAGTGACCAAGACCGGGACAGGAAGTTCTCATTCCTTCAAAGTTGGTGACTATACAATAAGTTGGCCACAAAATTTCCAACTTGAAAGATCAACAATTTGACCACATAGGATTTTATGGCAGGTGTTGCTACAGTATTATTGTCCATAGACGTTAACTGCCACCCATGGTTACGACTGGTACTGCAGACGATCACTTAAGTTGCAGTTTGATCTGCAATAAGAAGAACTTTCAAGGTTGTAAGACTGAATACTACATTATAGAAAATGTGGTACTTACCTTCTAAGTATCCACTTTGTGCCTCTCTTACTAGTACTTGCAATCCTTACATTATTGTACCTTACTATCTAACAATATCCATGTAATGCATCATATGCCATTGTGCTTTTATTGTGCAATTGCATTAGGTCCATCGCTCAGCAATAGAATTACTTGATATAAGCACTGGTTACATTTCTTAGCAATTCTTGATCATAGTGTTCACTTCCATGTCTGCCCTGACCATTAAATGTACATAGCACAACGATGGAAACCAACACAGGGCTACATTGTTTAATGCAAGTAAAGAAGTGATTGGTAACTGGCTAGCACCAATGTAACACTCAGGACTGGGAGATGTTATAGGGAGGAGAGATTGTAACCTTTGTCTAAATATTTAGTGTGTCCTTTGCCCTCTGTAAAAGGAATGCTGGAAGTGATGATATGCCCCAAACAGATATAGCCCTGATCTCAACATCATCCAGTCTGTCTGGGATGACATGAAGAGACAGAAGGATTGGAGAAAGCCTACATCTTCCAAAGATCTGTGCTTGGTTCTCCAAGATGGTGGGAACAATCTTCCTGCCGAGTTCTGCCAAAAACTGTCTGCAAGAATTGATGCTGTTTGACACCAAATACTGATTTAATTTAGATTTTTTTTTTTACCAAAGGGTCAATCCCTTTTGTTATATGCATCTCCTGATCACAGAGAGATCAACTGTAATCTGCATAGCAACCTATAAGCAAACACCTCTGTAATGCTACCATAAGCATCTGCAGGCATTGTTGATTATGATGTTAGGGTGCATTCACACAGAGTAACGTTGGCGGTTTTTGTGCTTATTTTGGCATATAGCACCGCGTTAACGCCGCGTATACGCCGCGATTGCGCCTTTTAACGTGACCGCAAAATAGCGTATACGCGGCATTAACGCAGCGTTAACGCGGCGCTATGTGCCAAAATAAGCACAAAAAACGCCAACGTTACTCTGTGTGAATGCAGCCTTAATCTGTTTTTCTTTAGTCCTAACAGCAACACAATACAAAGCTTGTGCTGCTGTTGTAAGGATGTAAGGAAATCTGAATTTATACTGACTTTTTATCCACACAACACTACTGTATACATTAATATGCTCAGCTCCTCCCGCTCTATACCATGATTCCCTTGTGCTGCTGTTAGGACTAAGGGAGAACAGATTAACATCATAATCAACAATTTTTTATTTTTCTCATTCTGGGCCTAGCAGTGATTAGATGTCAAGTGATTGAACACTAATACAAGAAGACTATCAGTCACAGATGAAACCCCAAAGATTCGAGTAAGATTTAAATAAGTGAAATATACTGGAGTATAAGCCGAATTTTTCAGCCCACTTTTTGAGCTAAAAAATGCACCCAAAAACTCCGACCATTTTAATTTTTGAAATTTTTCAGTAGCTGCTGCATTTCCCCCCCTAGGCTTATACTCGAGTCAATAAATTTTCCCAGTTTTTTGTAGTAAAATTAGGGGCCTTGGCTTATATTCGGGTCGGCTTATACTCGAGTATATACGGTAAGTAATATTAAGGGAGAATCGCTAAGCAAAATGCACAGAATTCTGGCATAATTTACACCAAACAACTGTCTAAGTTTAAAAAATTGATGATACATTCCCTTTAAACCAGACAAAAGTGGGTCACCAATTCACTAACCCAGCCCAATGCTCCTCTAAACATATGCATACCAATATATCAGTACACATTAGTAAGGAATATGCAAACAAGACATCCTTGGCGGAAAAGAAGAAATTGCTCTAGCGCCACCTTTTGGAAGGTAGCTGATTTTTCATAAACCCTAATAGCCTAAACTAGGAATAATAGCTAATAACTTTTCCTAAAGGTAGATAGGCCCATTGTTATGCAAATATTTAGGGACGACTCTTTTGGTGGATGTTTGGCCAACAATAGCCTATAGACACATCTAACTTATACATAGGAGAATGACGTAAATTTATTGGAACCTTTCTTTGAATATTTAATTGGAGCTTTGCTTTTTCTGGGCCTACGAGCTGATAAACTCGTAAGAGGCTACTTGGTAATATTAACCATTAAAAGGTAAGTAAGCCTTAGTGGATGTAATTGCTCCCCTCCGTCTTGTTCAGGCTCTATTCCCAGCTTGCCCTTTTTAAAGGATTATCAAAAGGATAAATGAATGTTCTAATGAACGCATTGAGATAAGGACTATTAAACAAAGGTCAGATAAATTAATATTCTTTAGTGAGGCCCTTCAGGGTTTTTATTTCTGCTGGAGAACAAACCGGTCTCTTCATAGAATCAATCGGAGCGCCGCGGCTGATGAAGAAATGATGTAAATACTTCATGAAAATACATAGAGGGTTATGCAAATGACTGTGGTTATATGATGTTTAATAATTCAAAATGTCACACAAGCCAAACCTTAATGTTTAATGTCAGCATTTCACTTCCTCTACCCTACTCGATGTTGCGCCAGGAAAAGAAGAATCTATGTAGAGTCTGAACCGTAAGCCCCTATATCTCCATTCTCCTGTATTTCTCTGCCTTGTCTTCCACAGACCCGATAGGACGTGTTCTGAATTTATATAAGACATTGCCTTTCAGTAACAAAAAAAATAACTAAATAAAAATATGGTCCCAAGATAACCTGAGAATTCCTTAGAATTTCAAGCAAGGCTCGTGTTAGGCGATCGATCTTTTTTATTGACACACTGAGTAACATGCATTATAGAGTCTGATATTTTATTATTTATGTATTTTATTGTTAAAGTGAATCTCCGTATAAATTATAATACTAGTCTGCACAGTATTTTACTTGTTAAAGCAGCAGTTTGTCATTCAGAGCTGTCCATCTTCCTCTCTCATAGGGGTTGTGCCAAAACTACACGTTTTACGTATCCATCGTGTCTGATCAGTGGGATCTGACCATGGGGACATCCTTCTATCATGATAGGACAGTACTATGCTACGTCCGATAGCACATACAAGTGAAAGGAGTGGCTGCATGTTCTTCCATATAAGGGACTCCCACTTACTTGATCAGTAGAGGTCTTAATGGAAGACTGTGTGGCAACCCACTTAAAGAGGACAGTCTAACTAAGGCCTGGTTTACGTCTGCATTCAGTATTCCATTCAAAGAGTCCATTTGGGGAACCCCCGAACGGAATAATAAAAAGTGGTGAACAATTAAAGCACACGGACCCCATAGACTATAATGGGGTCTGTGTGTTTTCCGTGTGTGATCGGAGGCTCAGAAGAGGTAAGAGAACATAAAAAATAGTGTTACTTACCTCTCCGGGCTCCAGACAGGCTTCGGTCCTACTTGTGTGATGTCCTGGACGTCACTGAAGGTGGCCTACACCACCAAGAAGTGCAGCAGAGCCAGGGATAGGTAAGTAACAGTGTTTTTTATGTTGATATCCCCTCTCAGTCTCCGAGTATTTTACTCTGGGGTGTGAAAAGTCCCCAGAGTATAATAATTGTTTATGGGTGTCCACAGTGGGACATAGTACTGTGTGCAGGGGCCACTATGGGGCATAATACTGTTTGCAGGAGCCACTATGGGGCATAACACCGTGTCCAGGTGCCACTATGGGGCATAATACTGTGTGCAGGGGCCACTATGGAGCATAATACTGTGTGCAGGGGCCACTATAGAGCATAATAGTGTGTGCAGGGGACACTATGGGGCATAACACCATGTCCAGGGGCCACTATGGGGGATAATACTGTGTGCAGGGGCCACTATGGGGCATAATAAGGTGCGCAGGGGCCACAATACTGTGTGCAGGGGCCACTATGGGGCATAATAGTGTGTACAGGGGCCACTATGGGGCATAATAGTGTGTGCAGGGGCCACAATGTGGCATAATACTGTATGCAGGGGCCACTATGGGGCATAATAGAGCGCTCAGGAATGCGGGGGGGGGGATGTCAAAAGTTCATCACGTGGCCCTGCCATTCCTAGTTGTGCCACTGATAGCCCCTGTTATGTTTTGGGATTCAAACCTTAAAATTGGAGTACAATAAGTAAGCCAAGTACATGTGAGATTGCCATGGACCTTAAAGCAATTTCTTAGGGTCTCCATTTATTCTTTTGGAGGATCAGGACACGCCTGTACAATAAGCTTAAACGTTACATTATTAAATACATTATATGATATTTTGGTCATAAAACTTTGCATAAAATACACTGTCTATTTATGTAATTACTATCGCCAATATCTTATACATATAGAGCTTTATGTATGGAAGTAAATGCCATATAGAAGGTTTTATAACCTACAGTAACCAACCTGCTTTTATCTGACATTTCTCTATTGTAAATTACAAAATGAGAGCAAACAAATCCTCTATTACCATACAATTTTCTCTTGCACCAGCTTTTATAATGTCCCCGACAGAGCACTAAAATATGGTATTCTTTAAAGTATATTATATTTCTAAATATAGCTTCATTGCTTTCTAGATTTTATGCCCGAGGAAGCTTTAATTGCTCTCTAAATAGTCATATGTAATGGGCTCCGCTCCTGAAATTAACATTAGCAGTTCATTCCATATTACTCGCTAACTTGTAATACATATGTGCCATAACATGACATTCCTTCTGCTCGTGTTTGCTTCCTCCAAAATTGGATTAATGAGGAACTCAAGAAAATGGATCCAGATATTCCCTACTAAGCGATGTGTTTCCATGAATATGTCCAGTATCAAAAGAGACCTAACCCTGGTAGGTATTTCTCTATTGTCATTCCGTCTCCACATGGAAATGGGACCACACAACAGGCCATGGGCCATAGCAGTGACCCGCTACAGCCAGTGATTTATTGACTGATGACAATTCCATATTGAGAGTCACCAGAGTGTCACATCGGCCAGGCTGGCATCATTAAGTGTCCTGACGCTGGACTGGTTCACATGAACTCTGTATCAACATTGAAGAGATCTGAAGGCAGCAGGGAGTGCGACAGAGCCCAGGAGAGGTAAGTTACAGTGTTTATGTTTGTATCATCCCCTGGAACTCTGATCATTATACTCTGGGGTCTGAAAAGAGTATAATAATTGTTCATGGGTGGGCCACTATTGGGTATAATACTGTGTGCAGAAGCCACTATGGGGCATAATAATGTGAGCAGGGGCCACTGTGGAGCATAATACTGTGTGCAGAGGCCACTATGGGACATAATATTGTGTGCAGGGGCCACTAAAGGACATAATACTGTGTGCAGGGGCCACTATGGGGGATAATACTGTGTGTAGAGGCCACAGTGGGGTATAATACTTTGTGCAGAGGCCACTATGGGGCATAATACTGTGTGCAGGGGCCACTGTGGAGCATAATACTGTGTGCAGGGGCCACTATGGGGCAAAATAGTGTGTGCGCAGACGCCATGGTGGGGCATAATAGTGTGTGTGCAGGGACCATGGTGGGACATCATACTGTTTGGAGGGGAGTTATTTGACATTACACCGTGTGGAGGGCCTGCTATAGGACATTATACTGTCTGGAGGCCATATTGGGAGAGTATAGTGTGTAAATGGGACATTATACTGTTTGGGGGCAAGGAAAGGTGCACTATGCCTTGGGGGGGACCCAAGTCAAAATTTTGCTGGGGGGCCCAGTCTTTGATAGTTACACCACTGCATCTAAGCTATGGCAACATCGGTCTCTTTTCCATTTTCTTCTACTACATTTTCTCCCAGAAACAGTTCAGACAAAAACAGAGGTATATAATGATGGTGCCATCTGTGTCTTAGTGGTGGACAAGGATGCTATGGGAGCTTCTTGGACTTTTTGGTGATTCAAACAATCCTCTCCACCTGTGGTCTGTGTGTGCCTGTTTGCCTTTTGTGTGTGTCCTCATGTTACCACTGCTCCTAAACCCTCCTAACAGCTAGATCAGAATGGCTTAGATGGCGGGCAATTCACCAAAATGACAATTTTACTTCTCATAGACTCGACTCAAATTGGCCCTCTTTCAAAGTCTGTCAACTGGACAAGATATTTTTGAGCATTGTAGAGGCATGCCAAGCAGTCAATGATCTCTTACCAAGAAGTACACTACCCAAAAGTAACTCTGAGAGCCTTTTTATAGGCAAAAGGGGTAGCATTTTTAAGACTTTTGTGGTAACACCTAGTGTCTAACCATACCACAACTGCTATCATTTACGTATTTGCAATTTTTCAGTAATCCAACATTTCTATCTAGGTGTATTAATTATTATTATTTTTTAATTCAAAACATTAATTAATTTTTCTTTCATTGAGTAGTAGTGAGACCCCTAGAGGCCACACACACAATGTATAACATATTGCTAAATCTTTTCTCTTTTATATATAACAAAGCAGAAAATGGTGAACATGCACTAATTGGAGATACTTAGGATTTAGATATTATCCGTGACGTACGCTGGCTTTCTGACCAATATGCCAGCTCGAGTAACATAAGATGCTTCTCATGTTGTTCCGATTCTGGCAATATGTCTTATGGTATTGCCTGTCTCTGGCCAGAATCCTCCCCCTGATCCTCAGCTGTCTCTATTGCTTCCCTGTTAGTACTTGCAGTCTCATTGCCTTTGGTGTCAAAATACTGTTCCCAGGGCCATGCACTATCTTGTTCTTGTGTATTTCCGAGAAGTCTTAGATTTATCTTTGGTCTTCTTCCTTACTCTGCTGCAATTCCATAGGATCAAATTCCTGAACAACCTTTTGCCTTATGCCAAAATTTATCATATTTATCTATTGGCTCCATCTGTACATTTTATATCTCTGTGAAGATCAAGCAAAAACTTAGCAGATTAATTGTGATAGAAAGCTTGCCCATCTCGGCTCATCTTCAGTTTAGTTCTGACTTTTCCCTTTTACTTTGGCTTTAGCAGATGACTAGATGACTAGTAGTTTGTGAAAGCTTCCATGTACGCCTATTCTTTGCTGGGTTGCTGTCTAGGTCTATGTGGGTGGGTTTTAGTGATCCAGTACAGACTGGTATTAATGCGTTTCTGCCTATTTTGCTTTCCATGTGAATCTTTTGGTCCTTTTTGCTGTTGGCTTTGTTTTTGGAATCCCTAGACTCAAATTCATACATTTTACTGAACTTTTTGAATCCTTCAGAATGCCATACTTGGCAAAATAGGCCTTGATTTTCATGATCAGGTGTTTTTGTCCTTTTATGTGTATAGGTCTGTTTTTATGTTTGACTATGGAATTGCATGTGGTTGCATTTGCAATGTTTTATTATTTTCTTTTGGGGTTTGTCAACCATCGAACACTATTATACTATAGGGCCTCATCAGAATCCAGGGTATAATAAGTGGAGGCAGTGGTGTAACTAAAGTCTTGTGGGCCCCGATGCAATCTTTTGTCCCTGCAGCGAATTCTTGATAGTGATGGTTATGGGTGCTAAGGAGTTTAATCCCCCTTAGTGTGGTTAGTGTAATCTGTGGATCTCCTTGGTTTATGGGCCAGATGGAAGCTACAATCTCAATACTGATGCCAGTGCTTAAGGGCTCCGGACAAATTGCATCCTCTGCACCCCCTTAAAATTCACCCCCTGGTGCAGGCCCATGGGTGTGAGTAAAAATAGCAACAGTTATATATATCTTGCCTCACCTCTCCTGAGTGTCTGGCAGTTCCCAATGTCCACTTCATGCCTCTATCTGTGTCAAAGCGTCATGATGTCAGCATGCCCCATATGACCACTGAGGCCCTAGAGTATGTTACATCAACCAGAGGTCAGAATACAACTTAGGAGGAAACCAAAGGACCACTGGCACTGCAAAGATGCACAGAAGAAGTGAGGAAAGGGGACTAGAACTGCTTATTTTTACCTCCAATTATTATACCCTGGGGTCTGAGTAGACATAAGACATTGTGATATATATATATTTTTATGTGTAGGGGGGGGGGTATCGTCACTCCTTGGGGAGAGACCACCATATAGGTGTGTGGAGACTTATTAAGCCTTTAGCACACCACTTTGCAAGGGAATATGGGAAGAATATGCAAATCTGTCTTCCATGATGTAATTAGGAAGTCAGGTGCCTCAGTGTTGCAAACCAATAGAGGGCGCTCACTGGAATGTGCAAGCCTGTCTTCCCTGATGTAATTAGGAAGACAGAATCTCAGTGATATAGCCCAATAAAGGCTGCTCCCTTTAACATCATGCTCGACCTTCCAAGAGGCCTTTGTTTTTCAATGATGCTGGGATTATTACCAGGTATAGTCTCTCAACCGAAGACGGCCGTTTCAATGTTGTGGCATCTCGTCAGCTCGATGTAGAGAAGACTATAACCTGGTAGAGGTGAGAGGCTTAGACAAGGTAGGGGGGGTATTGTCACTCCTTGGGGAGAGACCACCATATAGGTGTGTGGAGACTTATTAAGCCTTTAGCACTCTACTTTGCAAGGGAATATGGGAAGAATATGCAAATCTGTCTTCCATGATGTAATTTTTATGTGCTCATTCTTTCCAGGCCAATAAACACATTATTGTGCACATTCTAGACATTCTATAACTGAAGATGAATAAAATTTAATTTTTCCATTATTTTTCTTTTAAGAGATTATGGACAACCTACTGTTGGCTGTGGGACGTGTAATATAAAAAAGAAGGCATATTCACCAAGATCCGATCCTGCATCTCATGGTACCAGCTGGACTGACATTCGTGAGGCCTCCATAACCGGAGCAGCCAGTCATTGACCTTAGTGATCCCATATATAAGAGCGATGTATATATGATGTACCGTATATAGAACCTTTGTCATTTTCAGTGTGAATTTTCCAAGTTCAGCTTTGTTGTGTAAGAATTATATCATTCTTTGATCATATCCATTTTTTGAAGATTCCAGATCTTCACCTTCTCTCACAATTTCTATGCCATCTGCTATTGTTCTTCCAAGATTTGCATTCATTTCTGCCGGGAAACCTAAGATGCATTAATCTAATGAGTCTTCTTTGCCATTTATATCATCAAAATGGAGAAGAAAACATTGATTCTTCACCCAGTTCCAAATGCCAGAATCCATTTTTCAGATGACATACAAAAACTGTTTTAGCTTCTGATCGATCTGGTGGAATTTCTCCCATTGTATTCATTGGGTAAGGATTTATTTCCAGACCACTGTTCAGTGGCTTTGGATCAATGTATATTCTTAACCTGCCTGATGGTTTTCACTACGACCAAACTGCTTTTCCAATATGTGTTCTCATGTACTGGCACTAACTTGCCATCTGTGTAAATCTTGCAATTCCTTCTTAAATTGTTGTATTAGAGCCACAGGCACTCTTCGTGTAGACTGTACTGTGGGATTCATTTCTAGTTTGTGTTTACCTTCCAAGTACCCATTACCTTCCAATAAACCAATGTACATTATAGTCTGAACGGCCATACTGCAATCTGTTTTTGTTGGCGATTATGTACTGTGTATTCTGCGAAATTTCCAAAACCGTAATGTTATAAGACCATTATTAAGTCCATCACTGGAACTGCTTTTACTCCCAGTAAGGGGGGCGTTCACATATGCGCCCGTGTCCACCTGCCAGGTCTCCGTTTTATTCCCCAGGGAAAATGCGGTGGGGACAGCTTCCCGGAGGTCAGTTTTAAAACCCTTTCATTTGAATGAGTTTTTAAAGCAAACCACTGGTGTCCATATGTAACCTCTCCACTGCCTTTTCTGCTGCCCAAGGAATAGGGAGAAGGGGGACCTGGGCAGGTGTAACATAACCCCCCATCCCAAAACAAAACCTGTACAAAGCACTCCAGTTTCTGCTACTGAATCCCTTTTGGTCACGTACCATGCCTTGGTCCCCAAAAACCCTGCTCTCCATGGTTGCTAGAGAGGGACCGGTGACATATGTGAGTGGCATCTTTGGTTCTCAGCCGTCACATCGACGTCATGATGTATAATGATGGTGACATAACCCACGTAACTGTTGAGGCCCAATCAGCGGTCTATAACAGGGAGCCGCTCCGTAGTCGTGGAAAAGTGAGTAACATTATTTGTTGTGTTTGACCACCTCTTATGGGGCTCCGTTTTTTATACTCTATGGCAGCGATGGCCAACCTCTTGAGCTCGGTGTGTCAAAATTTGTATAAAAACGAGCATAGCTCTGGTGATGTGTTATTTCTAGAAAAATCCATAATTTTGTGATATTTGTAGCTCTAGAAACAAAACGTTCTATTTTTTATATATGTACTGTATTTATTAATAAAGCAAATACAAATAATTCTTTACTTTACTGCTTAGTGACTTTTTTGTTGCTGAATTTGCTGAATCTGCAATTGAAGGTCGGTATTTTGTACACTTTAAGCCCAAGCCCTTCACTCAGAATTGCTGAGCAGTAACTGTGTTGGGGTACAGTGGCTGCACAGTGAGGTCTTCGCAGAGTTAACTGTCTCTGATGGAGTGTTCTCTTACTGAGCCGTAACTGTGGTGGGTACACCGGTGGCAGGGTGAGATTTTGGTAGGTGCATTAAGATAATAGCTGGGGTGTAAGGAGCATACATCCTGAGATGACTCCTATTGCCCTGTAGTCACTGGAATAGACCTTGGTCTAGCCGTCTTCCACTGACAGGGCAACTGTGGGACACAGTTCTAGTGTTCTCAGCTGTGTGAGTGCATGTCCGCAATAAATTTAGTGCAGGCGGGAGCTCTGGTTTAACAGCCTAACAACTAACAGCCATCACTAACAGAGTTAATATAGGAAGGAGGCCAGAGCTCCAGGACTGCACAACATGTTTCGAGCTCCTCAAGCTCTTCTTCAGGTCATTGTTTTGAGCTCCACAAGCTCTTCTGCAAAACAGAGGTAAGATGACCGCCTTTTGCGCAGTGCTCTCAACCGGAAGTAGGAGAGTTGCCCCACCTCCAGATGCTGTCAGCTTACTGCATGTTAACAAAAACGTCTCAATGTGTTACTTCTGACACGCGCGCCATAGATTAGCCATCAGGGCTATAGGGTCTGAAGAAACCCTAGGGAATAACAACAGCAGTTTAGTTTCAGATGTTTTTAGCTCAAACAAAACTGCAGGATGAGTTTTCCCAAGTGCCACCGCCTCAGGGACTTGGCAATCTGCTGCCTGAGGCGTGATACTCATCTCGCCTCATACCAGATGCGGCCCTCAGTAGAGGACCCCCATCATTCAACTAGATGACCTCACTCTAACTCTTTTTATTACATGGAAAACAAGATACCCAGCACATAGGTCATTTAAAAATTGAAGTTTATTTAAACTAGACTAAAATCAATATGGTGGAAGCACTACACATTTTCAGCCCCACTGGACTAACATTTTCAGGTCCACTGGTCTATCTGCTTTTCTTTTTGTTACATGGGTTTGTAATTGTAGATTGCATGTCCCCATAGGTTTCAGAACAATTTTGTTTTGCATTACTAGTCCCTAGTCAGTGGGCACAATAGTAACCTGTTTGTCAATTACAGTAAATGCAATGACATTGAAGCTTCCTCCACACTCCAGATGAAATCTAATGGGCTGCTCATCCACCAAAATGATTGCAAAAAGCTTCTCTGCATTAATGGCTGCTGGCTGTTTGAGTACATTGATATTCTCTGCTGCAGGCTACAGCTGTAGCTATGTGATGTCCTCTGCTGTCTCCTTCTGTGGTCACCCCTAAAGTAGTATTAGGTCATTGCTCATCTTTCTGCTCCCTGTTCCCGTTCTTTCTCTCTGCTTCAGGGACACTGTTGTGACATCATGTGCACCTGGAGCAGGAAGCAGTGGGGGGCACCAGAGAGCAGACAGGTAAGTATTAGTACATAGCTTGTAGACCACAGCCCCAATGTGGCCTACAAGCTCTACCAGTAGCAGAATTGGCTCGGCGGTATCACTTCTTCCCAGTTCTGCAAGGAAAACCAAGCTGCATTCACTGATCACTCCCCACTTCTCGTGGCCTCCTCTTCCCTCTTCAGCCTCTAATGGGCTCTGTGCACCACACATCAGGTCACAATGATGTACGGTGCGGTGCAGGGGGGCGCCCTGGTGGTTGATGAGGGAAGAGGAGCCCACAAGTAAGAGTTAGGTCAGGTAAATTAATAGGGGCCATTACCGGACCCCCACTGCCTATTAACAAAGCAATGGATATCCGGTAAGGCTCCCTAAAAGCAACAGCGCGTGCCAGTGGAAATTTGAACACGGCCCCATTTGGCCTGCAGGGTGGTCTTTGGACATGTCTGTCATACACTATCCTGTCTCTCAGGTAACAGTCTCTATATCCCATACACTATCCTGTCTCTCAGGTAACAGTCTCTATATCCCATACACTATCCTGTCTCTCAGGTGACAGTCTCTATATCCCATACACTATCCTGTCTCTGAGGTGACAGTCTTTAATACCATACACAATTCTCTTCTTTGAAGTGACAGTCTGTGATATTATACACTATCCTATCACTGAGGTGACAGTCTCTGATCCCATACACTATCCTGTCTCTGAGGTGACAGTCTCTGATCCCATACACAATTCTCTTCTTTGAAGTGACAGTCTATGATATTATACACTATCCTGTCTCTGAGGTGACGGTCTCTGATACCACATAGTATCCTGTCTCTGAGCTGAGTCTATTACTTGATACATTATCTATGAGGGCTACATTAAAGGTGTATTCCCATGTACATAATCATATCTATATTTGTAGATTATTAAAAGTTAAACATTTTTGCTAATATAAGTAGTTAGAAATTCTGCTAAATTTTAAAGATTTCCTCTAATTATCTTTGTGGTGACAGTCTGTTAGCCAGTTGGTTGCCAATGAATACGACCATGAATGCAAGAACTTTCTATGGTATGGTCACGATGCAGGCCCCACGTGTCACGTGACATCCTGGACGTCATTGAAGATGGCCGCTGTCAGCGAGGAGCGCAGGGACAGGTAGGTAACAGTGTTTTTTCTATGTTTGTATCCCTCCTGGGTCTCCGATTATTATACTCTGAGGTCTAAAAAGACCCTAGAGTATAATAATTGCTCATGGGTGTCCACAATGGCGGCTATGGGGTATAATGCTGTGTGCAGGGGCCACTATGGGGTATAATGCTGTGTGCAGGGGCCACTATGGGGTATAATACTGTGTGCGGGGGCCACTATGGGGTATAATACTGTGTGCAGGGGCCACTATGGGGTATAATACTGTGTGCAGGGGCCACTATGGGGTATAATATTGCGCACAGGAATGTGGGGGAGGGGGTCGGTCAGGGTCTTCAGCGTTGGTCGGGAAGGGGGGGGTGGGTATGGGGACCACAGGCTCCGCCATTCATAGTTACGCCACTGGCTCTGGGACTTGTCAAAAACCCAGCCATGATTTTCATATTGTATCTGGGTTATCAGGCAGGGACATACTTGTATGAGAAGGTATCCCGGCCACAATAAGGAAATCTTGGCTCATTTTTTGACCTCAGAAAGGTTCTGCATTCATGGTCGTATCCACCGGCAACCGATCAAGACAACAAGACTGTAACCACAAGATATTTAAAGAAAATCTTTAAAGCTCTGCAAATTTTTAAATGACTTATATTTGCAAAAATGGTTAACATTTAATTATCTACAAATTTAAAAATGGTTCTATATGTGGGAATACCCCTTTAACCACCCCTTTATTCAGAATGGAGAACAACACTCTCCCCATCTGCAATTTATGCCGGTCATTGGGGAACCCCAGCGATCAGACACTTATCCTCTGTCCTGTGGATTGGGGTTAAATGCCCATAGCAGGACTAACCCTTTATCATCTAATCCAATCTGTGGAGAGCAGGCCGTAGGGCTGGAGCAGATTGATATAGTTATTTTATGCTATTTCCTGTTGCTGTGGGCATAGGAGTCCAGGGGGCGGGGCTACTCAGTGATTCAATGCTTCTTCTCTGCACTGATATAAGGAAACCTGAAACCATTAATAAGACTGCGAAACCCAGAGTGACCTCAAAGGTTGGTACCAAGGAGGGGTGAAATTATACACAACTAGATCTGTGCTGAGCTCCTCCAGTCCTATAACATGGTACCCAAAGATTGAAGTGCATGTTCAATGTCACAGGTTCCCTTAAGTCGTATGCTCCTTACATTCAGCGAGACATGTAGGTTTCCGTTGACTAGCGAGCAAACCCTTGAGCTGGGTAGTATTAACCTGGAGTTCTCACAATCCTCAGACATTACCTTATTGATTTTTATATGTTCCTCAATGTCCTCCTTCATCTAGTTTGAGCCATAGTTCAGTCATGTCATCATGGAAAATGACAGAAAACCTTAAGTGCTCTGGCACAGCAGAGGGCTCTCAGGGGGTCCCTCCAAAAACTACGTGTACACTGACCACTTGGAAACATCTTGGTGTATGTGTGGATCTGATTCCCGACTTAAGCAACATATGGGGTCTCTTAATCATCCATTGAAAGGCACATTTTTTTGTACTTTTTTTTACATAATTATAAAAGTATGATTATTATTATTTTAAAGGGGGGCCCCGGACTACCCTTAACATATCAGTATTATTAAAGAGATTTTCCGAGAGTTACATATCGATGACCTATTCTTCTACTTCTGGGACTGCCACAGATCATCTGCTTAGGTGAATGCTGCTTTTGCTTCACGTGTAATGATATCATGATCATTTGTCATGTGGACAGCTCAGTCCCCTTTAAGTGAATGGGACTGAGCTGCTATACCATACACAATCACTATACAATGTATGGTCCTGTGCTGGGAATTCAGTGAAGAGGGGCAACGTGCACCCAACACCTGACCTAGGAGTTGTCCTGGGGTTCTCAGACCTCACTGATCAGGTATCGATGATCTATCCTAATGATGGGTCATCGGTATATAACTCCTGGAAAATCCCAAGGAAGGCCTTAAGCTTAGGGGGACTTTTGGTTCCCCATCCTTCTGATCACTGTGGGACTTGGCGCAACCCCTTTAATGACATTTTAACAAGGATACCTTAAAGGAGTTTGTCCACACAAACAATCCTTATACCAAATATACAAGGGTTTGTGAGCTTCTGCAAGTTTTATGTTCAGTATATTTATTGTTTAATAAAAACATGGATGTTTCTTCTATAATTTTAGTTTTATCCCCTCACAGGTAAACATGTAGAGTCCAGAGAAACACATTGGCAGCTTTTTGCCTATGTGCCTTTTTGCTCAGGCACCTTCCAGAGGGAAAAGGCTCCTAAAATAGCCCCAAATATAGGAGATTGGCTAGGAGCAGACTGTAAACTTTACAACTTCTTAAAGGTCCAGTGCATCCTTCCAGTACAGTGTATAGCACAGTAATAGGCAAATGGAGGATGCCAGCGACTATGTCCAGATGGCGGTACACGCAGGTTACCCTAAACTCCTAGCTGGCAAGAAACATACAAGCAACGATTCTCTGCAGATATATCTATTTTCTCTTAGTGCACTGTATGGGTGTGGGCACTTTCAAAGCATCATTTTTATATTTCCTCCCACACTCCGAAGTCATACAGATAGGGAATGTAGATTGTGAGCCCTATAAGAGACAGTGACTGTCAAGGTCTGTAAAATGTTGTGGAATATGATGGCGCTATATAAGTAACAAATAAAAAATAAATAAAATAATAGTCTATGGGGTCCGCAGGTTTCCGTTGACAGGGGCTCCTTCTTTTAGGTTCCCATGCGGACCTAAATGACGGAAACCCGAACACTATTGTGTATAGCCATCCATAATAGAGGTGCATTTCAGTATACAGTCTGACTGTGAGACTAGAAGCCATTGCAGTTCTCTTGACCCAAACTTAGATCACCGTAAAGTTCTATATTGATCTACGTTCAGTTTAGGAAAACCCTATATTACAGATTAGGGTTGAGCTGATCTTGAGATTTCACAATCGTTTTTAAAATCCGATTTTCGATCATTTTCCAGCCGATACTGATCACGATCATGAAATTTGCTCGATCGCCGATCGGTATCCGATCTTTCCCGATCCTGATCGCTCAACCCTAGTTACTTTATGTTTATGGAGTAGGGTTGAGCCGATCTTGAGATTTCAGGATCGTTTTTAAAATTTGCTTTTCGATCATTTTCCAGCCGATCCCGATATTTGCTCAATCACCGATTGGGATCCGATCTTTCCCAATCTCTCAACCCTATTACAGATGCCCATGTGACTGTATTAGGATGAATTCACACAGTACATAAACATCTTTAGATGTCGTTTCCTTCAGAATGAGACTTCCACTGATCCATGCCCTCGCCGCAGAAACAACCCCATATACATGGACGCAATCGGTTTCAAGGCGCAGAACTGATCTGAACTGACTTCTATGTGAATGGAACCAAGTGCTTGTTATGGCAAAGTCTCTGTAGTTTTCCTTAGGAATAAGAGCTGATGTTCCTTTGTAGGATCACATGTTCCCAGTGATTCATATAGGTCAGTATATAGCGTACACCCTGTCTGACCCACATGAGCAGGCAGGCAACTATCTAACACACTCATTATAAAAATGCAGAACCCCTCGGTTCACCCCCAACCGCTCCGGCTTCACGTGTGCCGGGGATTTTTTTTTGATTTGTGCTTTTATTTAGCTGTAGTTGTCGGCTGTGTGTTCATACCCTGTCTGCCCCCTCTGGTATGTTCATGTGTATGCTTTCCCTTCTCAGTGATTTCCTATTTCAGTGTGGGCAGGAGAAACTGTCTTTTCTCTCTTTTCTTTCTCATTCTTTTTTTCCCTCCTGCTTTTTTTTCTCCTCCCTTTTTCCCCGTCTCTCCTCCTGGCTTTTTTTTAAATCCTTTTATATTAGAAATTATTTCCTTTGGCATAACCCACACCCTCACCAAGCTATACCCGGAGAAACCATGAATTAAATCAAGGTAAGCTGCTATGTCTCTTTTATTGCATGTCAAGCCGGTGGGATCTTCTCTTTAATTTGCCTTACAATAAGAGATAGTGATGATTATGATTATTATTATTAGTATTTCACTGGGTTAGAGAATCCAGATCGGATCCCTTTGGCTGGAGCTGCTAATACAACCTGTTGTGATGACAGCTTCAGGAAATTGCTCTCTTAACAAATCTTGCTGACAAAACCCATCTCTAGCGCAGAAATAATAATTGTGGTTTTTTTGCAATGAAAATGACAAATCAATTGGATCTCGTGCTTAACCCTTTGCTGTTTAGTTTCTTAGTTACATATATATATATATATATACATATATACTGGTAGAGCAAGATGCACTGACTTCAGGCTGCACTGCTAATATGTCATATACTGTATATAATATATATGTATTGTACATACTCTTATATATGTCATATATATTTATTGCATAGACTGTTATAAAGTTTACCGTTATCTTTAACCGCTTATGATCCGACTTCGCCATCGCCTCCCCCCATCCCTTTGCCATAGTTATTTCCTGACATTATACCAATGTAGATTCTTTTTGCAACTTTATAGACTTGGGAGTGCACGGCGCGTTGTCTGTTACTTGCTATTTATAATTGTGCCAGGTAATTTGCATTTATTCGCCACGTCGCTGCGATACACTGTAAACTTCAGTGCTGCATAGGCTTTTGTAGATCTATCTGATGGAGCTGATGTCCGTTGCGTTTTTTTTTATTTTTTATCTGGATCCGTCAGCGTTCATGACCTTTCTAGACTGTTTACTAGTTCTGAGCGTGTTGAATTCGGGATTTTCTGGTTTGTAGAAATCATTGCTATGACAACTGAATTTTCGGGGTTCACATGAAAGACAGCAAATATGCGGCGGCTTTACAAATCTGCCGTTAATTAAAGCCGGGATACGGTTTTGTGCAGCTCGGTTCGTGGATTAACCCTTACACGACTAGTGAGTTATCCCAAGTCAAGGGGTTGTTCACTTTAGATGGGATTATATTGGAAGTACCTATGACTTTAATGCTATCGCTGAACCACAAGGCCCAGCATGCCTAGCTTTTCTACCTGTTGCTTTTCACCAACCACAGGTTGCTGAGCCCATTTTAGGTTATCCCTAGTCACTAGGTAAACCGGCTCGTACTATGCTGAGTAACTGAAAGTGACATCTAGCAACAGGTGAAATCCAATGCATTACGATTTTGGCTACAATAGAGTTAACTCGCCATCGATCTTGCAGAAAAAAAAAAAGATGTCTGCAAATTAATTTGGAAAGCAGACCATATTCTAATTACCAGCCCTGGATTTGCATACTAATTTGTTAATGAATGCTCATGTACTAATATTTGAGAACTCATTTAAGAGAGCTGACCCCGAATCTAGAAACTGCGCCCTCTGGACAATTTTGTCATCAACCCTCTTATCTGAGAGTAGACAGTTTTCCGGTGATACGGTGAAGCCCCGGCTGTCAGAGCCTCTTGGGTAGCACAGCTAGTTTATAATCCCAGCTCCGCCATTGGCACAGGCACCTGTTTAGTGGGGTGTGACTTTATGGGGCAGTGATTGACAGTTCGGCTTCCCATGGGATTTTATCTTTTCCAGCGCAGCCCTCTGTGGTAGGTAAGTAGCATTAAAAGAGACACCAATAATTAAAATGACCCCCTACATGTTCTGCCACCTGCCGAAAGACTGCATGCAATCGGCAGTCCGGATCATTGGGGGAAGATGAGCTGAATGGATTTAATTATCTTTGTGTAGTTCGTTATAGGATTTTGCGTCTTCAGTTTTAGTCTTGGCTCATTTTAAAGAGACACTAATCCCGACGTCTATTTTATCTCTGTTTGCTGTGCAGTTGGATGTAGTCTATTGTTCTCTGTTATCTGCCGGCTCAGGGGGGGAATTGAACTGTCATTTTCTTCAACGGGAACGGGATTAGACCTGTAGGTCCATGACTCTGTTATGGGTACAAGATCAGTATACCTTCTACCGGCCTGGATCACAATAATGTGGGTCTAAGTTTGGGTCAGTAAAAGTACTGGTCCTGGTGACCACCTTACAAATTTAAGAAAGTGCCTACTCTGATAATGACTAAGAGGACACCCCAACTAGGGTTGAGCAATTGAGATCGGGAAAGATTGGATCCCGATCGGCGATCGCGATCAGGATCGGCTGGAAAATGATCGTAAATCGGATTTTGAAATCTCAAGATCGCCTCAACCCTACCCTACCCAATTAGGGCTGAGCGATCGGGATCAGAAAAGATCGAATCCCGATCGAGCAAATTTCACAATCACGATTGACTGGAAAATGATCGGAAATCGGATTTTAAAATCGATCCTGAAATATCAAGATCGGCTCAATCCTAACCCCAACATAGTCATAACTTGTATTATAAGCCATTAGCACGCATAGGAATTGCTATCCAGCTTTCCAAAGAACTTATTTAGCATAAATTTGCATAGTTAAAGGGACTCTCCAAGACTTAAAGAGTTTGTCTGGGATTGATATAAAACTGGCAAATAGCAGTGAATAGGACACAATAAAGTACCCCTCTACTCTCTTGTTCAATCCCCCATTGCCCCAGTGCTGCTATTATGATGGTCCCCACCGTGTAAATAAAGGCTCATGGTCCCTGGTGCAAAAACTCCGCTTGGACCATGTGCCAAACTACGCCATGTGCCATCCATACATTTTAGCAGCATTTCTCTGTCCTTCTTTATCTGGTCCCAGACACCTATGAGAACTTGTTCGCAACATGTATTTGCACACAAACTTCCCACCATTCCCATACCCCGTTGTTTCCCCCATATAGGCCATTACCTTCCCCACAGAATTCTTCCTTCATGATATGCTGCTGGCCAACTGTTATTTTTACCAAGAAAGGGTTTGTTTTCTCCTTTCTGACAGTGGAAGGTTGTGCATCATAAGTCTCCCTCCAGTGCACCAGGGGGCAAGGGGAATACATTTACTATGGACAGACTAGTAGACCTTAAATGAAATTAGAAAAGAGATTAAAAAAGTTTATCTGACCCCGGTGTGATGAGAGTGACCTCTGGCCTCTTTGGCTTCTGGAACCGGTCAGAGCTGTGTCCACTGCAACCCGTATAGCTACACCGGTGGACATGACCAGTCGCTTTCCTCAGAGATGGTGCTGGAAAGTGCGGCTATATCATCTTTGCCAAACTTTTGTAAATCCCAGGCAACTGGAATGGAAAAAAATAAAGCTTGGCAACAGCAAATGTTACAAATTTTAAAAAACTCTCAGCACTCACCTGTTATATTCCCTGCTGATCCAGGGCTGACGCTCTGGTAGACCCGCTTGCTTTCCAGGAATGATGACCCGGCACATGAGCTTTACAGCCAATCACTGACCTCGGTAATCCAGTAAGTAGTGATCGGTTACAGTGCTCATGTGAGTGGAGTTTTTATTAACAATTTAACCCCTACTCACTCTTTCCTGCTGATTTCCCCGCATGCCACTACTTATTGTACTTCTTGCAATCTATTCCCACAAGCAAAGTTTCCTCCTAGGTCAGTAATGCAGAATTGTGCATGGATCCAGCAGATAATGAAGATCAATAATAATAACTATTTTATGCAATTATCTTCACTTGAAGAACATCCTGGGATTGGGGTGTAAAGTCCACGGAAAGTGGGTGGTACGTGGCCTGTGAGCGAGAATCTGTTACCCTTTACTTCTATATGGTGGAAAAATGTGCTCGGTGCAAGATATTATGGGGAAATATTGCAAGGAAATAATGACTGCTTGGCCTGCTCTTAAGAAGTGTACATGGCAACTGAGAACTACTGTAGATACGTAACGTACAATCAATAGGTTGTATTCATGCAGAAACTGGAGGATGACTTCATGTGACATGGACGTCCTTTAACTCTTTCCTTGCTGCTGTGGTATGGTGGGGTGCATTCATCTAAGCAGCCATTGGATATATAGATAGTGAACAGACAGTGAAAAAAATTACCACAAACCCCAGAAACTAGCAGTTTTTAACGTCCGTTTTCCATTGAGTCACTTTTTTTCCATCCGTTTTTTGATGATCTGTCAATTTTTAACCCCTTCCCGCCAATGGCAGTTTTTGACTTCCTGACCAAAGTCGATTTTTCAAAACTGACATGTGTCACTTTATGTGGCAATAACTTTGGAACGCTTTAACTTACCAAAGTGAATTTGAGATTGTTTTTTCGTAACACATTGTACTTCATGTTAGTGGTAAATTTTGGTTCATATGTTTTGTCTTTAATTATGAAAAATAGAAAATTTGGTGGAAATTTTGAAAAATATGCATTTTATAAAGTTTGAAATGATGTGCATTGCATAGTCAGACCGCCAAAATTATATCATAAATCTCATGTCCCAGATCTCTGCTTTATGTCGGCATCAAACTTTAGTCATCCTTTTATTTTTTACAGACATTATAAGGTTTACAAGTGAAACAACAATATTCAAAATTTTCAAGAAATTTTCCAAACCCATTTTTTAAGGGACTAATCCAGTTATGAAGAGGTTTTGAAAGCCCTTTTTATTAAAACCCCCCATAAGTCACCCCATTTTCAAAACTGCACCCCTTAAATAAGCCAAAACAACATATACCTAGTAATTTAACCCTATAAGTGCTTAACAGGAATTAAGACAAAATGGAGGTGAAATTTACACATTTGATTTTCTTTTACTAATATTTTCATTTAGCCCTAGAATTTGCACATTCACAAGGGGTTAAAGGAGAAAACGCACCCCACAATTTGTTATGCAACTTCTACCGACTACCATAGTACCCCACTTGTGGGTGTAAACTAATATATGGACGCACAGCGAGACGCAGAAGGGAAGGCGCGCCAAGGAGCTTTTAGAGGGCAGATCTGGCTGTGATCAATTTCAGGAACCATGTCGCATTTACAAAAGCCCTTGAGGTGTCAAAATAGTGGAAACCTCTAGAAAGTGACCCCGTTTTGAAAACCGCACCCCTCAAAGAAATTATCAAGTGCTGTAGTGAGCATTAGTAACCCAGAAGTGAATGTGTAAGCTGTGCGGAGTAAATTGGGTACACCAAATCCCATTCTATTTTCCCACTAGCTCCTATGACACGGACGGGGAAGAGGGGCATTCTGGGGGGTCAGCGCTGGTGTATTCTCTCTCATAAGCTCTAAATATGGGGTGTCCCCTGAAAACGCTTGCACAGCTTACACATTTCCTTATAGTCGAATCCACTTATGTCCCAATGATTTGGCGACTTTTAGGGTTTTTGTCTTCACATTGTACAAGCTAGGTTTTTATTATTATTTTATGGCAATGTGGCCATATGAGGGCTTGGTGTTTGCGGTATTAGATGTACTTTTCAATGCCACTATTTTGGGGCCTGTAACTTATTGACTGCATTTTATTAACTCTTTCTGGGTGGGATGTAAAAGGAAACATCAATTCTGGCATTGCTTTTTAGCATTTATTTTTTTTCCCCGTGCAGCGTACAGCATAAGTAACATGTGACCTTTATTCTGCGGGTCGGTACGGTTACGGCGATACCTCATTTATATGATTTTCTAATGCGTTGCTATTTGTGCAGAATAAAATTCAATTCAGGGGAAAAAAAATCAATTATTTTTGCATCGCCATCTTCTGAAAGGCATAACATTTTCATTTTTCGGTAGAAACAGCTGGTTGAGGGCTTATTTTTTGCTGGATGACCTCTGCTTTATATTGGTACCATTTTGGTTTTCATCAGACCATTTGATTACTTTTTATTGAACATTTTGTAAGGGAAAGTAGTGAATAATCATTAGTTTGTGCGGTTTTCTACGGGTTTTTTTTTTATGACGTTCGCCGTTCGGGTTAATGTTTTAATTTTATTGTTCAGGTTATTACGGACGCGGCGATACCAAATATGTAATGTTTTATTTTTCTTTATTTTACATAATAAAATATTTTATATGGGAAAATGGGATTTTTGGGGCTTTATTTATTTCTAATTTATTTTAAACTTATTTAAACTTTTTTATTTTTACTTTTTTATAACTTTTTTTTCTGTCCCCATGGGGGATTGAAGTAGTGATCTGCTGATCTCTGCTTCACTAGATGTACGCTGCAATACACGTGTTACACGTATATTGCAGTGTATAGGAAGCTGTCAGCCTGTGTAGATGCACAGGGCTGGCAGCTTCCTTTTTGGCATGGTCAACCAGGTACGTGGAGGGGACGGCATGGGGCAGACCCGGGGTTACTGAACAGACCTCGGGCTGCCCATTACCAACACTGGCACCCCTCGAAACCGTCGGACAGGGTTCCAAGTTGAAGCTCAGTGTGAGCCAGATTGCTGAGGAGAAACCCCAGTAAAACTTCTTGACCTCACTTCTTATACCCTGACTACCTTCTGGGGTCAAGACGTTTTACTGGGGTTTCTCACACTGATCTTCAACTTAGAACTCAGTCCTCTTGGAACAGACCACCTGTCAGTCTCCCACTGGTCCACGGACCATCTGCTTCCTGCAGGTCACCAGCAGCACTGTCTCTGGAGTTGGATCCTAGGTATGGGTGTGGTGAACCGTGTTTCTCGTGTCGCTCTCCAGCGCCCTCTTGGTTCACACCGTTACAGTAGCCATAGTCTATCACCCTCTGGATGTGTAATAAAAACTTGGTGTAGGACTTTAGCTTGTTCTTTAGTTTGGGCCTTGTCTTAAATACTGTTGTTTTGCATTATTTTCTTTATATTAGCTGAAATATTTTTGGTCACTTAAAGAGAACCTTTCACCACCTCTAACAAGTCCAGCTCTTCAAATCCATTAACAGTCACTGATCCACTGATTCTGGAACAGTTGAAATGTTTTCCCTAGCTCCCACCATTCCCGAGCAATCAATGCTGTTAGATTTAGTGTCTGATATAGAATCAGTACTGTGAAGTGCAGACAAGGGTGTGACTCTGAGCTCTGACATTGGCTGCCTCTTATTGGAGCTCTGAATCACACCCCCTGTCTGACACCGCCCAACGGACATTACAGAGTCTAAATAGCACATCAGGCACCAAAACTAACTGATCATGTTGCTCTGGAATGGTGAGGGCTAGAAAGAAAATTCCAACTGCATGGAAATAAGTGGGACAGTGAGCAGCGATCACTATAGGGATCAAGTCCGCTTAATTTATTGATCACTGGGGATTTATCAGATGTGTCCTATGACCACCCTTTCTAATAGAATTACTTTCCAGCATACATTGAGTAACTTTGTACTTCTCTTGCACCAATCCTGTATTACAGCCTGTATTTTAGCTCAGAGTTCCACTCACAGCTCTGCAGACTTCACAGCTGAACTCTTCTACCATTCCTTCCCCCTCTGCATAGAGCTTCCTCTGGTCATTTGACTTCTGTTAAATGTTAGGAAAGATATAAGAAAAGCAACATGCATAAAAGCAATGGTGCTGGCCATCATGTCTAATCACATTGCAGTTGACATATTTCTAAGGGTGCATTCACACACAGCAGTTTTTTTTTGCAAAAATTTCTCTGATTGAAATTCATCTTAATAGGTTTGCTTGAAAGTCCAAACTATGGATTTCTGCAAGTTCCTTTAAGGTAAATAGAACAGATTTTTTTTTAGACATTCCTGCCACAAATTCTGTTACATGTGAACATACCCTAAGGCTGACAGGAAAGCAAATACAGCTTCCTGGTTGTTTAGTAGTAATTTGTATAATTCTCCCCGGCGACTTTTTAAAGCATATGTGACAAGAATAAATCCTCGAGTGATGAGAAGGTTAAAAGTTTCCTTTACTGTTCTGCGTTCTCGGAGATCAATTCCTTTCCTTTCCATTACAAAAATGCAAATGAAAACCACATTGTAATGCAGTGTGCACACTTGGCTTAGGATCTCTAACAGTAGACAATAAGGAATTGTTCTTGATGGTTTATTATGCACATCAACGAACAAAAGTGAAAGCCTCCATAACAATTAGACTTATACTTTAATATGGGATACTTAGACCCAGAGGCGTAGTTTGGGAAACCTGGGCTTAAGCCCCAAAACTGGATAAAAGGAACCTGTCACAAAGAACACAGTATGAGCTAAGGCGATTGATATATAGTGGGAGAATAGTTATTATAACCTGTGATTTGTTCATGGAAGCCCCTGTTCACGCTCTGTTTAGGAGTCCAGTGGGCGGTCCTACCTAGTAATTGACAGTCTTTGCCCTTCTCAGTGCTGTGTTTCCTTGTACACTTGAAAAAGGGGTTCAAACCCCGAAACGCGTAGTGTTGGTCAATAAGAGTCTTAGCTTGGGTATCCTTGGTGAAGCATGGTTCCTTTCCATTGGACCCAGGCCATGGGTCTCCGTCTGATCCTTCTAGTGCATATAATATAGAGAGGGATATCAGGATAAAGGGGCACAACAAGATCCTAAATACCCATAATATATTATAAAGAGCCAATTTATAAACACTTAGACAGCCATAATTAAAGAGATTTTACCATTACCATTGGGGCGTCCCCAATGATGCGAGAGAACTCTCCGCCTCCATCTTCTTCAGGAATGGGTCTTCATCATGTCTTCTTCCAGGGGTTGGCTTCAAAATTCTAGGCCTCGGGCCTAGGGCAAAGCCGACTGCGCATGCCCGACGGCCACAAGAAAATGGCTGCTTACACAATATTGTAAGTGGCCATTTTCTTGTGGTCGTAAGGCATGCACAGTCAGCTGCCCAAGGTCTAGAAGTTTGAAGCCACCGCCGGAAGAAGATGCAAGGAAGACCCGTTCCTGAAGAAGATGGAGACAGCGCTGGAGAGTTCTCCGGTAGCATTGGGGACACCCCCAGTGCTGTTTGAGCACTGGGGCCCACCCCCAGTGCTGCAAGATAACTCATTTGCGTACCAGCAAAAACCGGGATTTATACCAAACGGCCGTGCGGAGAAGACATCTAAAGGTAGGAGATGAATAGCCTTTCTTAAGGCTATTCCTATGTGTTAGGGACAAAAAAAAAATTAGATTTTAAAGTGGGGCCTTTGATGTGGCTTCAGAGTGGGTGTGGCTTGTAAAGGGGGTGTGGTTTATTAAAAAAAAAATATTTTTGCCTACACCACTGGTTTATACGTTCCCTGGATATGAACGCCAAAAGTTGAAAAGTATGGGAGTAGCTGAAGTCATAGACCCTAGAGTGGGGGGCAGGACACGGAGTGGTCAGCTCCTAATTATCCATTATTAATGAATGCGATATACTTTTTACAAGTGTATATAACACCTTCTCCAATCACACATAGAGTATATCTCCCCCTTTATCTCTTGACAAATGACTCACCCACTCATTTTTGTTATGGATGCATAATTTCACGTCTCTATGTGCAATCGCTTTCTACTTCCCTCCCGTTTTCTTTTAATTACACCAAATTAATTGAATAAGTGACAGATTTGGCATTCACAGGAGCTATTGAAAAGATATTCTCAGGACTAGGAATGACTAATTACTTATTGATATTAGCACAATGCATCCTGGAGCCGACAAGCACGATTGATAATAAGCAGGAGTGGAATAGATAATGTACATACCCCGTCTTTATCCTCTTGGCAGAGATATGTAGTGCATTGCTTACTTAAGTTAACCCCCTCCCACTGCAGCCATATTTCGATTTTTGTTTTACCCTCCCCGCCTTCCAAATGGCATAACTTTTTTATTTTCTGGTCACAGAGCCACGTGAGGGCATCATTTTTGCAGGACAAATTATACCTCGTAATGGTATTTAATATTCCATAGAATGTACTGGGAAGATGGGAAAAATCAGAATGGGGTGAACTAGAGAAAAACTGCCTTTGATGCAGATCAAGCCCAAAATGGTGGCACCCATGTGACACTGGGGAAGTGACACTTAGGGCATCTTTGACTGAGGCTATAGGGAGGGTAAATAGCCATAATCAATGTGGGCATTGATCATGGGCATTGCTGCTGGGTCTCTACTATGTAATACAGTGGAAAACCGGTGGCTATGAAGGCCACTCAGTTTCTAAGTGGCTGCCATATTTAAATACCCGACACCTGATGTAATAATATGGTGGATATCGAGGATGGGTTAAAAGTTAAACTTTTGGCCAATAAAAGTCATTGAAAATTTTGCAGAATTTTAAAGATTTGCTCTAGCCATCTTAGTGGTGACGGTCTGTTGTCTTGATGCCAGAGGTTACAACCATGAATGTAGGAACTTTACTTATTGTGGCCATATTAACAGTATTGTGAACATAGCCTGAGGGTTAGTTCACACAGGGGGTGGTATGGCGCATTTTGGTCCCAATTGTGGCGTGGCTTCTGACAATCGTGGCTTCCCTCTCCGGAGTAAGCTCGAATGAATGGGCCCAGTCCGGAGGGTACTACCACAAGGTGGACGCCGGGGTTGAATCAGGCGCGAAGTCCGCCTGAAGAAAGGGCAGCTTGCTTCTTTTTTCTGTGAGTGGGAACATACCGCTCACGGAAAAAAGTAAGCTAGGGGTCCACATAGACCTCTATTGTGAGGGGGGCGGATTATGATGTGGACTCAGCACCAAAATCCGCCCGCTCTTTCCCCGTGTGAACAAGCCCTAAGTTGGTTAGAGAAAATCTAATACTCTAAATCTTTTTATAGTCTACAATATTAACCATGGTTATTTTCATCGAGAAACAGCTTTAAAGGGAAACTCCAGTAAAAATCCATAGCAATTATCTTCAGATTCCCGAATGATTAATTTCTGAGCTATATTGTTTGCTTGGTGATAGAACAAATATGTCTGAGACGCTGCTTAGCAACAGCAGATGTGGTCCATGAATGACAATCTGGACCTGCCCGCTATTATACAGATTTGCTATTGTCCCTTATGCCTGCAGTAACCTTGAGCTAAGACTCTGTTCACATCTGCACTGTGGTTTTTGATTATAACTGAAATGACAACACAGAGCTGATTCCACTACATGATGGGCACCAATAACAGCTGATGGGCCCCAATGAGTTTAAATCGGCTCCATCGGGTCCTCTAAGGTGACTGTCAAATGTTCTGCATGCAAATGTAACAGAATCTTCAGGGATCAGGGAAAATCTGCATCTAGTGTAAGTTACAGTAAAATTTCAGGATTACCATGGGGTGACCCTAGATATTAAACCCTATGCCCCACCAACTTAAAAAAAACAAAACAAAAAACACCTTCTTATGTGAATTCTGGTTTATGTCCTTTGGGGACCTGAGAAACGGAAACCTTATCCTCTTAAAAAGGATGCAGAAAACCACAGACCCCATAGACTATAAGGCCAGATTCACATGGGAGTTTTTTGGACTGGATTTTGACATGGTGGCCGCCTCAGAATCTGGTCCAAAAATGGCTAGCCAAGACTGGATGCCGGTGCAGTGCACCGGCATCCAGTGGTGGCACTCTGCTCTGGATTAGGCCCAAATGAATGGGCTTTGTCTGGAGGGAGTGTCGCAAGGCGGATGTCCGTGGCTGAATCAGTTGCGGAATCCGCCTCAAGAAAAGGGCAGGTCGCTTCTTTTTTCTGACAGAGGGGACAAACCTCTCGTGGAGAAAGGAAATGACCGGTTCCCACTGATTTCAATGGGAGGCATTTGTTTTTTTAATGTAGTTTGTGAGCCTCTGATAGGGATCACAATGTATATTTATTTTTCCTATCAATATGTCTATATAGAAAAGGAGGAAATCCACACAAGCACAGGGAGAACACACAAACTCCTTGCAGATGGTGTTTCTGGTGGGATTCAAACCCAAGACTCCAGTGCTGCAGTGCTAACCACTGAGCCACCATGTTGCACCTTAGGTGGTGGATTTAGGAGGTGGATTTAGGAGGTGGATTTTTGAGCTGGATTCTGACGTGGATACTGCGTAAAAATCTGCCCTAAAAAACCCTGTGTGAACCTGGCCTAATAGGGTCTGGCTAGGTTTCCACCCAGTTCCTTTCTGCAGGACTTTTGTCTCCTGAATTTTAAGCGAAATGGGGGACGGAGTCTCGTGCTGAGAGTCAAACCTCGCGTGGCCAGAGTGTTTAGACCTTAAATAAGCAGATACTTTTATCAATTTTGCACATGTGGTGGATTAGCGACACTTGGACTGGATTCACACAACCGAGTCCGGAACAATATTCGGTATGTGGGCCTTATTTCCCAGAGGGAGCTCAGTTCCCTGCTTCATAGTGCGCTATGACACAGTGGCCTCACACATAGCCATCCTACTACATTTTTGTATTGCCAAAGAGGTATAAGTTCAGCACTGTAATGTTCCAGCCATTTTGGAGCACACTGCGTCATAATTCACTAATGTTACAGCTAGTTCAATTCACACAGCCAAGTTCAGTCTGGAAAATAGGCCCAACAAATGGACCATTTTTCCCAATTGGGACTCTGATGTAGAAATCTAGCTTCACTGTTTTATGTCTTTGGCTACTAAATTTATTATAGTACCTTTTTTTGTAACACATGATGCACTTGGGTATTACTTTAGTCTTATTAGTACTAAAAATATATCACTTTGTTACTTTTTAAACTTAAAAATTAAATTAAACATTAAAATTTTTGGTTTTCCCAGTCTTGACATATAATATGTATAGTCATGGGTAAACAGGTGGCTAATGGCTAAATAGGTATAGGTTATGGGGATTTTTCTCCTTTGCATTCTACCATATATTTTTTCTTCTTTTTGCACATATATAATTTGTTATGTAATGTTCCCCAACCTCTGGCAGAAGTTCATACCTTTTGCTATATTTTGCTGTTTTCCTCTGTAACTGGGGCATCTACAACATCCCAATTTACAGGGAGAAGCAGCCATCTGTAATGACTAGAGATGAGCGAACACTAAAATGTTCGAGGTTCGAAATTCGATTCGAACAGCCGCTCACTGTTCGAGTGTTCGAATGGGTTTCGAACCCCATTATAGTCTATGGGGAACATAAACTCGTTAAGGGGGAAACCCAAATTCGTGTCTGGAGGGTCACCAAGTCCACTATGACACCCCAGGAAATGATACCAACACCCTGGAATGACACTGGGACAGCAGGGGAAGCATGTCTGGGGGCATAAAAGTCACTTTATTTCATGGAAATCCCTGTCAGTTTGCGATTTTCGCAAGCTAACTTTTCCCCATAGAAATGCATTGGCCAGTGCTGATTGGCCAGAGTACGGAACTCGACCAATCAGCGCTGGCTCTGCTGGAGGAGGCGGAGTCTAAGATCGCTCCACACCAGTCTCCATTCAGGTCCGACCTTAGACTCCGCCTCCTCTGGCAGAGCCAGCGCTGATTGGCCGAAGGCTGGCCAATGCATTCCTATGCGAATGCAGAGACTTAGCAGTGCTGAGTCAGTTTTGCTCAACTACACATCTGATGCACACTCGGCACTGCTACATCAGATGTAGCAATCTGATGTAGCAGGCCCGAGGGTGCACTAGAACCCCTGTGCAAACTCAGTTCACGCTAATAGAATGCATTGGCCAGCGCTGATTGGCCAATGCATTCTATTAGCCCGATGAAGTAGAGCTGAATGTGTGTGCTTAGCACACACATTCAGCTCTACTTCATCGGGCTAATAGAATGCATTGGCCAATCAGCGCTGGCCAATGCATTCTATTAGCTTGATGAAGCAGAGTGTGCACAAGGGTTCAAGCGCACCCTCGGCTCTGATGTAGCAGAGCCGAGGGTGCACAAGGGTTCAAGTGCACCCTCGGCTCTCCTACATCAGAGCCGAGGGTGCGCTTGAACCCTTGTGCAGCCTCGGCTCTGCTACATCAGAGCCGAGGGTGCGCTTGAACCCTTGTGCACACTCTGCTTCATCAAGCTAATAGAATGCATTGGCCAGCACTGATTGGCCAGAGTACGGAATTTGGCCAATCAGCGCTGGCCAATGCATCCCTATGGGAAAAAGTTTATCTCACAAAAATCACAATTACACACCCGATAGAGCCCCAAAAAGTTATTTTTAATAACATTCCCCCCTAAATAAAGGTTATCCCTAGCTATCCCTGCCTGTACAGCTATCCCTGTCTCATAGTCACAAAGTTCACATTCTCATATGACCCGGATTTGAAATCCACTATTCGTCTAAAATGGAGGTCACCTGATTTCGGCAGCCAATGACTTTTTCCAATTTTTTTCAATGCCCCCGGTGTCGTAGTTCCTGTCCCACCTCCCCTGCGCTGTTATTGGTGCAAAAAAGGCGCCAGGGAAGGTGGGAGGGGAATCGAATTTTGGCGCACTTTACCACGCGGTGTTCGATTCGATTCGAACATGGCGAACACCCTGATATCCGATCGAACATGTGTTCGATAGAACACTGTTCGCTCATCTCTAGTAATGACATTAGCCACTGGCAGAGCTGATCTAGGTCTGTTGCTGCCTCTTTTTATTATGGAGAGTGATATCTACGCTTTCAAAGAGAAGACAGATGCAGTTATACATGTGGAAGCTTTAGTTCAGTTCTAAGGCGCTACCGTTGTTAATGTCCGTTGCTGTCATCAGTCAAAGGGTAACAGCAATGGACATTAAATGACAGATGGAGATGGAGCCCCTTTAGTCAGGTGTCCATCTGCATTTGCCCCAATGTAAAAAATATGATGCAAGTTTTCTTCTGTTGTGTTTTTTTTTTTTTACTTTTCTGATGTTTTTCTGTCATCTGACATTGTGCATGCAGGACTTTTCCTTATGTTACAAAAGTAAACAAACATGACGGAAGAAAGTGTCCACCATGTTGTTCACATTAGTGTCAACGTGAATGGACACTGATGGAGAAGGCCCTGTCTGTGTCTGCCACTCCGTTACAATTAATATATGTTGCTGTCCTATGATGGATGACAGAAACGGACATTAACAAAGGCAGTGTGAATCCACCCTAACAATGGACAGACCTGGGATATGTACTACCTGCCCGCAAAAATAGTGGGTAGTTGTACCAGTAAACTTTTCTAATCCTCTGTTCACATGTGCATTTTGACGTTTGTAACCCGCAGTACTCGACAGATCCCTTGGCCAATGGCAAACATTTGTAGAGCGTTTTTCTGACAGAGACTCAAAGCACAGGAAGTGTTGTGGAGTAGGGGAGTTAGCGGCTGCCCTACAGGTTCTCATCCCCAACAATGGTCAGTTGTATGTTCAGGGAAGCAATTTAGTTATCAGTATATTTTGGGATGTGGAAGAAAAATAGAGTACCTAGAGGAAATCCACAGAAATGCAGGGAGAACATACATATTCCTTGCAGATGTTGTCCTTGTTCATATTTGAAAATAGGACTCCAGCACTACACCTCTAACCACTGAGGCATCATGGATGTGAACATAGGCTTACAAATAATGTATCGGACATATCAATCAGATTTCGGCAGCATCCAAACAGTTGTCCTTATCAGTACTGATATGTAAAACGCAGCAAAATCGACCAACAATGAAGACACCTGTGGTGCTTGATACGTCGCTATTAGAGATGAGCGAACAGTAAAATGTTCGAGGTTTGATATTCGTTTCGAGTAGCCCCTCAATATTTGACTACTCGAATCGAATATCGAACCCTATTATAGTCTATGGGGGGAAAATGCTCGTTTCAGGGGTAGGCAACATTCGATCAAATTATACTTACCAAGTCTACAAGTGAGGGTCGGGCTGGATCCTCCGAGAAGTCTTCTCCGTGCAGCATCCCCGCGGCATCTTCCGGCTCTGAATTCACTCTGCCAGGCATCGGGCCTGGGCAGAGCCGACTGTGCATGCCCGCACTACAAGCGGACATGCGCAGTCGGCTCTGCCCAGGACCGATGCCTGGCAGAGTGAATTCAGAGCTGGAAGACGCCGCGGGGAAGCTGCACGGAGAAGACTTCTAAAGGTAGTAGAAGAACCAGCGTTGATTGGCCGACTGTATAGCATTCGGCCAATCAATGCTGGTTCTGCATCGAGCTTTTACATTCGAATAGCGAGTGGTACTCGATCGAGTACTACTGGCTCATCTCTAGTCGCTATGTTCTACGTGTTATTACCACTTTTTGAGATGCTTGTTAAATGTGTCTTTTTTGGAGTTTTCAGGCCTGGAAGGGAACTGAATCAGATATTTGCGCCTCCAGGCAAGTTCTTAATTTGCAAGTGCTGACGTTTTTTGTTTGATAACAGATATCAGAGCTGGTCAGGGAACTGATAGAGGAAACCCTCACAGGGAGGCAAATAACATTAACTGCCTGCTACTAAGTTGTACCGAAGTCTTTTATTTCTCGCTGTTTATTTTCAGCCACATCCTTTACAATCCCTTTACCGAGTATGATGGACATATGTCTTTTTTCAACCATACTATGTAACAGATGGGGATCAGAAATGTATCTCAACATCAATTTTAACAGATATTTTGTAAAAATGAGAGGGATTTGAAACAGAAATATTTCAGTAAACTAAAAAACGTAAAAAAACCACAGTGTTTTACAGTTTGCACACATTGCGATTTCCGAAACCATTGCATTTTTTGGAAATCGTGTCAATTATACCTACAGAAATGCCAGTGGTTTCCCTATAGGTATAATGGAAGCAGAAAGGCCACAGAGAAAAACGCTGCTGGAAAAACCGCAATGCATTGCCGCCATGGTTTTTCCTGTATGGCACGCTATGTGCCAAAAAGCGCAACGCATCGCGGTTCTTTCCACAGCGCATTAAATAGAAAGTTCGCTGAATTTTCCTCTGCAAACTTTCTGTTACAATATAATCTATGGGGAAACCGTTTCCGTACATATAATTGACATGCTGCAATTTCCACTCTGAGACGATTCTGGAAATCGCGCCGTGTCCGCACTGTAGTTTTTACCGCAAGGTGGGCATGGGATTTGCTAGACTCCCATCCACTTTGCACTTACTGTAAAATGCCACAATTTTTACTATGGCGTTTCTGTTTCATGGGGCCCCAGTCTTAAATAGTTTTCCAGGCTTATCAAGTGATGACCTATTCATAGGATAGGTCATCAATTGAAGGTCAGCAAGGGTCTGACACCCGAGGGCCCTGCCGATCAGCTGTATGAAGACATCACAGCACCATAAAACCAAGCACAGTACTGTATAGTTTACAGTGGCTGTGCTTGACATCGTAGCAGTACCCCGTTCACTTGAATGGGACTGAGCTAGGAACAGGTAATGTGACTGAATAACATGTGGAATAACATGACATCGCCTGACCACTTTATTCGGCTGGTTCACTGGGGTCCTAGGTGTTGATCTTCAACGGAAGACCTATTCTATTTAAAGGATAGGGCATCAATTGATGATCCTGGATAGAAACCCTTTAAGATTTGTTCTACTTATTCTAAGTCTCCATTTTGATGTTATTGAACCTCATTGAAGGATCCATCGGGGAGGTTTATCTTGTTCCTTCAGGTTGGCTGAGGTTCCAGCATTAGTGACCAGGTCTCTGCTCGGTGCCACATGTTGCTTCTGTACCGTGTCTGATAAAATAATCATTCGCCAGACCTGAGGGAAATAATTGGGATGTTAAATCTCCTGCCAACACTGGGCTTTCTGTGTTTTGGCAGCAGACTGACTTCAATGCATGAACTAATGTAATTAATGTGTCTACCATGTAGATTTCACAAAGTTCTAATAAAATTAAAAACCAAATTAAGGACAAATTGATACTAAATATAGTCGTGTTAGCTCCAACACTGCAGTATACCTTGTGCATTCACTTGGTGCCAATTCACATACATAACAGTATTGTCTGTATACCATGGATCTCTTACCATGGTATTATTCTATAAAGATTCCAAAAAATATCAATTCCTCCTGAAACTTTCCCATAGGGACCTGTAATCCACGTACTGTATATTGTTAGCGTTGAAATGCTCAAAAACATATTATATTATTCTGATACAGCCGCCATATATATCATTAATATTGTACTTATATATGCCATTGACTTGTACATATACATTCCATACTATGAGAAGGATTATTGTTCAGTACTGTGGGACCGCAGAGACTAAAAATGGCCAAATATTCGTTACTGGAAGATTGTAGACTTTTCACATACGGTAGTCTTCTATATTCAAAGGTTGTTTGGATTTGGTGTCAGAGAGATGTTAGCCATATTCAGACATATGACCGAATCAGAAGATCCGCGTCCTCTGATCATAGCCGTGGATGGAGTCAATGTTTGCATTATAAGCCGAGAGGTGTTTAACATCGGATTAGATGGATTTAGAAGACATTCCTTTGGGAAATATAGACATTCTTGGGGTCACATATCTGATACCCATTCTACTTATAAACCCAGGCTCACTAATAATAGGATTATTTTGTGTATTTTTTCCTATGTAATGTGGCCATTAAAGGGATCATCCAGCTTTTTACACTGATGGCTTATACTTAAAACCTAAGCCATCAATTTTAGATTGGTAGTGGTCTGCCTGTTGACTCCTGAGACCCCTGCTTGTTAGCTTTTTCCCGTAGCGTGCGGTCTTGTCTGCCTCCTGACATTGTTTACATACTGAACATTGTTCACAAGTGATAGTATTAGTAGAAGTGGTTATCGGTACTGTATAGGTGTCCTATATAAGGGGATACGACTGCAGTACCCAGAACTACTGTTACTAATAGCACAGGGAGTGAGCTGAGAGCTGGGAAATAGCTGATCTGCAGGGGTCCCAATTGCTGTACCTTGGTGATGTTAAGAGTAAAAATCCTCCTTATTTGTATTTCGTCAGCCATCTTGTAACCTTTCACACATAAACTGTATAAGTAAGTCGCAGCTGACTATTTGTATATCTCTTATCTCCATGGTATATGGAGGTCACTGAGAGTCATTTAGCACCAACATGACATCTTATCTCTTTTTCCATGATATATACATATAGACATAGTGTGACATGTTAGTTCACATACATAAGTATTTTGAAACTTTCTTTGTTTAAGGACAAAGTCCATCCCAGTTTGGAAAGCAATAATGAGATGCAGATTACATCAGGCCTCAGCCAATAGTCATGTGCCAGGTTTATTTTATAACTCTACAACCAATCATGTTATGCCAACCATGTTATGTTATTAGAATAGTCCAACCTGCTCTTGTCTGTATTGTATTTAAACTACCTTTGTGCACCATTAAATTAGAACTCACTTGATACACCATCAGCTGTGTGCGTGTGTGACTTCTCCAGGCCTGATAATGGGCATGATTTCTTCAGGCCTGATATTTAATTTGGAACTCAGCAACATACTCTATTATGGGGACCCCTTGATGTCCCTAACAGTGATCTAAATTTGATGGTCTATCATATGGATAAACTATCCATTTTTAGAAGGTGGATGAACCCCTTACCCCTTTATTATTGGTGGTATCTTGTGCAGTCCATGATTGACACTGACCCATACACTAGAATGAATGGACCGTACTGGAATAGGACCTTCTGCATATTCTTCTGCTCTTATACAACCACCCAGACACATCTGTAAAAACTATTGATGTGTGGATGTGGCCATAGGAATGAATAGGTGCATTTATCATCCCCAATTACATACCTGTCACTGCGGACCATATATGGCAACAAACTTTAGTTGTATATATGGAGCCTTGTTCAGAGTCCTAAATATGGGCCGGTCATGCTCGGTCATCTTTCTGGAGCCATGACTCAGCAACACTGCTCAGCAAAATTTCCTGAATCTCTTTAACCTAAAGTCTGGACCTCTGTCTGTATGGTATACCTGAACCTTTTGCCTGAACCCAGATGTCCATGTCCCAGTTGTATACTTGACTTTATGCTATTGCATGGTATTTGGCCTACTATGGCTACTATCACTTTGTGACCCTCTTGGGATCTGACGTGTCTGTAGCTGAGCCGGACCCATGACAGTTAATAAGATTTCAATGGGATCTGCCAACAGTCTAATGTCTATGTGAGCCTCCTGACTTTTGGATTTCCAAATGTTGGGTTTCCGATCCTTTGTTCCTTCGCCAGCTTGTCTCTCGTCATTGAGATTACAATGGATGCTTGGCCAAGCCAAACATTAAGTCTAAGGGGAAGTCTTGAGAGAAAGCTGTGCTATATGTATGAGCAGCATAAGAATGATATGGTATTTTACAAAGGACTGTAAGGTTAAAAGAACCTGAGTGGTTAAAAATTCCTTAAAGCTGAAGCCCCAAGTTGTGAAAACAAATATTTTGGACGCTGTGTTTTACAGTACCAGCAAAGTGAAGGAGTTTTCATGTAATCTCATCCACATATTGTGGAGAAAAAATTCTGCAGAGATGCTGCTTGTCAGGAATACAGCATGCCAATTATGTACTTCTGGCTCTGTACACTGTATAGAGGCTGCACGTCATTACAGCATTTAAGTCAATGGAAGCTGAACTATAATAATAGCTCCTGGCTGCCAACTATGTACTTCCAGCTCTGTACACTGTATAGTGGCTGCACTTCGTTACAGCAGCTCAGCTCCCATTTAAGTCAATGGGAGATGTGCTGTAGTAACAGCTCCTGGCCACTGTATAGGGCCCCCAACTATGTTCTTCCGGCTCTGTACTCTGTATAGTGGCTGCATGTCATTACAGCAGCTTAGCTCCTATTGAAGTCAATGGGAGCTGATCTGTAGTAACAGCTCCTGGCCACTGTATAGGGACCCCAACTATGTTCTTCCGGCTCTGTACACTGTATAGTGGCTGGCTGCATGTCATTACAGCAGCTTAGCTCCTATTGAAGTCAATGGGAGCTGATCTGTAGTAACAGCTCCTGGCCACTGTATAGGGACCCCAACTATGTACTTCCGGCTCTGTGCACTGTATAGTATGAAAGTCAAAAGCAATCCTAAACAGCTGATCTGTGTGTGGGCCATGAGTATGATGCTTTTGAGAACAACCTCCTATCAATGGAGAACTGCCTGTGTGTTTATCTGTAGAGCAAATCCCAACTTTTAAAGAAATTTAAAGAAAAAAAACTTATTTTTTCAGGACATGCCAAAAGTTTACTTTCTATATGTACTGTGCACTGCCCGGCAATGGTAGTCAGTGAAGTGTAAGGTGATCCTTTGTACTGTCAGACAGCTGGTGACTTGGTCCTGTCCTATACCTTCCTAGGGTTTTATCCAAGCAATCCATCGAAGCAAATGAAAATGTCTATCCCAGTCATCTGTTTGACTGCAAGTCATTAGATAAGACGTACAAGTGAAGCGGTGTGCATTTAAAGGGATGACAGCTGGCTAAAGTGTCTGTCTATTCATGTTACTGCCTCTACTTGTAAACTCAGGTGCAGGTTGAGATCAGTTCTGTGACTCATAATATCCATGTCAAATTATAAGACCCTCTCGCACCTTGTATCTGAGATCTTCGGGTTAATATATTTCATGAGGAGCAAATGGAAAAATCTATTGAAAAGCCTCTTACTAAGAGGAGACGGCACAGGCTAGAAATTGAGAAGATTCTGCCTCCTCCTGGAACAGTCCATAGCTTGTATAGCATTGTGGATCTGAAGGGGGAACCGGGCAATTCGATTGTTATATATAATTTATTTATAATATTAAAATGAATGCAAGTACATAGCGTTCTCTAGATGTCCTTTCACCCACATCTCTTGTCTTCTCATTGCCACCCCATACTCTACATGTGGCACATACTTAGCAAGTCACACCGCTTACCCAAAATAAATTTTCATACAATTTCTTATTTTCTGATATTGTCTATATAGCATTACTACAGGTGCTTGGAAGCGGGTTGGGATGGGCGGTGCTATAGAGGACTATAGGGGATGCAGAGGTATTAAAAAACTCAGGTTCTGGTGCTAAGAACTCTAAATGATATATAGTTGGCTAATATAATAATATAATAATACATGGTTTGTTATAAATGTTGCATTAAGTCCCAGAAGCCTCTGCTACTACTACATTACTGATGCACCAGAGATGAATTCACACAAAGAACAATGGGGGCAGATTTACTATTGTGGTTACAACTCAGCCCTGGTGCTTTTGACTAGTTTGAGTTCAATTTTTTTCTTAAATTCTCTTCTCTTGTGTCATGTAGAACTTTCTCTTCCACTTAAGAAGTAAATAAACCTCATGGAAGATCTAAAAATGATGGCCTATCTTAATGATAAGACATCACTGTTTAAAAGGTGGATAACCCCTTTAAAGGGCTATTCCACTTCTGTTTTATTGATGACCTATCCTAGACCCAATTTTCCAAAAGTTTTCAGATTGTCCAAAAATTTTGGGATTCATCATCCATGAAACTCTATTATACTCTGGGCTCTCCTCCTGAGGATATCCCAGAGTATGATAATCACATCATTGTCATGATTCTGTGGGGTCCTGGTCATCTCCAGCTGGCCGTAGACCATCTACCCCACCGAGCCCAGGCATAGTTATACCTCCAACAACTGCAGTTCTTATGCCCTGTCAAAAAGGTACCCAAAAATAGCAGCACGGAAAAACATACTGTAATAAGGCCGAATAAGGCCTAACTCGTCCTGTAAAAACGATCTTTTATACACTGACAGAAAATTTAAAAAGTTATAGCTATAGAAATATAGGAATGAAAAGAAAAATAAATGATAAATAAGAAATAAAAAAGAGCAAAACCCTCGGAGGGTTAATCTTAGATTATGTCTTTAGAATGATTCTGTTTTGCCTCTTAATATTTAACAGAGTCAGATATTAAAATAATCCATCTTTGAGCGATGTGTAACTAAGCACAGGAAAATCTGTAAATGCAAATGCAGTCAATTTGCTGCGATGTGTATTGTGTACTGATGGGAACTGTGCATCTGCAGCAACCATCTTTTTTATGATAAGGTTTACAGAAATCCTGGATTAAACATTCAGTTTACTCCAAAATTTCCAAATTATGATTTTATGATGATTCATTTCTCTTCTTTATGATGGTTTCCTTTTCCCCTATGGTGAATTAAAACAATGACATTAGGCTGTTGAAGAAATAGGCTCCTAGGAACCTATCTATAAAACATAGTGTAGAACACTGTCAGGGCTCCTAGGAACCTATCTATAAAACATAGTGTAGAACACTGTCAGGGCTCCTAGGAACCTATCTATAAAACATAGTGTAGAACACTGTCAGGGCAGCTAGGAACCTAGCTATAAAACATAGTATACAACACTGTCAGGGCTCCTAGGAACCTATCTATAAAACATAGTGTAGAACACTGTCAGGACTCCTAGGAACCTATCTATAAAACATAGCGTAGAACACTGTCAGGGCTCCTAGGAACCTATCTATAAAACATAGCGTAGAACACTGTCAGGACTCCTAGGAACCTATCTATAAAACAGTGTAGAACACTGTCAGGACTCCTAGGAACCTATCTATAAAACATAGTGTAGAACACTGTCAGGACTCCTAGGAACCTATCTATAAAACAGTGTAGAACACTGTCAGGACTCCTAGGAACCTATCTATAAAACATAGTGTAGAACACTGTCAGGACTCCTAGGAACCTATCTATAAAACATAGCGTAGAACACTGTCAGGACTCCTAGGAACCTATCTATAAAACATAGTGTAGAACACTGTCAGGACTCCTAGGAACCTATCTACAAAACATAGCGTAGAACACTGTCAGGACTCCTAGGAACCTATCTATAAAACATAGTGTATGACACTGTCAGGGCTCCTAGGAACCTATCTATAAAACATAGTGTATGACACTGTCAGGGCTCCTAGGAACCTATCTATAAAACATAGTGTAGAACACTGTCAGGGCTCCTAGGAACTTATCTATAAAACATAGTGTATGACACTGTCAGGGCTCCTAGGAACCTATCTAGAAAACATAGTGTAGAACACTGTCAGGGCTCCTAGGAACCTATCTATAAAACAGTGTGGAACATGCTTAAAACCTCAGAATATAATAGGTGGAGGCCCAAGTGAGGTGAAAAAAAAAAAATATCAGGGGCATAACTAGCAAAGACTGGACCCCAAAAGAAATTTTTGACTTGGCCCCTCATGGCATAGCGCCCACTTTCCTGGCCTCTACACAGTATAATGCCCTTTTACTCACACTATAGTGTCCCAAAGTGGCCTCCAGATAGTATAATATCCCATAGCGGTCTCATCTCACAGTATAATGTCCTATAGCGACCCCTCCACCTGGTACACTGTTTCCTAGTGGTCCCTCCAGATAGTATATTGTCCCATAGTGGCCTCTCCACACAGCATAATGTTTCATAGAGGCCCCTCCACACAGTATTGTGTCCCTTATAGCCCCCTTATTCACCTCTCCTGCACTCTGGTGTGACTCCTTATTGTTTTTGACCCTCTTCAATGATGTCACAGATGTGGGATTCGACCCACTTGATGTCTTTGACATCACTACAATGGCCGAAGACAACATGTCGGAGATGTAAGTAACACTGGTTTTACTGTATGTTTGCTCACCTCCCCTGGGCTTTTGGTCATTATACTCTGGGGTCTAATAGCAGTATTTCTTGGGATTCGCCCCAAAAATACTCTTGCCGTGGGCCCACGGTCTTACATTGTAATTCCTGTTCCTGCTCACGGCCAATTCCACTGCCTGTGTTATCTTAATCTGGCTGTAGAACAGAGATGTTTCGTGGCATGGTCTTTCTGCATGTGATAATAATGAGATGACTGATAAGAAGTAAGCTCTACAATACAGGAATATACAGGAGATCTACGATAATTAATGAAGAGACCATAAAATTAGTAAATGTTGCGTGATAAGTACCAGCTCATATTTTGTATTGAACTGAAGCCAATATAACATATTTTGTATTACATGTTGCATAATATCCATTCTTGATCCAGGTATCAGTGTAACAGTATCGGCAGTGTTTGGAGAATACATTAATAAATGTAATTATCTCCCAGTAGGACTGAAAATATTCTACACATTATAAAACAAGGAAATATTTCAGGCAGTAGACAACAACAGAATTAAAGTATAATGAGCTCAGTAATGATTGATGGGAAGTGAGAGCCAAGTTTTAATGTGTCACATGTTCGAATAAACAGAAAAGTCTAATGTTTAAGTATTTCTAGTGCTGATCATGTAGAGCAGAGAGTCCCAGAGGTAAAGTCTGGACGGCTCGCATTCCACAGCGCTACACAAAGACATGATTATTTAATAGGATTTCTTTTTTTTTTTTTTTTTTTCAATTGTAATTTTTATTAAAGTTTTTCAAAATTTATAAAGATAAGAAAACATAGAAATGAGTCACGATGCAAAAAGATAACCAAGAACACGCCACAAGGGCACTCGCAAGGAATTGAGAGAAAACAAGAATAAGAATAGGAATAAGACATAGCACAAGTAAAATCAAAGGGGGACACAAGACAAGGATTAAGGCCCAGTTCATATCTGCATTTGGGGATTCCATTCCCATCTCCGCATGCAGCCTTTATGAAGTCTATGGGGTGTCTGTCCGAGACAACCTTTACAAGGTCTATGGCCTTTACAAAGCTTGTTGGGTGACTGTCTGAGACAGCCTTAACAAGGTCTATGGGGTGGATGTCCGAAATAGCCTTAACAAGGTCCAGGTGGTGACTGTCCAAGACAGCCTTTATGAAGTCTATTGGGTGACTGTCCGAGACAGCCTTAACAAGGTCTATGTGGTGACTATCTGAGACAGCCTTTATGAAGTCTATTGGGTGACTGTCCGAGACAACCTTTACAAAGCTTATTGGGTGACTGTCAGAGACTGCCATAGCAAGGTCTATGGGGTGGCTGTCTGAGACAGCCTTAACAAAACCTATTGGGTGACCGTCAGAGACAGTCTTAACAAGGTCTATGGGGTGGCTGTTTGAGACAGCTTTTAGGAAGTCTATTGGGTGACTGTCTGAGACAGCCTTTACAAAGCTTGTTGGGTGACTGTCCGAGACAGCCTTAACAAGGTCTATGTGGTGACTGTCCAAGACAGCCTTAACAAGGTCTATGTGGTGACTGTCCGAGACAGCCTTTATGAAGTCTATGGGGTGTCTAGCACTTTTCTCTCCGCATTTTTTGTGTGGAAACCAAACGGACCCCATTATAGTCTATGGGGTCTGCGGTTTTCCTAAGGTAACCACTTTTTATGTGGATTAAGTTTCCGTTCAGGGAGTCTCCAAGTGGAGCTAACAAACAGAAACTCATGTGTTTTGGAACGTCTGGCCTTGTGGCTGGGATTTTGAGCACATATTGCAATTCTCAGCATTGGCAAAGATGGGAATATCCCTTACAGCTACTGTCTGGTTCACTGTGAAACACATAGAGACCACACGATGCACTAGAAACATGTACCTTTATCATATAATCTGCCCCTGATGATACATTTATAGAGTGCGCTGGATGCACATTCATAGTATGATCCCTAATCTGTTGCATTAATCATCTCTTAATCCAGTAATTGGCTGCTTACATGCTGCTCCTATGCCCACAGCTAAGTGTCTATGATAAATGATAAGGGCCTGTTGTGGATATAGAAGATTCATTCCACCATATTTGCAAGAACTCTAAAGCTCTGCTTCTGTAACTGGCTCCATTTATCTTTGTATTTATCTGGCTCCAGTTAATGCAGGCACCGAAATGCTGAGTCTCTGCTTCAGACTGAAATTTTCTGAGCATATCAATTGGCTTTTGGAACGATGGGCGAATAGCATTTTTCCACTTAATTTAGTTACAATAAATGTTGATGCCAGTGGTAAATGTCTGTGGGCTGGTCATCTGTGGGAGCCGTAATTGTAATGTACATGTCCATTTTGATAATGAATCCCTGGCTTCAAATGCTGGAGTGCACAGTATGCCGCTATATTTTACTGCTGCCTCTGATTCAGTCCCCGCTCCTAACATTCATTTGTCCTAGCTCTCGAAATTGAAGAACAGTTTAGGACAAAATTGAAGTCAGTAGCTTTTGCTTGAACTACAGGTCCAAGAAAACCATATCACACATGTGCTTGGACATGTCCTTGTGCAGGGGCGTAACTTCAGAGGGTGCAGTCACACCGGGGCCCAGACACCTTAGGGAGCCCATCAGTACTGGCATAAGTATTGAGATTGCACTTCCATCTGGCCCATACACCAAGGAGACCCACAGATTACCCTAACCACACTAAGGTGGATTAACTCCTTAGCACCCGTAACCATCACTATCAAGAATTCACTGTAGGGATGAGGTAGGGGGCCCGGACAAAAGATTGCACCGGGGCCCACAAGATTTTAGTTACACCACTGTCCTGCCTGTCACAAGTTCATAACCTATTATTGTGGGATTTATATTCATACTTATCATATCCAGAAGGACCCAAGAACCAAACTGCTTGGATGGTCATATCCAGTCATCCAACAAAAATATACTGATAGTTAAATTGGCTTCCTGTAACACTAGTCACCCTAGTTGGTGTTGGGATGAGCGCTTGTACAGAAGCCGCAAACTCCCCAATCCACAACACTCCTTGTACTTTGAGTCCCATGGTGAGAAAAGCGCATTACAAATGTTAGTCACTGTCATTGTACACCAAAGAGACGCCATTAACTGTGACAGCATAGGCCCTCATATAAGATCACCAGCCCAGTGTCTCCCTCATAAACAGTGGCAATAGTGAGCCCCCTCAAAGACAATTTTAGCACAGTGCCCCCCAAAACAGTGCCAGTGTCTAAATAAACAACATTACCAGAAAATTGCTTCCTTTACCCTAGTGACAGGGATTTAAACTCTGATTCATACTGAACCTTTTCCTACAATATTGTGTATCAGCCTGCTTAATTCCTCCTGCCTAATAACACACCTGTACAAGTGACTGGTCAGGTTCCATTTATGGTTGCCGGAAATGGCACTACCTGTATATTTATACAGTCTGTTCACATCTGCGCCACAGTCTCTGTTGGGGGTCTTGACCACAGAATCCACCAGAAATCATCAGACAGAAAAATAATGTATGGAGGACGTTTCAATGGTTGTAATATAAAAACGGGGGACACTCAGTGGACCCCATTATAGCCTATCGAGTCTACCGCTCTCCATGGGTAACTTCTATTTTAGTGGTTGGACTGTTTAACATTCGGGTTCCCTGATAGACCCAAACGATGGAGAATCCAGCGCACATGTGAACCTAGCCTTGATCTTCAGTAATGCAGCACAGCAACTACACAGTGAATGAGGTTGTCTGGGTCCGGCTTCGTGTGCTATGTATTGCAGGTTTAGTGGTGACAGACGTCCGAGGTCTATAAAGGTTTACTAAAACGTCTATTAAGGAACACAGAAATGTACTTAGAAGATCCTCTCACTTACTGCTAATAATAGGAGAAGCCATGTCTGTTCTTTACATGACATCCTATTATTTTGTGCTATTATTGATTGTTGTACTGTTTTACCTTTAACATTATGTGGCATCGTGTTTACTCTAGATGAGTTCCTCTAGACCAGGGGTCAGCCACCTTCTGCACTCCAACTGCTGTGAAAATACAACTCCCAATAGGCTCCATTTACTTCCATGGGAGTTCCAAGAACAGCAGAGAAAGTATGCATGCTGGGAGTTGTAGTTTTACAACAACTGGAGTGTTGGATGTTGCCTACCCCAGTGTATGGTTAGCTGGTTTCTAGGATTAATGGCTTATCCTTGATGGCCAAGACCAGTGGGGGTGTTGGGTGTCAGACCACCACCAATCTTATATTGATGACTATGGAAAAGGCGTCATCAATTGTATATCCCTGGGAGCCCAAAACCCTGAATGATGTTTTGTTTGCACAGGGTATGTCATATTCATTAGTTTCATGGACTGATCGCCACCTAGTCCCATTCAAGACAATGGGTTGAGCTGCAATACCAAGCACACCAGTTGTACAGGAGCCCAAATTTCGAACCTCTTTAGGGTCCATTTACACAGAGGAAAATGGTGAGGAATTTGGTGTGGAATTTCAGCGCTGAAAAAGGAACCCATTGAAATCAATGGGAGGTTTTTTTCAGTGCTGAAATTGCACACCATATTCCACACCATTTTCCTCTGTGTGAATGGAGACCATGTACCCTAAGGATGTCCATGCCACAAATATCCATGTTCCACCTGTACCTGCTGTGGCTTCACGTACAGGTGAAGCACCTCCATTATTGGTAATCTGGGAGTAGTAGGCACAATGTGCATGGGATCCTTTATTGTACCTACATTTAGTGGGATTTTTATTGCCGTTGGGCCATTTTACATACAATTGGCTGCTAATTACTGGGTAAATTGGTCTCATTTCGGATTTACAGCTTATGGGCGCTATCAGATGTCACTTAGCACAGGTGTAAAATTTAGTTGGCTGAAGGCCACATCTGAACGTAGATGGAGTCATTATCCATTATCTTACGCTTTATGATCACATTTTATGAAGGCAGAAAATGAGATGTTAAATATGTTTTCTTATTTCTTGTTGTGCGCTGGATGTGTCTCTAGAGCTGCCTCGCTCGTCTCTTTAGAGAGCATACTCCATAAAGTCAATAGACCAATAAGACATCTGCTCACAATTCATTCTCCAGTAATATAAACATTCATCCATGGAACCCTTGCCAAAAGATATGGCCTTGCTGACGGTAAGCTGTCATAAACAGCTGCTTAACACGCTTTACAGCTCTCTTATCCATCCCACATTGATAACCATCTCCGCAGCTACTAAGTGAGTATTGTAAACTATTACAAAAGGATGTATTTCACCTATACGGGGGAGGGATAGAACCCACCTGGACCATACCACTGTCATATCATAGTTATGGTGTGGGGGACATAATCGGCGCTTGTAGTGTCTAAAGGTAGACAAGGTGGGGGAAGCAGTGAGTGAGTAGTAATGGTATGGACACATCCCGGATGTAATGCACACACACAGGGGAACAATCATTACACAAAATTTTGTAAGGAAAGGCACAATTATTGGTGGACTTTAGTTGTGCTTCACAAATTGCACCATTTTATCCTTTTTCTGATATTCATGGCTTGTTCCAAATAAGAGGGGAAGACATTGGGTTGATCAGAAAGGCCCTTATACAATGCAAAACTGTTTTAAAGGGGTTGATATCATTAAACACACTTATCCCCAGTGCTGTGTATGCGTCACATGGCTGGGGGTCCGACCTTGAGTTCCCCTAATGATCTGACTGCTGGGTGATCAAAAGAACGGGAGATAGAAAGTCCCCCTACATCCTCCCTGTGAATGAAGCGCCAAGGTGCTTGGATGAATCCAGTCCCCGGTATCCCCATAGTGTTGGTCATATAAGGGAGGGAGGCTTTACGCCCTGTGATGTCACATTTATACACAGGATCGGGGTTAACGGTCTGTAATGGGACAACCCCTTGCAGTAACACCTGAAATCTACTCCAGCTCCTAAATGCAGTATATTTCAGTTTTTGCCACATGGACCACACACCACAATTATTAAAGCGTCCCTCCAACTATAAAACAACTCATAAATGAATCGTAGAGGTGAATATAAGAAAACATGTAATATATCTTATTAAAGACATCTGTTTCCTTCTCCATTAGGATGATCTCCTTCACTTTGACTATTTATCTGTATAGTATTGTCTCTGTACACAGCCTAACCCACAGAAGTCTATGGAGAACTAAGCAGTTTGCCCCAACTAAGCATAGCGTCTGTTTGAGCCCCATAGATCACATACTGAGGTTTCCCGTGGATAAGTCATCAGTATGAAAAATACTTTTTGTGTCGACAATGCCTTTAAGTCTTCAGTCTCATAATACTTTCGCAGTCATAGCCTGTAAAGATGAGTGAACACAGCCGTTCCGAACAGCACGCTCACAGCACGCTCCCATAGAAATGAATGGAAGCGGCCGGCACGCGGGGGGCTAAGCGGCCGGCCGCCAGCAAAGTCTGCGTACCAGGTGCTTCCATTCATTTCTATGGGAGCGTGCTGTTCGGATCGGCTGATCCAAACAGTGTTCACTCATCTCTAATAGCTTGATATAACAGTGATAACAAAACACAGCCCCACCATCAGTGCCAGGCACAATTCTCTTACAATATTGACAGCCATTCGCCATACGTAATAGTTACTGTCCCTATACATTGTGATGATGACACATTATCAGCCATACAAAGAAAGCAATATTTCAGATTGGGAGACATTCCATAAAAAGAACTAACCTTTAAATTACTATAAAAAAGGCTTACTCCGCTATATATAGTCATCTTTGTTCTCTAGCAATGTTCGGCAGTGTATTAGGATGGGATCTATTGTTCTTCCTTGCTTTATTATACCGTATGAAGCATCCAGAGAATGAGGTAGAGTCTCGATGATCAGATGATCTGCCCATTATATAGAGCAGCGCTATGATGTGGGCATTTCAGTGATCTCTAATCACTTTTATAGGTATAGTCTATATAATATCTTATGGCTGGAGGGTGCAGACTAGGGTTGAGCCGATCTTGAGATTTCAGGATCGATTTTAAAATCCGATTTCCGATCATTTTCCAGCCGATCCCAATCACGATAGTGAAATTTCTCGATTGCCAATCGGAATCCGATCTTTTCCGATACCAATCACTCAACCCTAGTGCAGACCATTTGAGAGTACATCAGACACCTTAAAATGTCTTTCCCTTTAACTCTAAATCATGATGTCCCTCTGTTATTCCTCCCGGAAATGCAGGAATAATTCAAACCTTTGAGTTACGTCAAAGTCTGACTCCATCAGCCCCGAGTGTGTAAGGACAAAGGCAATGGTAATGCCCAGTGGTCAGTGTATTCATCCATTTCCAGTAAGAAATAGACGGTTCTGATCTCTCCCCACAAGACATCATCAATCCTGTCTTAGATTGTAAAACACATTCAATGTGACAGGTTCCCTTTAACAATGTATCAGTACTGCAGAACCCTATGTTATTTAGTATCCAGTACTACACATTGCCACTTGCCAGGTCTTTCCATGAAACAACGTATGTGCTTCCCACTGGTAAATACTCCTTGGAAACCGAGTCCTTCGAAGAATGATTCTGTTTGGACTAAAATTACCTCCATCCTACACAGACCTGATGTTATCTCACTGTTTCTAGAAAACATGTTGGCATCCAATCTGCTGAATTGGTTTAAAAAAGGTTTGCGGAAGCGCGGCTTACTGGCATTGTCATCTCCTCGCCTTACTACAGCGTCTTAAAAGAGAAGGAAATAATAAAAAGGATGTGTACACTGGGGCTCTACTCCTGATGGCGCTCACACCTGTCTACTGTGGCTGACATGACACTTCTCCATTCAGCCCTTATGGAGCCCAGACATTCCTGAAAGTTACAGAACACTGACAACTGTATGTAAAGACTCGCACCAATTAAAGGGATTATCCAACTTCTAATACTGATGGTAGGTCCTTAGACAAGACCCCCACAGAATTCAGGAACAGCATGCAATGTGTCGCAGAGGCTTTAGGTACTGTAGTCCTTTCTCATTGAGTCTATGGAGAAGTGCTGCAGTACCTTAAAGGGGTTGTATGCAGGGGTCCTAACTGCTGGATCCCCAGGGGATCAAGATGATGGGGGACTGAAAACCACCTAAGGCTTTCCTGTAAATGGATTGCCAGTGGACTTACGTGACCGGTGCACCATTCACTTCTGTGGGACTGTGGGCACTACCAGAGATTACAGTCCTGGTAACTCCATAAATGGAGCACCGGTTACACGAGCGTACTGGTGTTCCATACACAGGGAGTCCTTAGGGGCTTTTTGGTTCCTTGTCCCCCTGATTAATGAATGACCCAGTGATCGGAACTCCAGCCACCAGACACTTATTCCCTGTCCTATGGATAGGGGATAAGTGTCCATAATGGAATAACTCCTTTAAACCATCTGTACCCATTGTACAGCAATCATTATTCCATCATTCTTGAACAGCTGATCTGCAAAGGTCCCGGTTGTTGGATCCCCACAGATCTACTATTGATGGTGACCTAGCTAAAGAATTTTTGGTCTGGCCATTTATGACTGATCAGTGTGGGGCGGACACTCAGTATAGATATGAACCCAGCTTTAGATAACAATGGGCTCTCACCATGCTAACATACACAGTCAGGACAGTGTATTAGCCCTTCCTTGCGCAGTTGCCCAACTGTTTAAGGTGTCCAACCACGCCATCTTACATGTGTATAAAGAGCATCTCCATCTAAATCAGTAATCCACAGTATATGTAAGTCTATGAGCAGAGATGTGACTTGACGCCTACAAACCTTCCGTGATTTTTATAACCTTTTGGGACGCTGAATAAAATGTGAAGAAAACAAGGCTAAATAGACCCCATGTAATACTACACTCTCCCAGCAGTGGTTGGTAGACAGACAAGGCCCTTCTTCAGAATCCACAGGACACGCTACGATCAGCCAATCATTGATCATTCCACAATATGAGGGGCCATCTTTGTTGACAGTCCTTAACTTTTCCTGCCAAGAAAAGGGACTTAATATATACATGTAGCTATACCGCACGCTGTCAAGGAAGCCCATCGAGGTCAACCAGTACTGTAGAGAAATTCACGGCACAATTTCCAATACTTAGGTAGAGATTTATTGAAGGCAAATATATATCATCCAGGCAGAAGATAATATTATTCACAATGAGTGGTGTCCTCTAATGTTTAGGTCGGACTGACCTTCACCAATGCTCTACATAAATATCTGGATGACCATAGCAATAGTAAAACCAATATTAAGACAATACGCACGGCATAGATGTGACAATATAAATGGTAGGCAAATCTTCTGCCGGGATGATAGATTTCTTTTCAATAAATCTCTACCTAAATGCATTGGAAAGTGTGTCCAGACTTCTCTCTGGAAAAGAGACCTCAACATTCTCATAAAGAGAGGAAAGCAAGAGGTTACTCTGGTATTCCATAAAAAAGGACAGAAAATGCTTTTGCATAAAATTAATTAACATTATAAACCCGAGTAATACCGTAAATGCTTTGACTAATGCAAATTCCATTAACAAACACAGCAGATTTAAGAAACTTTAAATTGATCAGAGATTTTCTTTTAGAGACTGTTTATAGAGCAGGCATTTATTTAATAAGATTCAGTCAATGTAATATTGCTCTCTAAATACAACATAATATTTAATAACGTCATTATTCCAGTATAATATACGTATGGGCTTATTACCTGTAGCCTTGTAGTCATGGCACATTCTAGCGATTTTGCTACCTAAGGCCTGGTTCACATTTGTGTCGGTAATCCGTTTGGGGGAGTCTGCATGGGGACCCCCCCAAACGGACTACAGAGCTCATTGGCAAGCGGTGTGCAGTGAAAGCACACAGACCCCATAGACTATAATGGGGTCCGTGTGCTTTCTGCACGGAACATGTGGACAGGAAAGTAGTTCACGATCTACTTTCCTTTCCACATGAATCGTGTGGAGACCAAGTGGAAAGCACACGGACCCCGTTAAAGTCTATGGGGTCCGTGTGCTTTCACTGCACACCGCTTGCCAATGCAATTGCCCATGCGGATTCCCCCGAACGGATGGGACCCAGGCCTTAGACAATAACTTTCTGGTGCTTCTTGACACCATTAAACCAATCACTGGCCACTGCATAAACAATAAGGCATTTCTTGTTGGTTGAGAAAGTCACCGGCTACCAGTTCTAGTATTCTCGGCACAGTGATGTCACCTCAATGCAGTGAATATTAACTTTACAGATTTTTTTATTAAGCGTGAACCAGGATTCGAACCCAAGAAATGAAGCAGACAAAACTGATACCATGACTGAGCCACAGACTCTGTTAGCTTTATCAGGTTTTTCTCATACCAAGCTTCAGTAGTTTTGTATTGTCCCTACATAATGTATTGGTATATAACGTTATGTCTATAGGCCAGTGCATCATATACCTTACCTTACCTTAATGTACTGCTCGACCCGAAACTAATCAGGGATCCGAGATGCTTAAACCCGAAATGAAACAAGTTTTGGGAGGATCTCCCATCTCTGTTCAAACATTGAGGCAAAGTATATAAAAAGTACGTTAATTTTCATTGTATGACTTGCAAAAAATCTGTAAAAGAACCATCTTTTTATCCATTTATTCGGTCAAGATAGTTTTTTATTCCCTTTTGCAATTGACATGGGATTGTTTCAGGAATTTAAAAATAAAAAAATCTATTTTAGAAGCTCAAGGCTGTTTATGAAAGAAGCCGTAGCAGTCTCGGTAATGTAAAGTAATGAAGTATTGTAAAACAGGCTGTGCTAAAAGAACACCATGTTTGTGACTCATTGTATGCGTGCTGGCTTTTCTCCCGTATTTGTGTTAGGAGATCTCAGACTTGGTGAATTTGCAGAGCTGGAGAATGTAGAGCGTGCAGAAATGATGGTTTAGAATTCATCTAAGAGCTAGATTACCTGGCCAAAAGTAGCGAGTCTGGGAAATTCTCTGTGTCTGGTGCCCCAGTCCCTATCACAATCTATAATTATCAAATAATATAGAAAATTATTGGGTTACGCACAGCTATTCTACACTTTAGAGGTTACGCGTTCACCGGCTAGTAGGAAAATCTAACATATGCCATATGGAGAATATAATAGTCTATGGGTAAACATTGAACTTGGATAACTTTAAGTGGTGGTGGAACATGAGGACAAAACTAATTATACCAAATAGTCATTGGATCATATTATCAAATTTTAATATAGATTTATATATATAGATGGATACATATTACAGACAAGTGAACCATTCATAATAAGCATTCATAATGTTACAAATTTTACAAAAATCTTGGGTGTGGTCAAACCCAAGATTTTTGGGGTCATTTTTATACTCTGAGGTCTCTTCCAGCCAGGGAAGGTGAAGAAAAATCTTAAAGGTCATGAAATCGGCAAGACCCATGGCCCTGTTGATGCCTGTGATTGGGTTTCAGTGGTTCCCCGGGAACCATTACATCACCCATAAGGCAGGAAGAAGACCAAAAACCCCTAGGATGATGCGTCCACCTTGGGCTTCTATTTATTATATATAATAATAGAATCTAAAGAAGGAAAACTATCGGGTGAACCTTGTGAATATTTGTGCAAGGTTAGCCATCTCTAACACATACACACGTGGACAAAATCGTTGGTCGCCCTCGTTTGATGAAAGAAAAACCCACAATGGTCACAGAAACAGCTTGAATCTGACAAAAGTAATAATAACCAAACTATATGGTGACAAGCCACAAAGCTTCTGGGAGAATGTCCTATGGACAAATGAGACAATAATCGAACGTTTTGGCAAGGCACATCGACTCTATGTTCACAAATGGAAAAATGAAGCATATCTTGAAAAGAAGACTGTCCCTACTGTGAAACATGAAGGAGTCTCTGTTATGTTCTGGGGCTGCTTTGCTGCATCTGGTACAGGGTGTCTTAAATCTGTGCAAGGTACAATGAAATCTCAAGACTATCAAGATATCTGATTCTACGTCAGAATCTGCGCACAAAAACTCAGTGTAGACCAGTCCAGATATCTGGGACTATCCCTATCAATGTATTCTTGAAGTATTCTTGAAGAAGTCTCTGTTATGTTCTGGGGCTGCTTTGCTGCATCTGGTACAGGGTGTCTTGAATCTGTGCAGGGTACAATGAAATCTCAAGACTATCAAGATATCTGATTCTGCGTCAGAATCTGCACACTAAAACTCTGTGTAGATCAGTCCAGATATCTGGGACTATCCCTATAAATGTATTCTTGAAGGAGCTTATATTTTAACATAACATGGATTATAACAATAGTGACAGCTCTTTAGCATCTCTTTTTATCTTTATTCTTTGCTGGTGGTTTTAGAATACTTCAGATTCTTTCTCTTCACTTCAGACAATGACACCACCACCTGTACCCAACTTTCCTTCTACAAGACCTTGAGTCAGCCCACCTTCTGCATACTTTATACTGACTCACTGCCTTTTCAAACTAGTTTTTTTTTTTATCCTTCATGGTAATGACATCATTAAAGAAAATACAAAAATGAAACAAGAATTTACTTCCATAATAAATGTATGTTTGTTTTGAAGCTACTTTATGTTGGAGGAGATTCAGAATCTCCAGAACATAGCCGTCTAGCTGAGTCCTCAGAGACGTGAGGCTGACAATATTGAGTCAGAAATCATTGCAGCCTCTGGGGGAAGTATGGTGGGTTCTTTTTAGAGTCCAACATCACCATCACTACAACCCTTAAACAGAGAAGAATTTGTTATCAGCTCCCTGACAGGGAAGAAAATACTGTATTGGTGGAAATGTTGAGGTTTAGCAGAGCCTCACAGCCTGGACCATGCAGTACATAGGTAGTCAGGGTACCAATTGGGACATAAACATTTACAGCGCCCATACATGTAGTGGGAAAAGCAGAATTTAGTTATATTGGAGTGAAGTTATCAACTATTGGTCATCCCCTTGCTGTGAAAAACCACTTCCAGTATCATCTCCCATAGTGGAACTGTCTCCAATAACCAATACCTGGCTCTGGAGAGGACTCCTCACAACTGGAAGTGACTCAGGGGAAATACCACCACCATAAGGATACCCTGCAGACCCCCTCAACACTGCCCCAACTTGGGAGGTGGGCTGGAAAATTCAGTTTAGCCTACTGTTGACAAAACCACAACTATTACTCCCATCCCCCAGTTCGCTACAGTGCGTTGTATGCAGCAGTAAATAGTAAAATGAAGTCATAAGTGTCCAGAACTCTGTGAAGCCAAAATCTTTTCCGGTAAGATACTGATCAGCCAATGGCTAAATATACAGTAATACAGTATATCCAAAGTTTACTAGTGAAGGCCTAGTGTCATATAGCACATGTGGACATACATAGTCAGGCACACCAGGTGCTTTGCTTGTCAGAGGCTCCTGAATTATTACCCTTCAGGACCGCAATGCTCTCTTACACCATCCCAGATATGAGGGCAGTGTCCACACCAGTACAACGTCCTGGCCCCATCATATGTCTTCACCATTACGACCCTTGTAGTTACACCATTGCACTGGCTCCATTATATATCTTTATCACTGCGACTCTTGTAGTTACACTATTACTCCAGCTCAAGCTATATCTTTACTTCTGCAACTCTTGTAGTTACACCATTGCACTGGGCCCATCATATGTCTTCACCACGACTCTTGTAGTTGCACCATTGCACTGGGCCCATCATATATCTTTACCACAATGACTCTTGTAGTTACACCATTGCATTGGCCCCATCATATATCTTCACCACAATGACTCTTGTAGTTGCACCATTGCACTGGCTCCATCCTATGTCTTCACCCTGATAGGATCTTGACCATGTTTGTTGCTTTCGATGTATTGATTTGGAATCCTTTCTTTGCACATGTCTTCAGAAAGCTGTCCTCATGTGATGTAACCCTTATTACTGCCTCTACACAATCTATTCTCAAAGAATGTTGTCTGCCAGCAGTTTATGAAGTGAAGCATAAGAATATCGCCTCTCATCCGACTGACAGACAAATGCTAAGCTACACGCTCATTAATAAACAAATAGCTAATCTTGTATGCAACAGAGAACACATACCATTTACTGCGTGTTACACTCATGCGTGATGTTGGGGCTAGGGCTTCCCGGACTACATCCAGTAAACTACTGAACGCCATGGATGTCATGGACATATAATAGCTCTACATTCACACTCAAACCTTTCAGACAACAGTTAAATAATAGTAGCCACATTTACAGCTATCTGTAACCATATAATGTCTTCATAAAGGACACGTAAAGGGAACTTGTCACCATGAAAGTGCAGTGAAATCTGCAGACAGCATGTTATAGAGCGGGCTACAGGATTCACTCCACTTTTGCAATAAAACTTTATATCAATACATTTTTTAAAAGGTATGAAAACATTACAAATACTCTATAAATTTGGTATTACCGTGATCGTTCTGACCCATAGAATACAGGTAATATGTCATTTTTACCGCACAGTGAACGCCGTAAAAATTTAAAGGGATCCTATCATTCAGAAGCAATTTTTTGTCCCTAACACATTAGAATAGCCTTAAGAAAGGCTATTCATCTCCTACTATTCGTTGTTTTCTCTGCGTCGCCATTCGCCCGAAATCCTGATTTTCGATGGTATGCAAATTAGTTCTCTCGCAGCAATTCTGCCAGAGAACTCTCTAGCGCCGCCTCCATCTTCTTCAGGAACATCCTCTTCCTGTGTCTTCTTCTGGCGCAGGCTATGAAGCTTGTAGGCCTCAGGCAGAGCCTACTGTGATTGCCCACAGACCACAAGAAAATGGCCGCTTATTTTTCTTGGCATCTTTTTCCAATTCTACCTCGTAGATTGGGGTCTAGTCACATGACCAATATTGTGATGGTCTGTTGTAACGGACCATCACAATATAGGTCATGATTTATTTTTGTCTGTTTTCACGGATCCTTCCATACAATGCAATGCATGAGGGATCCATGAAAAGAGGTGCCCTCGAGTGCAAAACGGCCATGAAAAATGGCCGTTTTGACCCATGATCACGTTAATGTAGGCTTACGCTATATCACCAGAGCTCCTAAGACAGCATTAGATGCAAATGCAACCATGTCTGAAGCCCCCAGCTCGTGTATGATCCGCACATAACCCACTTTAACTGGAAAATTGTGGATAAAAATAATAGTCTTCCTTGTGCAATACTATGTATGGAGAAGTGTTTTCATATATGTAACCCCTGCTGCTGAATTGCACAAATCTTGGCACTGCAGCTGTCATAGGATAAGCCTGGTGTGGCCTCCTCACAGCATAGCAAAGATGTAGTGACATAAAGTAAAGCCGGAGTGACAGCTCTGTGCAAATATTTAATGTTCCTTGAACAAGCTCGAAGCCTTACTCTACGAGAACCATCAGCACCGTAGGTGGTCCACAGATATTCTGTTCACTGGGCTGATTTAAGATGATTTTTTTTACAATGTTAGCAATCTTGTGTGTGCATTTATTCTCATTACAAGGGGCACAGCTGGTGACAAGTAAGCAGAAATCTCATTTCGGCACTGCATGTTTACAGACTTTATTTTTTGTTAATTAATATTGTTTAGAAAAGTGCGGCTCGGGATAACAAGACGCCTGCTGATCTGCTAGTAATGTCTTATGGTGATAAGTTAAGCACTGACAACCCATGAAACTGAGCCCCGAGCTACGTGCAGATTTATTTTTATCTCCCGATTGTTCCTTTTTTTAGCTCACATCCTCACTGAAGGAAGGGTAATATAGCAGAGATAGTACATCGCTTTTTATTGGCTTTGCATCAATGACTATCTCGGCACATGTCTTCCTGTAGAATTGTTAAAGAGAGTCTTGATTAATTACACATTCCTCCAGATGGATCGCATTCTTGAAATGTGGGAAAATTCTGAAGGGGTAGTGTTTGGAATTGACTGAATTTGACTGAAGGATTGAGAATTTTTTTGGCTATAGAAGAAAAGTAAATATTTTTAGAAAAAAATGACTTTCCTGTTCTAGATAGTGGTTAGGGGAGGATTTGGTATTTCTGGGGCCCCAAGTGAAGTTATGTTGGGGCGCCCGTTGAATGCCCCCTTAGTGCCTTCACTCATTATAACACCCCCTCAGTGCCCCTACAGTGTTAGGGGGATATCGTCACTCCTTGGGGAGAGACCACCATATAGGTGTGTGGAGACTTATTAAGCCTTTAGCACTCCACTTTGCAAGGGACCATGGGAAGAATATGCAAATCTGTCTTCCATGATGTAATTAGGAAGTCAGGTGCCTCAGTGTTGCAAACCAATAGAGAGCGCACACTGGAATGTGCAAGTCTCCACACACCTATAGGGTGGTCTCTCCCCAAGGAGTGACAATATCCCCCTAACCCTGTCTAAGCCTCTCACCTCTACCAGGTTAGTCTTCTTTTCACTGGGCTGACGAGATGCAATAACACTGAATCGACTGTCCACGGCTGAGACACTATACCTGGTAATAATCCCAGCATTATTGCAAAACAAAGGCCTCTTGGAAGGTCGAGCATGATATTAAAGGGAGCAGCCTTTATTGGGCTATTTTCACTGAGATTCTGTCTTCCTAATTACATCAGGAAAGACCGGCTTGCACATTCCAGTGAGCGCCCTCTATTGGTTTGCAACACTGAGGCACCTGACTTCCTAATTACATCATGGAAGACAGATTTGCATATTTTTCCCATGGTTCCTACAAACAGTATAATACATCTTAGTTCCACATATAGTATACTGCTCCATTAGCGCTCCCACACAGTATATTTCCTCCATTGTGCCTCAATACTCAGTATGCACCCTTAGAAGTCTCCACATAACGTTGTGAAGCCCTAGTGCTGCCATATTGGAATGGCTTCAGGAGCTGCTGGAGGTCGTATCCTCTTTGCCTCCACTGGGTACAAAACAGAGGAGCTAGAAGCAATGGGAAGCAAGTATTAATTAAAGGGGTATTCCCTTCTCAAGGATCCTATCTAAACTGTTTCATTGATCTTCCATGTCCTCTCATTATTTACACAACATTTCCTTGGTCTTGGCCTGATATCTGATCTCAGGATGGGTGTTGTGACTCACTGCTCTCTGGAGGGGAGGGGGGCATGAGTTCTCTGGGATCATGCTTGCCCGCAAAACTGTTAACTCCGGCTTTTAGGTCCCACGCAATCAGATGAGAGAATTTCATTTTGCTAATAAGGGTCCGATGGTGGACAGTTCCTGTTATTTCACAGAGATGTGTTGAGATGTTTTTTTTTTATCTCCAAACCTATTTCACATACTATTCCATTTCTGTGCCTATTCTTTGCATTGTCTGCATTTATATATAATCTCTAGCAATCGTAATAAATAATCTTTCATGGTAAATGCAATATGGCATATTTATTATGCACAAAAAAATTTGCATCTTTTTTACGTTTGTGCCCTTTTTGCCAATTCCCAAAAAATCCCAGAGTATAATAAATCATCTATCTCTAGTAGGGTTGAACAATCGTGTTCGGAAAGATCGGATTCCGATCAGCGATCGAGAAAATTTCACGATCGCGATTGGAATTCCGAACACAATCTTTTTAGGTGGGATCGAGATCGGTGATTATTTCCCATAATGCTTTGCTACTGGCCAAGCATTGTGGTTAAAGCTAACAATGTTAGCCTTCACACTGAGTATACACTCCTTCGCTGCGGTTCCATAGGAATGAATGGAACCAGCCGGCACACAGTCTTAACCCTCTGCGCGCCGGCTGCGTCCATTCGCTCTAATGGAAGACTAGCTAACATCTTTAGTAGCTACTTACCTGCAGAGATGGTCCCGTGCCCGGTGTTCTCGTTCTTCTTCACCTCGCAGCCCCAGCCTCCCAGGTTAGTATTAAAGAGCTAGGAAGAAGGCAGGGCTTGTGACTTAGGAGAGTGTGGGCGGGTACTGAAAGGGGAAACATCACATCTCTCCTCCCAGTACCCGCCCACACTCTCCTAACCCGCCCACACTCTCCTAACCTGGGAGGCGGGGGCAGCGAGGCGAAGAAGAACGAGAACACCAGGCACCGGACAAGCCATCTCTGCAGGTAAGTGGACACCAGGGAGGGCTAAGTATCCAGAGGATTTAAAAAAAATCCTCTGGTTACTTAGTGATTAAAAAAAATCACTACACAGTGTGGATTCTAACAATTAAGGCGTTCAATTGTCAGATTCCATGCTGTATAGTGAATAGGATTGTTTCTAAAATCCGGTCTCTAATTAGTAAAATAAATCCCATTGACTTGCATTGGGATCGGAATTGGGATCGAGATCGGGTTCGAATGAAAAACGATCGGAAATCGGATTTCAAAATCAATCCTGAAAAGTCAAGATCGGCTCAACCCTAATCTCTATCCATAATTCATGGGATGAAATTGCCACAACTCCTATTTCAAGACAATTTTTAAGAGTTGAGGAGAAGGATTGGAATAGCTTGGTTGGCAGTAATCTCTCCAGGCCCCCTCATAGACACGCACACTTGGGAGGTCCTAATACACATCAGATAGTAGTCCAGTCTCATCTGACGTGTATGTCCAGCTTTAATACATAAGATGGAAATTCGTCTAAAAAGTGATCCTTTTCATTGGCATTGTGCCAGAAACACAATGACATTGATTAATAAGGCCCGATTTTGTTATAGCCTTATTTTTACATATATACTGTATGTCTATATTTGTATCATGTAAGTGCCCCTTTATCCATTGTTCAGAAATAGGCTGTCTTTTCTCCCAGCAATGTATGACAATTATTGGAACCTTTAGCTCGCTAAAAAGAAATTGTTCTTCGGTAACAGATTGTCTTCAGAGAAATAGCGAATCTTCGATGTCTAATAGAGATCAGCTCAATGTTTCTTGAATCTTGCCCAGTAATTGGGCTATTCACAAGGCTCTGCTAAAGTGGAACAGTTTCAGATTTGCCCCTGTGGCGACTCATGCAGCAGATCGGCTGATCCGGAATGTTACTTTAAATCATGTGCCGACATATAATTTCTTGCTATTGCCTGATTTTCACACTGTGAGCATTCTCTTCCCTGTAATAACAAAATCTATGGGGTGCAAAATGCCCCAGCAATACCAATTTCTAGCCAGGGATTTACCATTCCATCATATCACCGCCCCTAAAATACTGTGCAATGTTTTGACCTGTCACAAATTATTAGAATATTGCTTACATATTTTTTCATCTGTCACATGGTTAAGCGCCGTGCCAAATATATAATTAGTACAAGTTTAGCTCCGTACATTGAGCATTTCAGTGTTTTTTGTTCCATCTGTGACACGAATGAGCGTGTTGTTTTTATCTTTTTTTGTGAAGTATTTTTATATGTGACACAGGTGGTGATTTGTGCTGACACATATAACACCAATGTAGTGAATATCCCTGTAACAAGGGTAAAAGTAGTGTAAAAATCAAATAGCCAAATATGCAAAAGAAATACTGGCAAAGGAATTCATAAACTGTGCTTTGATATAGATAGATAGATGGACTTCCTATTGCATTACTGACCTTTGGCTTCCCTTGTAACTTTTCTTTTGGATTACGATTATGACGCCCTGACACATTGTTATGATATAATTCAAACAACTTGAGACACTAAATGTAAAAAATATATATAATTGTATTAATAAATATCACACAGAACAATACAATACATAAACAAACAGGGGAGACATATGGGGAAAAAGATAAATTTCCCCATTGAATAGCAGAGGAGTACCATAACCCTCCCACCGGCAATCACACTGAGTATAGCCCCAACTATAAAAGATAATAAAGGGATACTAGGAAATAAGTCAAAAAGTCACAAAAGAAGGAATATAATCCCCAGTATAAACTAAAAACCTAGTATTACACACCAAACATAGGTGAGAGGACTTGATATCAAATGTCCACTAACCACAATAGTATGACCAATAAGAATGGAAGGTGGTAAATAAGTAAAAAAGTGTACCCAGATAGGGTCACTTTAATACATACCCGTAGGTGCCGACATATTTCCTGTGATCCAAAGTAACAAAATAGAGATAACAGCAGGGGGAACTCAGTCTGAGGCCAGTGGGACTGTAAGAAACGCCTGACGCGCGTTTCGCCTGCACTCGGCTTCGTCCTCCTGACAGTTTTCACATGACTCCCGCAGGGGGTCGCGAAACACTGTTTGGTAACCACTAGAGATGAGCGAACAGTAAAATGTTCGAGATTCGATATTCGTTTCGAGTAGCCCTTCAATATTCGACTTCTCGAATCGAATATTGAATCCTATTAAACTCTATGGGGGGAAAATGCTCGTTTCAGAGGTAGGCAACGTTCGATCAAATTACACTTACCAAGTCCACGATTGAGAGTCGGGCTGGATCCTCCGAGAAGTCTTCTCCGTGCAGCGTCCCCACGGCGTCTTCCGGCATCGGGCCTGGGCAGAGCCGACTGCGCATATCTGCAGTACAAGCGGGCAAGCGCAGTCGGCTCTGCCCAGGCCCAATGCCTGGCAGAGTGAATTCAGAGACAGAAGACGCCGCGGGGAAGCTGCACGGAGAAGACTTCTAAAGGTAGGAGAAGAACCAGCATTGATTGGCCAACTGTATAGCATTCTGCCAATCAATGCTGGTTTTGCATCAAACTTTTCCATTTGAATAGCAAGTGGTACTTGATCGAATACTACTCGCTCATCTCTAGTAACCAGTGATCTAGAACATTTGTACCAACTATTAACTTGCGCCACAATTTTGGTCAGAAATGTTACTGCACATTGACACATCTTAAGTGTCTTAATAAAGGTCATGTACAATGTGCCAACTTTTTGGTACAAACTTTGGCGCATTTTAGGTTAGAATTAAAGGAATGTATCATTTCTTTTACTGGCACATAATATGGATTCATCTTATTGAAGTAGTTCAGATCCCATAGTCTTTATCTTCCCATGGTAAATGTAGTGTTTGGTGAGTGTGTTGTAAACACTTCATCCTAGACGTTCAAGGTTTTGCTTTGGAACATCTAAATTATCTCCTCGTCCCTTTGATGTGAATTGCAGTGAGAAGGTTATTAGTATTTGTTCTTATAAGTACCGCTAATGTGAGTCCATCTGAAAGAGTCTGAAAATTAGCTTAAAGTTTTCCAGGAAGGTTGTGCCGAAGCTTGATGTACATCGTGTCCAAAGATGACTGGCTACTCTATGGGCACAAAGGATCCATGAGGAAATATGGCTGTGTGAATTGCAGTATATGGTATTATGGATCTGTGTGCTATTCCTCTGCACGTACTGCTTTGTGAATAAGGCCTAAACATAATGTTTAAAAATCACTTTAAATTTCCACAAATTGTAATTATTGTTTTTCAAATTATAATTAAATTCTTATATTAATTTTAGGTGACTCTTCCACTTAAGTTATAGTACATGTCCTTGGCAAATAACAATATTTCTGTCCATTATTTGACTTGTAGCTGAAGTTTTAGCAGTTTTCTCATCTGCAGACTCTACTTCTAATGCTCAGTTGTCCCTGAACTTCTGGGTGGAAAATATTTGCTTTGATATCTCTCACACATTACCCATAGAAATGAGATCTCTTGCAGTGAGGGATTCTGATCAATAAATGTCTCCCGTGTAGGACATTATAGAGAGGTACTGAACAGTACTAATGCAAAGAAAGCACTTGGGGTGAGATAGAAAAAATACTGTTAGGGCTAGTTCACACGGGGCACAGAATGGCATATTTTGCTCCTGATTCTGATGCAGGAAACATCAGAATTGGACCACAATGCGCCTGCCACGACTGTCGTGGCTTCTGACAGTCACGGCTTCCCCCTCCGGAATAGGCTCAAATGAATGGACCTAGTCTGGAGTGTACTGTCGCGAGGCGGACGCCAGGGCTGACTCCGCCTGAAGACAGGACAGCTTGTTTCTTTTTTCTGTGAGCCGGAACATACCGCTCACGGAAAAAAGGAAGGTAGCGGTCTACATAGACCTCTTGCCCTGTGTGAACGAAACCTTGGCTGCAGATCCAAGGTCTTGTGTTTTTCTCTCTCACTTGGCACCATTTCCATTTTTCAATATATTTCTATAGGCAACTTGTAATCTGATTTCTCTGTGAGCCGATAGATCTTCTTGTCTTTCATGAAAGCACTAAACCCAGAGTGAGTAAATATTTTAGCAACAAGAATGAGGAAGAAACAAGCCTGATATGTGGAGAAAGAAGCATTTTTCTCTGATAACATATATTACAAATGTATTATACTGTATTTGCCTGTACTGTTGATTTATGTATTTAGGTTTCCTACGTAGTAAAGAATAAGATCTGGATTATACAATTCAGTATTATGTTGTTATTGTCCTTGGCAGAGCCAATATCACTTTGTGCATATGAATGCTATGATACAAGGGTACAAAGTATCAGTACTGTAATGATTCTGTGACAATTACCACAATATGCTTTTTTCATTTATTCATGTCAGAAATGATCACATTCTTATTCTTTACACAATATCACATTTAGAGTTTCTATTAAATCTACATATTAGGATGTAATTGTTTTTTATAATTAACTTCAGCTTTGGATCATAGAATTCAGGTTTATTAGCAAACATTTGAATTGAAAGATTTTTGATATTTCCTCCACATATTCCAAAAGCCATCTTGTTATAATTTGCTGTTCACAAAGGGTTTTTATCTTCAGGATAAGTTGTATTTTCAATAAATTTTTATTAAAGTTTTCCAAAAGAGTATACAAGAAAGTGTGATGTAACACACATAATAGGAACAACAATAATACAGTAGGTCATGTGAAGAGGACCATAAAAACAAAATGGTACAGGCAATGGCGTTTTGTGGAAGCCTCTCGGGTATAACATCCATTATATGACAGTTTAGAAGTAACAACAAAGAAACAATACAGGAAAGGGTGAAAGAAAGGGAGGGGAGTTGCATTTTCTATGGCAGTATTTAATTTTTCCATATATAGTTTGCAAAATTGTAAGAAAATATTTAAGGGGTGGAAATGGAAAAAGAACACAATTAGATCACTGTTTAATGGGGTTTGGTTTTTACGCCACTAATTGTGCAGTCAAAATTACACTTTAAAGGGGTTGTCGCATCTCAAGGATCCTATCTATGCTGCTAGCTTATGTGGAGTTAAGACTTTTTGATAAATACATTGCTTTATCAAAACTGCTTTGTTTGGCTGCTATCTTAATTTATTCACTTCATTGTTTACACTGCGTTTCCATAACCAAGTGATGAGCTTATCTCCTCGTGATGAGCTTATCTCCTCGACAAGTGACATAGCTTCCTACTCAAAGGGAGGGGGGGGGGGGGTGTCTGAATGCATGGGAGCGAGCTTGTATTTCTGAGCTGTTTATCTCTCTGTACCACACAAGTGACGAAGCTCCTGCTCTCAGATAGGGGAGGGGGGCTGAGTGGTCCATGCTTGTATTTCTGAACTCTTTATCTCCTGCTCTTCCAGTTATCAGTCTTCTCATTGAATTTTGTTGATTATGGTTGAGACAGGGAGTCTGTTACCTCTGTATGTATGCACAGTCCTAAAACGAGGCTTACTGCAAGCTGACTGTAGCATGTAAATTTGGGATTCTCATCAAAACCAGCTCTGCTACATCGGCTTCATATTGTGCATCTTCCAGTGATACTGTGGTAATTTATGTACAACCAATCCCTCATTACTGACTGCAAACATACTACTATGAAGAGATAGCAGAGCTTTGCCTGGGAGACAGCAAGTGAAACTCTGCCCACCAATTCACAGAGAAAACCAGGAAGTGAAGAGAGCACACACCCTGCAGGTTGCTGAACAAGCCAGTTGGGAATACCCATTTAACATAGACACAGAGATGTGTTTTGTTTAGGGCTCAGACATGGAGATTTGTTTTGTTTCAAGCTCAGGTCCCTGATTTGTTTTGGGCTGAACAAGTTTGGTAACAACCCAAAGTGAAATTATTATATTGTGGGGTCCCTTCAGACCCCAGAGTGTAATAGGTGGAGGCCCAGGAGAGGTATTTAAAAAAAAAAAGGTGTGTATATATATATATATATATATATATATATATATATGTACTCACCTTCTCTCTTTTGGGCCTTTTCGCAGTGTCCAGCACATTCTCTCCGAGTCCTCGGTGACCTAATATGCCCGAGCTCACCACTCTGCTTGCGATTGGGCCTTCACATTGCCATGAGCATGCCGACTATCATGACCTCATTGTGTATGCTTTACTACTTCATAAAAAAACAACATTCATAACTTTTTTCATATTTACAGATAAGGAGCTGTGTAGGGGCTGTTTTTTTATGGGGAGGGCTGTAGTTTTTATCGGTACTGCTGAGAAGTTGTGTTGCCCTTTTTTCCTGTTAAGTCCTTTATGAGACAGGATGAATATTTTATATTTTAATAGCTCTGTCAAAATACCAATTATATTTATTTTTATATTTAAAGTTTAGAAATGGATATGATTTGAATTAATTTTTTCATATTTTTTAAAACTTTCTTTTTCTTTTATTTTCATTCCTACTACGGCATGAGAACTTATTTATGATACCCCCACCCCCACACCCTTTTATCCAATGCTAGATGACCCCTTTTACGTTGACTGTTTATAGGAGCCGGAGGAGATGAACTTGCTTCACTTCGGCTCTATTCTCGCTGTTTAATTAGGGTTATTCCAGACTCTTATCTATATTTCAGTTTTCACAAATAGGATTTCATCCTGTATTTCTAAATCTATGTAATGAATAGGTTTTAAAGGTCACTGAAATCCTGGCAACAATTGTGAAGCTTGGGGATGCAAATAATTCCAAATCGTGACAAGTTTTCACAGAATGTTATGATTTTATAAATACTTGTTATGGTTTCTCTTTCATCCATGTCACATGAGAATCATATCTTAGGGTAGAGTGCCTATGACTACAAAACAACTTTTTATAAAGAAATAGTAAGTGAACAAACTTTGCATTATATTTTGTTAAGGAAAAATGCTTCTTTCTCCATTTATCAGGTTGAGTTACTTCTAGCATAGGAGTCTATGGGGAGGGGAAGGGAAGGAGGTGGCTGCTGGAAAAGATAGACACATAACAGCAAATTATACAAATAGTAACTAACATAACTCTTTTTACTTTAATATATCTAGTAAGATAATGCTCCAAATAAGGGAATAGATCAATTACTAGTTCGTAGCAGCCCCATCCTCTCGGTTCCCCTCTCCAAAGACTCTGGAGACCAGATACACATACGGTTTTATTCAAGATAAAAGTCTGTGCAAAGGGAAGGAGGAGGAAACCGGTCTGATAAGTGGAGAAGGGAGCATTATACTTAATCTCTCTAATAAGATATAGTGCAAAGCTTCTAAAATTGACCTGTGCTATTCATTTATGAAAGTTTGCTTTATATTGAAGGTATGCTTTACACAAATAGTTTAAGTTGATTCTTTAAGTCAATACATTACTACTGGACAGTGTTTAGGGGGTGTATAGTAGAAAGAACTCTGACTGTTGGGAAAAGCATCAATAATGAGACTGGGGGTCCTGTGTCCATTGTCTGGATGGAGCAGTCGTCACACAGTCACAGTACTTGTCATTTCAATGTCTATGGGACTAAAATAAATAGCCAAATAGAGTACTTTAGTATAACCATCAGTCCTACAGATATGTAATGACGCGACAGTTTACATGTGTGACCACTCCTCCTTTCAAGCTGGGGAATCGGGAACCGAGTTCTTATGATCAATGGGAGATCCCAGCAGTCGGACCACCATTTATCATCTATCCATTTGAATAGGAAAATATCTGAGCCAAATCACTCAACAAGTTTTGCTTAAATCATTCTTACAAATGATGAAACTTTGCAGTATATCTTGTCAAGGGAATTCCTCCTTCTTCACTTATCTGTCTCTGTAACTTCCCTCTTAACCTGACTTTCACTCTGAAATCTTTTCTGAATTCCACCTTGATAGAGAAAAACTGTGAAAAGGTCTGTGAAGAAGGGAAGGAGAGTAGTGAGAAGGCGCTGAGTGAGACAGGAGCGACAAAGGCACAGGCAAGACTGCAAGAGTTAAATAGGAAGATTTGTCTCAGCACAAATGCTTTATTTACATCTATATAGGTCGGTACTTCTCTATAATGTCATATATGATCCTGCTGCTAAGTGTGTGAAAGAGAGTTATAGAGCAGATTCTCCTCTACTTTCTGTGTGCGGTCTAGGAGACATGATAGAAACTAGTCTCTCCAGCAGGAGAACTCAAAATTAAAGATAGGGGCTGCAGCAGCAAAAATTGACAAAAATGCAGAGTGTAAGTCATGTAGTGGCCTAAGATAACGTTTTTCCTCAATTTAAAAGCTGTCAAGACAAATTTTCAGAACTTTACTAGTTGTCAGATTTCTCAAAATGTACTGTAATAACCAGGAAATACCAGTGAAGCTTGTAGCTCTATGTGTTACTCTCTGTTGCCACCTGCTGGTCTAGGCCTATGCATGTGCATCTCTATTTGCACTTTCTTAGATTTAAAGGGCCACTACCTAAAATTCTGATGATGTTATACCTTTCTGAGGCAATATATTCTGACTCAATTCTATGCAGCTGCCTCATCAAGATTGATTCTAGCTTGTGCCCTCACTTGCTATATGTATTCTCAGGCATTTTGCCTCTCATGCAAAAGTACTGAACCTGCCCCTTAAAATCATCTCATGAGTCTGTATATCACCTTGGTTTAGCTAACTGTTAGGCCCAGTTCACATCTGCTTTCAGGTTTCCGTTTGGAGAGCTCTGAACATACGCATTAAAGAGCGGTTACCTAAGAAATCACATGGACCCCATAGACTATAATCCGTCCATGTGGTTTCTGCATGAAACATACAGAGAGAAAAGTACTACAAGCAGCAATTTTCTCTCCACATGTTTTGTGCGGAAACTGAATGCAAACCACATGGATTCCATTATACTTTATGGGGTCCATGTGGTTTCTTAGGTAACCTCTTTTTAATGTGTATATGTTTCTATTCAGGGGGTTCCCAAATGGACTCCCAAAACGGAAACTTGAATGCTGATGTGAACTGGGCCTTAGTATACTATGTTGAGGACTTACCCTGCAGCATAGTCTATACTTCCATGAAGGGTTAAATGCGAATACAAGTCACTTTAAGGCTACACACCTTTGTAAATCTCAAGTTCTATGGTAACTCTAAATACCTATTATACTGTCTCTAATGTCATAAAGTTGGTCCACCTAATGGGTGCATTTTGCTAAGACCCAACACCCAAATATCCCAAAATTGATTAAAACTGGTGTTAGGGTTGGTTCACATTTGCGTTTGTATTCTGTCCAGGGGAGTCCGCTTGGAACCCCCCCCGAGCGGCATACCAAACGCAATTGCCAGCGCAGTGCAGTAAAAGCACACAGATCCTCATAGACTATAATGGAGTCCGTGTGCTTGCTGCCAGATCTCCGCACAGACCATCCAGACAGGAAAGTAGTTCACAATCTACTTTCCTGTCCACATGATTCATGCGGACAGCGTGCGGCAAGCACACAGACCCCATTATAGTCTATGGGGTCCGTGTGCTTTTACTGCACACCGCTTGCAATTGCATTTGGTATTCTGTTTGGGGAGTCCCCATGTGGACTTCCCCGGACGGAATACCAACGCAGATGGGAAAAAGGGGTTAGAGCGCATGTGATCTTATTGTAGTGAGCAGAGACTTGTCTCAATGTCTTGCCGCGTGTTCGATAATACTGCTGATGTTTGTGGACTTGATATAAGAAAATGATGCTAAAAAAAATGCAAATACAGCAGATAAGTAACATACCCTTGTGTAAGCTGCTGGATTTCTGGCATTAAATGCTTTATCCAAATGTGTAAGTTCTTGGAACTGCCAAAGGTCTGACACATTGATAACAGGGAGGAATATGGAGCCAGTGACAAAGAAAATTCTGTGCGTGGCAGAGAACGGCAAACACATTAATAATGCTCTAAAAGGACCTTTTAACAAAAAAAAAAAAAAATCAGGCTACCATGAACCATACTGTCCTTAATTCTCTCCAATTGTAGAATGCATGCTCATCTGATGCAGAAGTTCCATTGAAGCATGCTGGCAGTCACATGGTAGCGGATGTGGTCTCAACAACTGTACTAAATCTATATACTAAAGCAGAATTGTATCTTCTGGAAAGTCTTGTTTTATATTATCCCATAGATTTTTCTTTTCTCCATACTGTCTATGTCCGGGGTATTCAACACCTGGGTGAGAAGTCAGGTGAAGTTCTAGGCTGAACAACAGTAAAAATGTCATCTCAGTATAATTTTGTAAACTGTTTGATTAAAGATTTATTTCTATTTGTTTGAAAATCAGACCCTAAAAGTCAGAACAGACCCTGAAATGAATTGAGATTTCAAACTTGTTATGGTTTTTATGATACTAACACTCAGAAGCAGCAGGAGTGTCATGAAGGACATATAGAGTGGAATAAACTCCTGTATTAAAATTAAATTAAAGCACTTGGGGTGAGATAACAACTTCCGATTCTGGTCTAGAAGCTTCTGTCTGTGTTTATGTCTTTCCTTTCTCACTCAGCTGCTTCTCATTTCTCACCACTCCGCTCTCCATACACTTTTATTGTGTGCTATAATCTGTGACCTCTGTCTATCCAGTCCAGACTAGTCAGAGATGTTTGTTTGACTCTTTAGGAAGGGAGAGTGGGCAGGAAAAAAGCCAATTGATCAGCCAGTTAAGTGGAGAATGATGCATTTTCTCTCATAACATATAATGCAAAATTACTTATATTCACTTGTTCTGTTGAGTATAATATTCGTTCATGTGTGGTCCACAATGGGGTACAATACTGTGTAGGGGTCACCATGGGGCATAATAGTTTGTGGAGGGGCCACTATGGGGCATAATACTGTGCAGGGGCCACTATGGGTATAATACTGTGTGCAGGGGCCACTAAGGGACATAATACTGTGTGCAGGGGCCACCATGCGGCATAATACTGTGTACTGGGTCCACTATGGGGCATAATACTGTGTGCAGGGGCCACCATGGGGCATAATACTGTGAGGAGCGGCCAAAATGGGGCATAATACTGTGAGGAGGGGCCAATATGAGGCATAATACTGTGTGCAGGGGCCACTATGGGGTATAATACTGTGTGCAGGGGCCACTATGGGGATAATATTGTGTGCAGTGGCCACTATGGGGGATAATACTGTGTGCAGGGGCCACTATGGGGATAATATTGTGTGCAGGGGCCACTATGGGGCATAATACTGTGAGGAGGGGCCAATATGGGGCATAATACTGTGAGGAGGGGCCAGCATGGGGCATAATACTGTGTGCAGGGGCCACTATGGGGATAATATTGTGTGCAGGGGCCACTATGGGGCATAATACTGTGAGGAGGGGCCAATATGGGGCATAATACTGTGAGGAGGGGCCAGCATGGGGCATAATACTGTGTGCAGGGGCCACTATGGGGGAGAATACTGTGTGCAGTGGCCACTATGGGGATAATACTGTGTGCAGTGGCCACTATGGGGCATAATACTGTGTGAAGGGGCCACTATGGGGCATAATACTGTGTGCAGCGGCCACTATGGGGCATAATACTGTGTGCAGGGGACACTATGGGGCATAATACTGTGTACAGGGGCCACTATGGGGAATAATACTGTGTGCAGGGGCACTATGCGCAATAATAATTTGTTCAGGGACCACTATGTGGCATAATACTGTGTATAGGGGCCACTATGTGGCATAATAGTGGAGGATGGGAGGTCAGTCGGTCGGGGACTTCGGGGAGGAGAGGGGGCTCATGTCAAAAGTTCACCATGAGGCCCCGCCATTCGCAGCTACATCACAGAATTGACTAGTCCTGCTAAAAAGGACAAACTCCATCCTATGGTCCTATGGGTTTGGGCACCTTTACGAGCCCCAGCTGTTTAAGCAGTAATGTGATGATATGGAGTTTCTCTATTATACTACTACACTAGGAGGCGCTATCTCGCTATACAGTAGAAGCTCATTTTTTGTCATATATTTAGAGACACATAATGACATATAGATGCCTTTGAAGTCCTCACTGGTGACGCCGTTGGCCTAGGTGTCGTTGCTATTATAAGAATGGCTCTTGATGAGACTTTTGGCCCCGTTCCTCTTCAGAACATCGTCACTTGCATCCCATAAATTCTAGCTGCTCCATTCATCCTGTAACTTGGACTGTGGAATGTAAAACTTACCGCTGAAGTAAACACTATGTGACTATGTGAGGAGAACAGACAGGCGGAATGATGGCACCCGGCCATTATCACCATCTCCAGCACCTGCACTTCTCTCCATACGCTGTCCAATAGATAATAGTCTGTTTTTTTCCCCTAATCTGATATAATTGAGAAAGGCTGACAGTCTTTTGGAAGCAGTGGGCGCTTGCAGGCTGTGATCACCTCGGTATGGTGCATGATTTGTAAGGAGCCATGTTGGGAATGACTTGGTGACACTTTTGCTGCCTTAATGACCCTGTTTACTTTGGTGGAAAAAAGGATGTGATGTAGAGCAGCTCTATTGTCCCCGATTTATTGAATTTGTCATTTTTAGTTATATTAAGACTCTGTATACAATGAAGATATTTGGAGTGACTTCAATGAGAGCAGAGCTGCCACTATACAGAGCTTGGGGCCATCCACTTCCATCTCCATACACAATATGGCACAGGAACCAAGTACTCCTGCACAACTGATCCATGTAGGGACCAGCTGCCCCCCTCTACAATTAGATATGTAGGCTTATTCTAAGGAAGACTACCTAAAAATTTGGTAGTATATTAGGTAAACCCTTTTGTACGAAAATATTTTGCACTTAAAGAGGACCTTTCATGTCCTCGGAGATGGTGGTATTGTATACTGATAGAAAGCTGATGTAGCATAAGGTGGCCCCTAAAAAGTGAAAGCAGAGGTGGACCCGAACAAGAGCTGGTTGAAAATATGGAGTGAAAACTGCAAACAAAAAAAGAGAGGCGCGGATCCATGCTTTCCAAATGAACAAAAGCTGGAATGGGTGAAAAATATTTGCTACCTTTTGGGTCATAAAAGGGGGCAATGTAACATGTGAAGGCCATAAAAGGTGGTAAAGTACTATGTATGGACCCAGAAAGGGTACAGTATACTATTTGTGTGTTATTGTTAGGATGGGGTCCCGCAGGTTTTCCTTCCGGCGCACAGCGCCACCTGCGGGTCGATCCAGCTCTCGCCCTCGGCGTCGGACGGTGAGGTTTGTGGAGGCTAAGTCCAGCGTTTGGCCTACTGAGCATGCTCAGACTTTTTGGAGACTCTCTGAGGCTGTCTCATTCTCTCCCTACTGAGTATGCTCAGACATTTTTTAGGCGCTCAGAGGCTAAGTCCCATTCGGCCCATACTGGGCATGCCCAGTGAGGTTATGGACACTGCCCTGTGGGAGGGGACTTGCCTTTACATGGTGTGAGCCGATGCCTGTTGAGTGCTCACAGTTTGACTATGAACTTTGAGACAGGAGGTCAGGGCTAGGTTCCTGTGAAAGGCAGGTTGTCAGTTCTGGGATTCTAGGTAGGAATCCTGGGTACTGCCAGTAGGGAACTAATTAGCCTGATTGAACGGTCCAGTAGTATTGTAGCTCCAAAGCTGTTTGTGGAGCCCTTTGTGTTGCTGACCAGGGGTGACATCTAACCCTTGGCAGCCTTTGCTGCAGCCTATACTCAGGTGCAGTTCCCCAGTAAGTTACTGGTGAACCATTGTTGCTGCCTGTTCACATTAAAGCTGCACAAATACACTTGCCCAGTAAAGCTAACTGGTGTAAGCCTCCTTGCAGTCTGTTCACATTGGGAGCTGCGCAGACACATTCACCCAGTGAAGTTAACTGGTGAACGTGTGTTGCTCCCTGTTCACACTAGAGCCGCACAGACATACTGTTGCTCTGCTTAGACAGAGGGCTGCCCTCCTAGGGCTTGTGGACCTCGACTGCAGCTACTACCGCAGTCAAGAGGTTCTGTCAAGTTATAATTTATATAGATAGACAGAACCATAACAGTTATAAAATGGAGCAATATAATGAATAGGGGCCAGTAAAGTGGCCAATATACTGTATGGGGCCAATAAAGGGAGCAATATAGTGTATGAGGGCCAGTAGAGGGGATAATACTCCGCGGAGGCTAATAAAGGGGGCCATTGTAAGCGGAAATAAACTGTGATGGCCAATAAAGGGGGCAATATACTATATAACGGCCAGTAAAGGGGGTAAAATAATGTGGGAACCAGTAAAGGGGGTCTTATAACCTTTAGGGACAATAAAGGGGGATTTTTTGACCTGCAAATACTGTACATTAAAGAGAGCGCTTGGCCTAAACAAATTAATAAGGGAGCCCCCAAACATCATTCTTCTTGGGGGCTCTGGAATAGACAAGTCCACCCCTGACATTACCTATCCTAACTTCATCTTCTTCTGGGTAGATTGAGCCATGTCTTTATTTCAATGGAAGAAAGGAGAAGAATGCTGCTCATCACCTAAATGAACAAAAGCTTGTGTAGAGCCAAGACTAGGAGTCATGTAATGTTTGTGTAGGGGTCGTGCCGTGCTTTTAGGATCCTTGTCCACATTGCAGATCTTCGTGCCGGGTTTAGTCTTCCAATTCCAGGAATTGACCTGATTTATTCAACCTCATTTATTCCTGCCAGCCGTGACCTTTCGTCTGACTCAGCCTCTTAGATTCCTGCCCTTGTACTGTGAAGGATGATAATACATTCTGTGTATTACATTTTGGCAATCCTTTGTCTGTATTATTCAGAGATAATAGTTTACCAGGAAGAGTCTCAGTCTACCTTACGTTCCTGGGATGAGCTGAGTGCCATTGTGCATGGGGTGAGGATCATGGCTACATTGTCAATCCTGTTGTGGATGAAAATCAATGAAAAATTTTCTTCTTCTTTTTGATTCTCAATCTGGTGATGTCCTCTAAATGTTATTGTAGCTGAATCCTCTTTACTGTATATCAAAACTTCATATTTGATAATGCATTGACAGGCTAAACAGCTTTTGTTTGGTAAGCAGCAGCCAATATACCACCCGTGCAGCCAGGAACCGGTCCCCATAGGTTGGGAGGGCCCTCTGTTACAATAAGACAGTTTTTACAGGGTTATCTTGAAAGTTGCTGCTAATTTAATGGCATCCAAAGGCGGTGCTTACCTGTCTCAGAGTCAAATCTTTCAGGGTTCAGCAAGTGATTGTGTCGTGTCTTGTCTATAAGTAATGTGCATACAGTACATGTTCTATGCGTGTTTATGTCTTCTGCATGGAATGTGACTGAAGATTTAATGGTACTTGTGCGTCATGTATCTTAATTGTGAGTTGTGTGTGTATAGGATATGTCCTGATCAGGGGTGGCAAATGTGCATCATTGGTCGTGCATGAAGGTTGTGCATGGGCCTACGGTTTGTACATGGCGCGTGTGTAGTATGTGTACAGTGCTGTAAGTGGCAGGTTCACACACACACATATATATATATATATATATATATATATATACAGTGGTGTGACTAGGAATGGCGGGACCCCTTGCCAAATTTTTGACATGGGTCCTCCCCCTTCCTGACCGACACCGAAGACCTTGACCGAACGACCCCCCGCCGCATTCCTGCATGCAATATTTTGCCCCAAAGTGGCCCCAGTACACAGTATTATTATTATTTTTTTTTAAATGTAGATTGTGAGCCCCATATAGGGATCACAATGTACTTTTTTTTTCTTTTCCTATCAGTATGTCTTTGTAGAATGGGAGGAAATCCATGCAAACACGGGGAGAACATACAAACTCCTTGCAGATGTTGTTCCTGGCGGGATTCGAACCCAGGACTCCAGCACTGCACTTAGCCACCGTGCTGCCCCCAGTACACAGTATTATGCCCCATAGTGGCCCCAGTACACAGTATTATGTCCCATAGTGGCCTCAGTACACAGTATTATGTCCCATAGTGGCCCCTGCACACAGTATTATCCCCCATAGTGGCCCCTGCACACAGTATTATGTCCCATAGTGGCCCCAGTACACACAAAGTCTCCTCTTAACAGTTGTTGTAGAGATGTGTCTGTTGCTAGAACTCTGTGTGGCATTGACCTGGTCTCTAATCTGAGCTGCTGTTAACCTGCAATTTCTGAGGCTGGTGACTCAGATGAACTTATCCTCCTCAGCAGAGGTGACTCTTGGTCTTCCTTTCCTGGGGCGGTCCTCATGTGAGCCAGTTTCTTTGTAGTGCTTGATGGTTTTTGCAACTGCACTTGGGGACACCTTCAAAGTTTTCCCATTTTTTCGGACTGACTGACCTTCATTTCTTAAAGTAATGATGGCCACTCATTTTTCTTTACTGCTTTTTTCTTGCCATAATACAAATTCTAACAGTCTATTCAGTAGGACTATCAACTGTGTATCCACCTGACTTCTGCACAACACAACTGATGGTCCCAACCCCATTTATAAGGTAAGAAATCCCACTTATTAAACCTGACAGGGCACACCTGTGAAGTGAAAACCATTTCTGGTGACTACCTCATGAAGCTGATCAAGAGAATGCCAAGAGTGTGCAAAGCAGGAATAAAAGCAAAAGGTGGCTACTATGAAGAACCGAGAATATAAGACAGATTTTCAATTGTTTCAAACTTTTTTGTTAAGTATATAATTCTACATGTGTTACTTCATAGTTTTGATGCCTGCAGTGTGAATCTACAATTTTCATAGTCATGAAAATACAGAAAACTCTTTGAATGAGGTGTGTCCAAACTTATGGTCTGTACTGTATATATATATATATATATATATATATATATATATATATATATGTATATATATATATATATATATCCTAACTGCATCCTACCCATGTGAAGACATTTGCTACTGTATATGACTACTACAGAGCTTCTTCATTCCTTATTTCCACATTAAACACCGGATTTACATTTCTCCCATCCCGTAACTATTGCAGGATATGGCTGAGGGGTATAAAGTAATTTTCATTTAAGGCACGTCGGAGTGATATTTACTAAATATGGCTCTGCAGATCTGCTGGTGACTGATAATTATGGGAGCATTTGGGATTTTCTATCCCACAGTCAACAATTTACATAGAGTGTGAAAACCACCAGTGTACTTTCACAGGTTTCACTTGATCTATATTCTGCTCTGGAGATAACAGAATCATATTTGCTTTTATTTAGAAATAATGACTTGGATCAGACTATTTTTATCATTCCCATCCATCCAAGTCCTTGTCTAGGTGCTTTTTTAATATGTACCTATGCATTCATTATCAGATGTGCACATTTACTTTTTATTTGTGCTGACCTTTTCTATTTCTTGCTAATGAATAGATAGCACAGTTTTGGAATTGAGGGAAATTTATTCAGTGTTCGTTTTTACAATCTCAAAGAGTCGTATGTTAGTTTAACAGAAAATTATCAGTCATTTTTTTGCTCGGAGTTAAAGAGGACCTTTCAACACCTTCACCAAGTCCAAATCTATTTACTAGACTCTACTACACTAACTGTGGCACACTTGGTATTTTTCTCTAGCCCCCACCATTCCTGAGCAGTCGGTATTATTCATTTCAGCACCCAGTATACTATCTACTGTCAGGTAGGCGGTCCTGGTCTAAAGCAGTCATAGTAGTCAGACATATTACTGATCAGCTAACAGTAGAGAGATAACCACCATATTGGGTGCTGAAACCAACAGTAGCGATTGCTCAGGAATGGTGGGGGCTAGAGAAAAAAATTCCATAAGATCTGGAATCAGGATTATCTTATCTTATCAAGTGTTATCTACAATACTGGTGTCATTTAATATTGTAAAGAGGCCTTTTAGGCAGGTATAGACTGAAGCCAACTCACTGTGGTCTATGAATGAGCTTTCTAGACATGTTCTGTGCAGGGAGGGGGAGCGAGGGGATAAGCTGTGACATCATCCATTGACAGTAGTGCATGCAAAGATGGGGCACTATGGGTGTATTTGTACAGGTGTGATCTTCTATTGTGATCCTGTCTGTGTGATGTAAATGAGGTGACTGCTGCAATGAAAACCACCACAAAATTGGCAAGTGTCAGTCTGTTATTAGGCTTAGTTGCCAGAGTGAAAAATGTAGGCTGTATTTATTTATATTTAATATTGTGACAAGGAAAATTAAAAACAAAATCATCAAAAAACTATAATTCACATAAAAACTTGGGTTGAAAGCAAGCTATTTTAGACAACACCCTTTAGGCCTCACCCTTCCTATTTATCCAAGGCCTGATAAATAGGGTGATATTCCATATCTTCTTCTGGCTTTGGCTCTGAAATCCTGTCTGCTCTAACGCCCCTATGTGAATTTATTTCTGTGACCACCACAGTTTGGTCTGTAAGGACATGAGACGGAGATAGGAGTGATGTCATTTGTTTGACGGAATCAGGGAAGACATGATTTGTAACACATGAAAATGGCTACAAGTCACATCATATGACATGTATCAGTTACATACAGTAACTTATATCACTGGACCTCATGTTCACACTGGTGATATATATATATATATATATATATATATATATATATATATATATATATATATATATATATATATCAGGTTCTATAGCTTCTTCTGTAGTCTGCAGCAGTATTATTACTGAAAAGGACAAGACTACAACCTGACAGATCCCATCCTAGATCCATGAGATATGTTACAAAACCATTACATTTGTTGTGTATCTGACATGGAGCCATGTCATTAATATCAGCAGATTGCAGAGGTGCATTATATACAAACACACACACGTATATACTAATATATTTTACAAGTTTATTATGTTTTTATTGCTTCTATGTGCTGCTGTCAAGGCTCTATCAGATGTCATTGTATGGAGATTTTCTCATCTAGAACAATGCATCTACAGGAGAATAATACGCACTGTGCTGCATTTAATGGAGCATGTCACTTTTTATTTATATAGGATTCTTTGTATAACATTGGAGGAATATAGAGGTACAATGACACCCTTGTGTATCTCTTGCACAAAATGGATCGGTGCAGGTGGACTGGAGGCAATCAGACTGTACTTGCATTTATACCCTTCCCCCGGGCATTTTTTGATTTTCAATCTTTGTTTTTAACTACCCGCCTTACAAAAGTTGTAACCTTTATATTTTTCAGTTCACAGAGCCTTACCAAGGCTCTGTGAAAGTGACTCTCTGGGGTTGGGGTTACACACTAGAAATACCACATTCCTGAAACCAAAAGGGTTAATATGAAGACATGATAATACACCACAGAAAGATACATAACTGGGCTCTCATCATCACACTTATACTCATCTGTATTCTGGGAGCCACTGCGGAGCGTATTATACTGTGTGGGCACCACTGTGGAGCATATTATACTGTATGAGGCCACTGTGGAGCAATTTATGCTTGTGAGGGCCACTGTGGAGCATATTATACTATATGGGGCCACTGTGGAGCAAATCATAATGTGTAGGGGCCATTATACAGCATATTATAGTGTCTAGGGCCACTGTAGAGCATTATACTGTTAGGGGGCTCTGTGGAAGATATACTGTGGGGTCCCTTCACTATTTACATCACACCCCATCTTTTTCACAGCAGATATTATCACAGGCTGTAGTTACATTTCACAGTCACTATAAAACAGATCCTGTCTGATGTATATAGTGAAGGGGTGAGAGCATTTGCAAAAGCACCATGGTCCTTCCAAATAGTTGATCAGCAGGGCCCCCGGGTGTTGAATCCTCATTGATTTCTTAGATCTCATAGACTGTTAGGACTGCGCAGATCAGACGTTTATCAGAACACAGAGCTCCCAGTATTGTTTCCATGCCGGGCGCTGCGCTACTCACTCACTGTATTCTTGATAACCATAGTTGTGGGTACTATAGTTGTAACACTTTTAAGTATCCACTGAAGTACCCAAAGCCATCACTATCAACAGTATGTAGTAGGTAGGGGGCCACGGCAAAGGTTTGTACCGGGGCCCACAAGAGTTAGTTATGCTACTGATCTGACATCCTCTCTTTGTAACAGATGAGCCCTTAGGGAAATATTATGTTTTTCATCTAAGGCTAAGTTCACATTTCCATTTGTAAAGTGTGTCACTCTAATCCTTCATAGGATGAGAACAACGGACTTTAAAGGGGTTGTCCCATCACAAGGATCCTAGCTATACTGTTTGTTAATGTGGATGTAAGACTTTTCCTAAATACATTGCTTCAGCAAAACTGCTTTGTTTGTCCACTATCTTACTTTATTCAATTCATTGTTGACACAGCCCTTATCTGCTCAAAGTCAAGTGATGTATCTGCTGCTCTCAGGGGGAGGGAGGAGGGGCCAAGTGCAAAGGAGCGAGCCTGTGTTTCTAGCTATTCCTGTGTCTACACCACATGACCTAGCTCCCTGCTATCAGATAGGGGAGAGGAGCTGCTTTCATTTCTGAACTCGTCTTCTGTTCTCCCAGTTAGCAGGCTAGCTAATTCAATTGTGCTCATTATGGCAGAGACAGGCAGTCTCTGTATATAACACAGAATGGAGTTGCTCCTGCCTGTACTTCATAGTCCAATGTTGTGCATATAGCGTTGTTTGAGGACCTTTGATGATATCACAGGCCCTTCAGCCACCCCATAGGATCACGCTATGTGGTGGGCGGAGCTACACACTAATTTGGGGCAGAGCTAAACAGCAGGTTGCATGTGAAACCCCACCCACCAAATGACGCAAGAAACCAGGAAGAAAGAAGATTTTACAGCAGTGAAGACTGGTGAGTATGTGACGTGGGAATACCCCTTTAATGAAACTGGATTGACAGATGACAGATAACTCCATCTGGCTGCATTCACTCCAAGCACATTGGAAGTTTCTTCTGTTACGTTTGTTTATTTTTCGGAAGACAAAGTCCTGCATGCAAGACTAAAAAATTAAGAAACGTGACGGCTTGCATCATGTTTTTTACACATCTATCTTCAGATCACTTATGTCTGTTGCTCTCATCCTAGGACTTTACAAACACGAATGTGAACTTAGCCTAGCAGCCTCTATTCCTTCTGAAATCTCCAGACCAGAGCCAATTTTAGACTTTACATTTGCTCATGGATTACTAAGGATGATAAACCACAGATTGGAGGGGCAGAGATGACTAAACGCTATCCTTACCAGCCGAAAAGAAAAACAATTGGGTAGAACATATTTCTAATTATATTTCTAACCGAGAACATATTTCTAACGAAGGTCAATTTTTCTTGCGTTGGAAATAAGTCCAGATGCCGCTTGTGATGGACGTAATTAATAATTCCATGTTTTTTTTTTATCACCATCTATTTCCTATTAATTCTTCTATGTTTGTAACTTGATTCCAAGTGGCTGCATGTACATTACTTCCATTTAGTAGCGCGGTTCTGTGTTATCCATAATTGTTTTATATGTGACGAAGTAATTTGCTTGTATGCTCAAAATCTGTACGCCGGTGGTATGTAGCATCCAATTAGCACTACCTAAAAGCTGTTAAATAGCATAATTACCTGCAGTTATTGTCATGCTAAATCAATTGAAATGCTAATTGCCTTCCATTTGACACATATTGGCCCGCCTCCATCATAGCCAGATACTTTGTGATCTTAATGAGTGACTTTATGCTCCGCTGTGTTAATCGGTCGTAATCGGAAAAATAAAGCTACATGGCCAAGATTCTCGATGCAGCGTGGACAAGTTTCGACTAATTACACCTTTACCCATATTCCATACTGGTACATGAACAACAAGACATGGCACCTCTATTGTCTCTGCTCCATTGACCATATACCATTTTCGTCAGAGGTGCTTATTTTTCTGTGAAAGCTGATATCAAGCCTTGGAAATTGGTTAACTCCCCCCCCCCCCCCCGTGTTTTGTTTAACATGATCCTGTACGTATTAAATTCATTAAACAATTACATCACCTCAGTTACGGAACGCTAATTTGCTCTAGACATTGGTTCTTTTACCTTATTGTGAACTGTAATTGGAAATGAGTTTGGTTCTCGAATAACGTGGACAGAACACTTGTTTGGACAACAATTGTTCTTCAAGGTCAGTGATGGTGAACCTATCACACGTGTATCAAAGGTGATACACCAAGACATTTTGGGTCACACACATCGGCAGCTACTTATTGAGTTAATTTTTACTCATCTGTTCCCGCTCCAGTCCTAGCCGCCCTCTCCTACCTCCTCTACTATACCCTGCTCTGCAACAAACACTCGCAAGAGACCTTTGTGTTAGGGAAGCAAAGTCATCAGCATCACATTGGAGCAGAGCGCCCATGACATAGTCAGTCCACTGAGGTGCCCAGTGTACTTGCCCACAGTCCCAATTTTGCCAGAACAATTTGGAGAACTGGCCCTCGAAAGGGACAGATTTAATGTATACCCAACACCAAAATGAACACTCTTGGGGTGTTACCAAGTGGGCTTTAAAGTTCTGATTTTGACCTATAAAATGTCAGCAAGTATCGTAAAGGTTAGAAGCGAACTGGAATAATGGAAAAGTGAGCCATGTATGGGTCTAGGAATGAGAAGGGAGCCATGAGAGGAACCAGGAATGAGAGGGATGGCCATTCTGGGGTACAGGACAGGAACCATGCTGAGGAACGAGTTTTAAAAGGTTATTGCGCTTGGGATTAGCAGTGAGAGGGGAACCATGCTGAAGACCAAGAGTTAAAGGATACCATATTGAGGACTTGGAATGAGAGGGTAATCTGCTGAAACCCACAATTTTAAGGGTTCTGTTTCTGGTAATATACTGTTATACTACCTGGTACTGTGTAATGTACTGACGCATATACATGATTTTTATCATTACTTGGGGTTTGGTGGCTGTATGTGTTTGCTGACTCCATTAGATGACTCAACTTGCATTCTGTATCATTTTTTTCTTTGAGAAGACCACCCAATAAAAGACCATTAAGGGTTGGTTGGCGTAAAAAGGCTTCATTGTATAGGGTTGAGCAGGAAACTCATAACGTTCACACTAGTGATGAAAGCTTTCTGATGTTACCGACCCATTACCCATAACAAACCTCTGGGAATTACTATTTATCAGCTAGGTTACTGCTGTGTGCCATCTTGGTTGAGGACAGGTTATATTATAAGAAGCAGGGGTGTTGGTAGACTCTAAATATACCTGGTGCGCCATGAAACATTGCACTGAGGGAGAAGGGATATCTGTATGACAGAATGTGGTGGCGCCAAGAAATCTGGGCCATGCGCCAACTTGTGCCAGGTGCTAGCAACACCACTGATGGATAAACTGTTTTCATCAGATGTAAAGAAATGAAAATCCTCATTTACAGTTCAGCTGTTTCATCCGCGAACAAAGGCTGAATCGGAATTTTGCTTCTGGATGAAGAAGAAAAAAGGTTAATATCTAAAGCCATGGATCAATGGCAATATATCCCCGGGGACTAACTAATTAATCATACTGCATAAGATAGAGCAAAGGTTAAATACACTTCTCCCAAGAACAAAGAGTGGAGTGATGGGGATTCGCAAAGCGGCTATACGGCGTCTGATTCTGCTGATTTAGCTTCACTTCTCGGCATTGCAACCTGAAGAACCAGACTCTAAGTTGGCACACACTTGTAAAGGATCACGCAGCTCGCAGCAGAGAGAAAACCTCAAGACGGGCTTCAGTGTTCATGCCACTTTGTAAACCAGCACCTGTTCAATGTACTGTAGATGCCTGTAGACTATCGCTGGAGCCCACTGAGCCTTATCCAAACATTGGGTCTGATTAGCCAAAAAACAAAATGTGTTGTACATTAGTTTTTACATTTAATTATATGAAAATGCTTATGGACATCTAACGTGCATCCATAGAATAGTATACATCTGTATCTATTAAAGGACTTCTATGAAAGTGTTGCCTTATTTGGATGGCTTACAATAAGGATTTGTTTACACTGGTTTGCAGATCAGTGGGAGTCCGACTGCTGAAAACTTCACTGATTTGTCCCCTGTTCTGTATAGAGGGGTGGTCGAGTAGTGCATGCACAGCTCCATTCATTTCAATGGGAGCATCGGATATAGTCATGATGACAAGAGTATACAAGGAATTGCATACAGGAAACTGCTATCCGACACTCTTGGCAGTAGCTTACCTCCCATGTGAACTAAATAATCAGCGGTTGAAAATCAACATGCACAATCCTTCCTTGCCTCACACATCATCTGTTGGAGGAGTTGGAAGATCCCCACAAGATAGTTGGCTGGCCAAATCTTCTCTTATACGGTATACTGTATATATGGATCTTAAGGTGATAATATGAACAAATTTTGTTTTGCCCATATCTCTGAATAAGCTCTACATGTAAAATTTATAGAAATACTTCAGGAGTATGGAGAGCGGCATCTGCCATGAGAAGAGATGAGCATCTTGCCTCATGCGGCAGGTCACAATGTCCTGGAAGGAACAAGCAGGTTGGCAGCAGAGCCTTGATCTGCACATATCCCCCTCCACAGTGCTAGAGATGCCCTTGGGTGCCGCTCTACCCCCTTCTGCTTGGACCTATAATTATATCATACTTATAGTTCATTTATGCAATGCCTGAGACCTTTTCTGGCACACAGGCACAGCATGTGTGCATCTTCTATTTTGCTGTCAAATTCTAATGGTACAATAGAGCTAAAGTCGTGGAGCAGAACAAAAGAAGCACATGCCCTGTGTATATATTAGGGGGAGACTAATGCCTGTGGGGGGGGGGCACTATTAGTCCACTTTTACTGTAATAGTGCCCCCCCCCCCCAAGGTAATAGCATTTCTTATGTGGAAGAGTGCTGTTACAGTAATAGTGCCCTCACAGGTAATAGCATTACACATTTGGGGGTATATTATGTATGGTGTGGACTATCACCTATTAGGGAGTACTATTAGGTCACTATTACAGTTATAGTGCCCATCACAGGTAATAGTCCACAAACATAGGTATGTGGGGTCTTTATCATATTATCCAATTTGGTTAACCTATTACTTGTGGGGGCACTATTAGGGCCAGTTCATGTTGTGGATTATAAAGAGGAATTAAGGCAGACCTCCGCCTCAGATTCTTCTCCATTTTCTGTTCCCCGCCTCCCCTCACTTCACTTGCGGATTAGTCTTAGATTAATGGGGTTCATCATTAGAGTGGCTCGTGCTGTGAGTTCTATGGCTGACCATTGGCAGAATACACAGGATGGTCAGGAGGGAAACTTTTTGTTTCTTAGTGATGGGAACATTCACAGGGAGGAGAGGGGCATTTAGATTTTTGCCTCAGGCAGCAGATAGCCTAGAATATGGCAATATGCATGATATATGATGAAAGAGATTGTCATGTAGACGGGTTATAAACGTATGTAAAGTTGGGAGTATGATGTCTGGCTTACTCATTGTTGTAGAGTTTGAGTTGAGCTTTATTACACATTCTTATCAGGAGCCCCATAACTGTCAGAAACAGCGCACTGATTTTGTTCAGCCATTTTTGATGTCTCCTTTTCACGTTGTCAACAGGACAGCACATGTTCCACCTGATCTCTTGCCAAGAGGATCCCTTGTTCTTGGCAATAGGTGTGGTCCAAGATTTTAGGACCTCCTCTTACTGACAAAAAGATTGTAAGGCCCTGTTCCCACGGAGTAACGCGCCGCTCATTTAGACACGTATACACGTGTCAGAGCGAGGTGCTTCAAAACAGATCCCACTGACTTCAATGGGTGCCGGCTTACGTGCGCTACACATTGATTTGGCTTTATAACTAGAGATGAGCGAACACTAAAATGTTCGAGGTTCGAAATTCGATTCGAACAGCCGCTCAATGTTCGTGTGTTCGAATGGGTTTCGAACCCCATTATAGTCTATGGGGAACAGATACTCGTTAAGGGGGAAACCCAAATCCGTGTCTGGAGGGTCACCAAGTCCACTATGACACCCCAGGAAATGATGCCAACACCTCTGGAATGACACTGGGACAGCAGGGGAAGCATGTCTGGGGGCATCTAACACACCAAAGACCCTCTATTACCCCAACATCACAGCCTAACAACTACACACTTTACACACTCAATACCACCTCTCTGACAGTAGGAAAACACCTTGAAACATGTGTATTTGGCACTTGCAGTGAGGAGAGCTTGTCACCAGCAGTGAATTTGGCCCTTGTAGTAAGTTGAGGTTGGCACCAACATTTGTTTTGAAAATCAGGGTGGATTGAGCCTCTAACCAGCAGAGTTTGGGCAAATTCATGGTGGAGGGAGCCTCTAAACACCCCAGTTTGGGCAAATTCATGGTGGAGGGAGCCTCTAAAAACCCCAGTTTGGACCAATTCATGGTGGAGGGAGCCTCTAACCAGCCCAGTGTGGGCAAATTCATGGTGGAGGGAGCCTCTAAAAAACCCAGTTTGGACCAATTCATGGTGGAGGGAGCCTCTAACCAGCCCAGTTTGGGCAAATTCATGGTGGAGGGAGCCTCTAACCAGCCCAGTTTGGGCAAATTCATGGTGGAGGGAGCCTCTAAAAAACCCAGTTTGGACCAATTCATGGTGGAGGGAGCCTCTAACCAGCCCAGTTTGGGCAAATTCATGGTGGAGGGAGCCTCTAACCAGCCCAGTTTGGACCAATTAATGGTGGAGGGAGCCTCTAACCAGCCCAGTTTGGACCAATTAATGGTGGAGGGAGCCTCTAACCAGCCCAGTTTGGACCAATTAATGGTGGAGGGAGCCTCTAACCAGCCCAGTTTGGACCAATTAATGGTGGAGGGAGCCTCTAACCACCCCAGTTTGGACCAATTCATGGTGGAGGGAGCCTCTAAACAGCCAAGTTTGGACCAATTCATGGTGGAGGGAGCCTCTAAAAACCCCAGTTTGGACCAATTCATGGTGGAGGGAGCCTCTAACCAGCCCAGTTTGGGCAAATTCATGGTGGAGGGAGCCTCTAAACAGCCCAGTTTGGGCAAATTCATGGTGGAGGGAGCCTCTAACCAGCCCAGTTTGGACCAATTAATGGTGGAGGGAGCCTCTAACCAGCCCAGTTTGGACCAATTAATGGTGGAGGGAGCCTCTAAACAGCCAAGTTTGGACCAATTCATGGTGGAGGGAGCCTCTAAAAAACCCAGTTTGGACCAATTCATGGTGGAGGGAGCCTCTAACCAGCCCAGTTTGGACCAATTCATGGTGGAGGGAGCCTCTAACCAGCCCAGTGTGGGCAAATTCATGGTGGAGAGAGCCTCTAAAAAACCCAGTTTGGACCAATTCATGGTGGAGGGAGCCTCTAACCAGCCCAGTTTGGGCAAATTCATGGTGGAGGGAGCCTCTAAAAACCCCAGTTTGGACCAATTCATGGTGGAGGGAGCCTCTAACCAGCCCAGTTTGGGCAAATTCATGGTGGAGGGAGCCTCTAAAAAACCCAGTTTGGACCAATTCATGGTGGAGAGAGCCTCTAACCAGCCCAGTTTGGACCAATTAATGGTGGAGGGAGCCTCTAAACAGCCAAGTTTGGACCAATTCATGGTGGAGGGAGCCTCTAAAAAACCCAGTTTGGACCAATTCATGGTGGAGGGAGCCTCTAACCAGCCCAGTTTGGACCAATTCATGGTGGAGGGAGCCTCTAAACAGCCCAGTTTGGGCAAATTCATGGTGGAGGGAGCCTCTAAAAACCCCCAGTTTGGACCAATTCATGGTGGAGGGAGCCTCTAAAAACCCCAGTTTGGACCAATTCATGGTGGAGGGAGCCTCTAAAAACCCCAGTTTGGACCAATTCATGGTGGAGGGAGCCTCTAACCAGCAGAGTTGGTGGAAATCAGGGTGGAGGGAGCCTCTAACCAGCAGAGTTGGGGGAAATCAGGGTGGAGGGAGCCTAGTATTAGCAGAATTGTGCAACGCTTATGGTGGATGAGTATGAGGATGCGGAGGAATTGGAGAGGTTGAGTACAGACATGGAGTTTCATGTTGGGGTGCTTTACACAGGTGGGCACAAAAATGACGGCTCTACCCAGTGGTGGTTCATTTTTATCAAAGTGAGCCGGTCGGCACTCTCAGCTGACAGACGGGTGCGCTTGTCAGTGATGATGCCACCGGCTGCACTGAACACCCTCTCAGATAGGACGCTGGCGGCAGGACAGGACAGCACCTCCAAGGCATATAGGGCAAGTTCAAGCCACAGGTCCAACTTCGACACCCAATACGTGTAGGGCGCAGAGGGGTCGGAGAGGACAGGGCTGTGGTCGGAAAGGTATTCCCGCAACATGCGCCTATACTTCTCACGCCTGGTGACACTAGGACCCTCCGTGGCGGCACTTTGGCGAGGGGGTGCCATCAAGGTGTCCCAGACCTTAGACAGTGTGCCCCTCGTTTGTGTGGACCGGTGAGAACTTGGTTGCCTACTGGAGGAACTGCCCTCCCTGCCGCCAACGTCACATGCTGGAAACATCTCCATCATATTCTGCACCAATTGCCTGTGGCAAGCATTGATGCGATTGGCCCTCCCCTCTACCGGAATAAAAGACGAGATGTTGTTTTTATACCGGGGGTCAAGGATAGCAAAGATCCAGTACTGGTTGTCCTCCATGATTTTGACAATACGCTTGTCGGTTGTAAAGCACCCCAACATGAACTCAGCCATGTCTGCCACAGTGTTAGTTGGCATGACTCCTCTGGCCCCACCGGAAAGTTCAATCTCCATTTCCTCCTCATCCTCCATGTCTACCCATCCACGCTGCAACAATGGGACGATTCGAAGTTGCCCGGAAGCCTCCTGTATCACCATCACATCATCGGACAACTCTTCTTCCTCCTCCTCCTCCTCCTCCTCCTCCATTAAACGCAGTGAAGCGGACAGATGTGTGGACCTACTCTCCAGCTGTGACGGATCGGATGCTATCCCTAACTCCTCTGTGTGATCTGAGTTATCCCTGATGTCAATCAGGGATTCTCTCAGAACACACAAGAGCGGGATTGTAAGGCTCACCATCGCATCCTCAGAGCTCACCCTCCTTGTGGACTCCTCAAAGACCCGTAGGATGTCACAAAGGTCTCTCATCCATGGCCACTCATGGATGTGAAACTGAGGCAGCTGACTTTGTGGCACCCTAGGGTTTTGTAGCTGGTATTCCATCAAAGGTCTCTGCTGCTCAACCACTCTATTCAACATCTGAAACGTTGAGTTCCAGCGTGTGGGGACGTCGCACAAAAGCCGGTGTTGTGGCACATGCAGGCGTTGCTGGAGAGATTTTAAGCTAGCAGCGGCTACTGTCGACTTGCGAAAGTGGGCGCACATGCGCCGCACTTTCACCAGTAGCTCTGGAACATTGGGGTAGCTCTTTAGGAAACGTTGCACCACTAGGTTGAAGACGTGGGCCAGGCATGGAACATGTTGGAGTCCGGCAAGCTCCAGAGCTGCTACCAGGTTCCGGCCGTTATCACAAACGACCATGCCTGGGCCCAGGTGCAGCGGCTCAAACCATATTGCCGTCTCATCGAGGAGGGCATCCCTCACCTCGGAGGCAGTGTGCTGTCTGTCCCCCAAGCTGATCAGCTTCAGCACAGCCTGCTGACGTCTACCAACGCCAGTGCTGCAACGTTTCCAACTCGTAGCTGGGGTCAATCTAACAGCGGAGGAGGAGGCGGTGGCGGAGGAGGAGGCGGTGGCGGAGGAGGAGGCGGTAGAGGAGGAGGAGGAGGGGGTGTTCTTCTCGTGTCCCTGCCAGGAATGTTAGGCGGGGAGACGAGGTACACCGGGCCAGTTTGGGAAGCAGTCCCAGCCTCAACTACATTCACCCAGTGTGCCGTCAGTGAAATGTAGCGTCCCTGTCCGCATGCACTTGTCCACGCGTCGGTGGTCAAGTGGACCTTTGTGCAAAGCGCGGAACTAAGGGCCCGCCTGATGTTGAGTGACACGTGCTGGTGCAAGGCGGGGACGGCACACCGGGAGAAGTAGTGACGGCTAGGGACGGCATAGCGAGGTGCCGCAGTTGCCATCAGGTCCAGGAAGGCGGGAGTTTCAACAAGCCGGAACGCCAACATCTCCTGGGCCAGCAGTTTAGCGATGTTGGCGTTCAAGGCTTGCGCGTGTGGGTGGTTAGCAGTGTATTTCTGCCGCCGCTCCAATGTCTGAGAGATGGTGGGTTGTTGTAAAGAAACGCCTGATGGTGCCTTTGATGGTGCAGGAGAAGGAGATAAGACAGGACCAGGGGAGGATGAGGTAGAAGTCAACAAAGTGGCGGAGGCAGATGAAGTGGTGTCCTGGCTCGTCCTCTGGAGTGCATCGCCAGCACAGTCAGCAGTGGCAGTGGCAGAGGCAGAGGCAGTGGCAGAGGCAGTGGCAGTGGCGTGAACGGCAGGCGGCCTTTGTCCTGCCGTTGCTGCCTGCCACTGATTCCAGTGCTTGGATTCCAAATGACGGCGCATTGAAGTGGTGGACAGGTTGCTCTTCTCAGAGCCCCTAATCAATTTCGAGAGGCAAATTGTGCAGACAACACTATATCTGTCCTCGGCGCATTCCTTGAAAAAACTCCACACCTTCGAGAAACGTGCCCTCGAGGTGGGAGTTTTTCGGGGCTGGGTACGAACTGGAACATCTTGGGAGATTCCGGGTGTGGCCTGGCTTCGCCTAAGCTGCTGACCTCTGCCTCTGCCTCTAGCTACCCTTTTTGGTGCTGCACCTGCCTCAACATCCACACTACTTTCCCCGCTTGACATCCCCCCTGTCCAGGTCGGGTCAGTGTCCTCATCATCCACCACTTCCTCTTCCAACTCCTGTCTCATCTCCTCCTCCCGCACAATGCGCCGGTCAACTGGATGCCCTGACGGCAACTGCGTCACATCATCGTCGATGAGGGTGGGTTGCTGGTCATCCACCACCAAATCGAACGGAGATGGAGGAGACTCTAGTGTTTGAGCATCTGGACACAGATGCTCCTCTGTTAGGTTCGTGGAATCGTGACGTGGAGAGGCAGGTTGAGGGACAATGAAAGGAGCGGAGAACAGCTCTGGGGAGCAGGGACAGTTTGGGTTATTGTTCTGTAAAGCTTCGGAATTTTGGGAGGAAGGAAGACAAGACTGTTGGGTAATAGGAGGAGAGGAGGCAGAGTCTGACTGGCTGCTGGACAATGTGCTGTAAGCGTTCTCTGACAGCCATTGCAAGACCTGTTCCTGGTTCTAGGGCCTACTAAGGTTTGTACCCTGCAGTTTAGTTAATGTGGCAAGCAACCCTGGCACTGTGGAGTGGCGCAATGCTTGCTGCCCCACAGGAGTAGGCACGGGACGCCCTGTGGCTTCACTGCTACCTTGCTCCCCAGAACCATTCCCCCGACCTCGCCCACGGCCTCGTCCACGTCCCTTTCCGGGAGCCTTGCGCATATTGAATTCCTAGTTAGAAATTGGCACTGTATACCAGTAGTAAAAATTGTGGGTGCACGTAACCCCAATATATTCTTTGAATTACCAGTCAGAAACTGGCACTATATGGCAGTAGCAAGAAATGAGGGTATTTGTATTCCCAATATATTCTTTGAATTCCCAGTCAGACACTGGCACTATATGGCAGTAGCAAGAAATGAGGGTATTTGTATTCCCAATATATTCTTTGAATTCCCAGTCAGACAATGGCACTGTATACCAGTAGTAAAAATTGTGGGTGCACGTAACCACAATATATTCTTTGAATTACCAGTCAGAAACTGGCACTATATGGCAGTAGCAAGAAATGAGGGTATTTGTATTCCCAATATATTCTTTGAATTCCCAGTCAGACAATGGCACTGTATACCAGTAGTAAAAATTGTGGGTGCACGTAACCCCAATATATTCTTTGAATTACCAGTCAGAAACTGGCACTATATGGCAGTAGCAAGAAATGAGGGTATTTATAACCCCAATATATTCTTTGAATTCCCAGTCAGACAATGGCACTGTATACCAGTAGTAAAAATTGTGGGTGCACGTAACCCCAATATATTCTTTGAATTCCCAGTCAGACACTGGCACTATATGGCAGTAGCAAGAAATGAGGGTATTTGTATTCCCAATATACTCTTTGAATTCCCAGTCAGACAATGGCACTGTATACCAGTAGTAAAAATTGTGGGTGCACGTAACCCCAATATATTCTTTGAATTACCAGTCAGAAACTGGCACTATATGGCAGTAGCAAGAAATGAGGGTATTTATAACCCCAATATATTCTTTGAATTCCCAGTCAGACAATGGCACTGTATACCAGTAGTAAAAATTGTGGGTGAACGTAACCCCAATATATTCTTTGAATTCCCAGTCAGACACTGGCACTATATGGCAGTAGCAAGAAATGAGGGTATTTGTATTCCCAATATATTCTTTGAATTCCCACTCAGACAATGGCACTGTATACCAGTAGTAAAAATTGTGGGTGCACGTAACCCCAATATATTCTTTGAATTCCCAGTCAGACACTGGCACTATATGGCAGTAGCAAGAAATGAGGGTATTTGTATTCCCAATATATTCTTTGAATTCCCAGTCAGACAATGGCACTGTATACCAGTAGTAAAAATTGTGGGTGCACGTAACCCCAATATATTCTTTGAATTCCCAGTCAGACACTGGCACTATATGGCAGTAGCAAGAAATGAGGGTATTTGTATTCCCAATATATTCTTTGAATTCCCAGTCAGACAATGGCACTGTATACCAGTAGTAAAAATTGTGGGTGCACGTAACCCCAATATATTCTTTGAATTCCCAGTCAGACACTGGCACTATATGGCAGTAGCAAGAAATGAGGGTATTTGTATTCCCAATATATTCTTTGAATTCCCAGTCAGACAATGGCACTGTATACCAGTAGTAAAAATTGTGGGTGCACGTAACCCCAATATATTCTTTGAATTCCCAGTCAGACACTGGCACTATATGGCAGTAGCAAGAAATGAGGGTATTTGTATTCCCAATATATTCTTTGAATTCCCAGTCAGACAATGGCACTGTATACCAGTAGTAAAAATTGTGGGTGCACGTAACCCCAATATATTCTTTGAATTCCCAGTCAGACACTGGCACTATATGGCAGTAGCAAGAAATGAGGGTATTTGTATTCCCAATATATTCTTTGAATTCCCAGTCAGACAATGGCACTGTATACCAGTAGTAAAAATTGTGGGTGCACGTAACCCCAATATATTCTTTGAATTCCCAGTCAGACACTGGCACTATATGGCAGTAGCAAGAAATGAGGGTATTTGTATTCCCAATATATTCTTTGAATTCCCAGTCAGACAATGGCACTGTATACCAGTAGTAAAAATTGTGGGTGCACGTAACCCCAATATATTCTTTGAATTCCCAGTCAGACACTGGCACTATATGGCAGTAGCAAGAAATGAGGGTATTTGTATTCCCAATATATTCTTTGAATTCCCAGTCAGACAATGGCACTGTATACCAGTAGTAAAAATTGTGGGTGCACGTAACCCCAATATATTCTTTGAATTCCCAGTCAGACACTGGCACTATATGGCAGTAGCAAGAAATGAGGGTATTTGTATTCCCAATATATTCTTTGAATTCCCAGTCAGACAATGGCACTGTATACCAGTAGTAAAAATTGTGGGTGCACGTAACCCCAATATATTCTTTGAATTACCAGTCAGACACTGGCACTATATGGCAGTAGCAAGAAATGAGGGTATTTGTATTCCCAATATATTCTTTGAATTCCCAGTCAGACAATGGCACTGTATACCAGTAGTAAAAATTGTGGGTGCACGTAACCCCAATATATTCTTTGAATTCCCAGTCAGACACTGGCACTATATGGCAGTAGCAAGAAATGAGGGTATTTGTATTCCCAATATATTCTTTGAATTCCCAGTCAGACAATGGCACTGTATACCAGTAGTAAAAATTGTGGGTGCACGTAACCCCAATATATTCTTTGAATTCCCAGTCAGACACTGGCACTATATGGCAGTAGCAAGAAATGAGGGTATTTGTATTCCCAATATATTCTTTGAATTCCCAGTCAGACAATGGCACTGTATACCAGTAGTAAAAATTGTGGGTGCACGTAACCCCAATATATTCTTTGAATTCCCAGTCAGACACTGGCACTATATGGCAGTAGCAAGAAATGAGGGTATTTGTATTCCCAATATATTCTTTGAATTCCCAGTCAGACAATGGCACTGTATACCAGTAGTAAAAATTGTGGGTGCACGTAACCCCAATATATTCTTTGAATTCCCAGTCAGACACTGGCACTATATGGCAGTAGCAAGAAATGAGGGTATTTGTATTCCCAATATATTCTTTGAATTCCCAGTCAGACAATGGCACTGTATACCAGTAGTAAAAATTGTGGGTGCACGTAACCCCAATATATTCTTTGAATTACCAGTCAGAAACTGGCACTATATGGCAGTAGCAAGAAATGAGGGTATTTATAACCCCAATATATTCTTTGAATTCCCAGTCAGACAATGGCACTGTATACCAGTAGTAAAAATTGTGGGTGCACGTAACCCCAATATATTCTTTGAATTCCCAGTCAGACACTGGCACTATATGGCAGTAGCAAGAAATGAGGGTATTTGTATTCCCAATATATTCTTTGAATTCCCAGTCAGACAATGGCACTGTATACCAGTAGTAAAAATTGTGGGTGCACGTAACCCCAATATATTCTTTGAATTCCCAGTCAGACACTGGCACTATATGGCAGTAGCAAGAAATGAGGGTATTTGTATTCCCAATATATTCTTTGAATTCCCAGTCAGACAATGGCACTGTATACCAGTAGTAAAAATTGTGGGTGCACGTAACCCCAATATATTCTTTGAATTACCAGTCAGACACTGGCACTATATGGCAGTAGCAAGAAATGAGGGTATTTGTATTCCCAATATATTCTTTGAATTCCCAGTCAGACAATGGCACTGTATACCAGTAGTAAAAATTGTGGGTGCACGTAACCCCAATATATTCTTTGAATTCCCAGTCAGACACTGGCACTATATGGCAGTAGCAAGAAATGAGGGTATTTGTATTCCCAATATATTCTTTGAATTCCCAGTCAGACAATGGCACTGTATACCAGTAGTAAAAATTGTGGGTGCACGTAACCCCAATATATTCTTTGAATTCCCAGTCAGACACTGGCACTATATGGCAGTAGCAAGAAATGAGGGTATTTGTATTCCCAATATATTCTTTGAATTCCCAGTCAGACAATGGCACTGTATACCAGTAGTAAAAATTGTGGGTGCACGTAACCCCAATATATTCTTTGAATTCCCAGTCAGACACTGGCACTATATGGCAGTAGCAAGAAATGAGGGTATTTGTATTCCCAATATATTCTTTGAATTCCCAGTCAGACAATGGCACTGTATACCAGTAGTAAAAATTGTGGGTGCACGTAACCCCAATATATTCTTTGAATTACCAGTCAGACACTGGCACTATATGGCAGTAGCAAGAAATGAGGGTATTTGTATTCCCAATATATTCTTTGAATTCCCAGTCAGACAATGGCACTGTATACCAGTAGTAAAAATTGTGGGTGCACGTAACCCCAATATATTCTTTGAATTACCAGTCAGACACTGGCACTATATGGCAGTAGCAAGAAATGAGGGTATTTGTATTCCCAATATATTCTTTGAATTCCCAGTCAGACAATGGCACTGTATACCAGTAGTAAAAATTGTGGGTGCACGTAACCCCAATATATTCTTTGAATTACCAGTCAGAAACTGGCACTATATGGCAGTAGCAAGAAATGAGGGTATTTATAACCCCAATATATTCTTTGAATTCCCAGTCAGACAATGGCACTGTATACCAGTAGTAAAAATTGTGGGTGCACGTAACCCCAATATATTCTTTGAATTCCCAGTCAGACACTGGCACTATATGGCAGTAGCAAGAAATGAGGGTATTTGTATTCCCAATATATTCTTTGAATTCCCAGTCAGACAATGGCACTGTATACCAGTAGTAAAAATTGTGGGTGCACGTAACCCCAATATATTCTTTGAATTCCCAGTCAGACACTGGCACTATATGGCAGTAGCAAGAAATGAGGGTATTTGTATTCCCAATATATTCTTTGAATTCCCAGTCAGACACTGGCACTATATGGCAGTAGCAAGAAATGAGGGTATTTGTATTCCCAATATATTCTTTGAATTCCCAGTCAGACAATGGCACTGTATACCAGTAGTAAAAATTGTGGGTGCACGTAACCACAATATATTCTTTGAATTACCAGTCAGAAACTGGCACTATATGGCAGTAGCAAGAAATGAGGGTATTTGTATTCCCAATATATTCTTTGAATTCCCAGTCAGACAATGGCACTGTATACCAGTAGTAAAAATTGTGGGTGCACGTAACCCCAATATATTCTTTGAATTACCAGTCAGAAACTGGCACTATATGGCAGTAGCAAGAAATGAGGGTATTTATAACCCCAATATATTCTTTGAATTCCCAGTCAGACAATGGCACTGTATACCAGTAGTAAAAATTGTGGGTGCACGTAACCCCAATATATTCTTTGAATTCCCAGTCAGACACTGGCACTATATGGCAGTAGCAAGAAATGAGGGTATTTGTATTCCCAATATACTCTTTGAATTCCCAGTCAGACAATGGCACTGTATACCAGTAGTAAAAATTGTGGGTGCACGTAACCCCAATATATTCTTTGAATTACCAGTCAGAAACTGGCACTATATGGCAGTAGCAAGAAATGAGGGTATTTATAACCCCAATATATTCTTTGAATTCCCAGTCAGACAATGGCACTGTATACCAGTAGTAAAAATTGTGGGTGAACGTAACCCCAATATATTCTTTGAATTCCCAGTCAGACACTGGCACTATATGGCAGTAGCAAGAAATGAGGGTATTTGTATTCCCAATATATTCTTTGAATTCCCACTCAGACAATGGCACTGTATACCAGTAGTAAAAATTGTGGGTGCACGTAACCCCAATATATTCTTTGAATTCCCAGTCAGACACTGGCACTATATGGCAGTAGCAAGAAATGAGGGTATTTGTATTCCCAATATATTCTTTGAATTCCCAGTCAGACAATGGCACTGTATACCAGTAGTAAAAATTGTGGGTGCACGTAACCCCAATATATTCTTTGAATTCCCAGTCAGACACTGGCACTATATGGCAGTAGCAAGAAATGAGGGTATTTGTATTCCCAATATATTCTTTGAATTCCCAGTCAGACAATGGCACTGTATACCAGTAGTAAAAATTGTGGGTGCACGTAACCCCAATATATTCTTTGAATTCCCAGTCAGACACTGGCACTATATGGCAGTAGCAAGAAATGAGGGTATTTGTATTCCCAATATATTCTTTGAATTCCCAGTCAGACAATGGCACTGTATACCAGTAGTAAAAATTGTGGGTGCACGTAACCCCAATATATTCTTTGAATTCCCAGTCAGACACTGGCACTATATGGCAGTAGCAAGAAATGAGGGTATTTGTATTCCCAATATATTCTTTGAATTCCCAGTCAGACAATGGCACTGTATACCAGTAGTAAAAATTGTGGGTGCACGTAACCCCAATATATTCTTTGAATTCCCAGTCAGACACTGGCACTATATGGCAGTAGCAAGAAATGAGGGTATTTGTATTCCCAATATATTCTTTGAATTCCCAGTCAGACAATGGCACTGTATACCAGTAGTAAAAATTGTGGGTGCACGTAACCCCAATATATTCTTTGAATTCCCAGTCAGACACTGGCACTATATGGCAGTAGCAAGAAATGAGGGTATTTGTATTCCCAATATATTCTTTGAATTCCCAGTCAGACAATGGCACTGTATACCAGTAGTAAAAATTGTGGGTGCACGTAACCCCAATATATTCTTTGAATTCCCAGTCAGACACTGGCACTATATGGCAGTAGCAAGAAATGAGGGTATTTGTATTCCCAATATATTCTTTGAATTCCCAGTCAGACAATGGCACTGTATACCAGTAGTAAAAATTGTGGGTGCACGTAACCCCAATATATTCTTTGAATTACCAGTCAGACACTGGCACTATATGGCAGTAGCAAGAAATGAGGGTATTTGTATTCCCAATATATTCTTTGAATTCCCAGTCAGACAATGGCACTGTATACCAGTAGTAAAAATTGTGGGTGCACGTAACCCCAATATATTCTTTGAATTCCCAGTCAGACACTGGCACTATATGGCAGTAGCAAGAAATGAGGGTATTTGTATTCCCAATATATTCTTTGAATTCCCAGTCAGACAATGGCACTGTATACCAGTAGTAAAAATTGTGGGTGCACGTAACCCCAATATATTCTTTGAATTCCCAGTCAGACACTGGCACTATATGGCAGTAGCAAGAAATGAGGGTATTTGTATTCCCAATATATTCTTTGAATTCCCAGTCAGACAATGGCACTGTATACCAGTAGTAAAAATTGTGGGTGCACGTAACCCCAATATATTCTTTGAATTCCCAGTCAGACACTGGCACTATATGGCAGTAGCAAGAAATGAGGGTATTTGTATTCCCAATATATTCTTTGAATTCCCAGTCAGACAATGGCACTGTATACCAGTAGTAAAAATTGTGGGTGCACGTAACCCCAATATATTCTTTGAATTACCAGTCAGAAACTGGCACTATATGGCAGTAGCAAGAAATGAGGGTATTTATAACCCCAATATATTCTTTGAATTCCCAGTCAGACAATGGCACTGTATACCAGTAGTAAAAATTGTGGGTGCACGTAACCCCAATATATTCTTTGAATTCCCAGTCAGACACTGGCACTATATGGCAGTAGCAAGAAATGAGGGTATTTGTATTCCCAATATATTCTTTGAATTCCCAGTCAGACAATGGCACTGTATACCAGTAGTAAAAATTGTGGGTGCACGTAACCCCAATATATTCTTTGAATTCCCAGTCAGACACTGGCACTATATGGCAGTAGCAAGAAATGAGGGTATTTGTATTCCCAATATATTCTTTGAATTCCCAGTCAGACAATGGCACTGTATACCAGTAGTAAAAATTGTGGGTGCACGTAACCCCAATATATTCTTTGAATTCCCAGTCAGACACTGGCACTATATGGCAGTAGCAAGAAATGAGGGTATTTGTATTCCCAATATATTCTTTGAATTCCCAGTCAGACAATGGCACTGTATACCAGTAGTAAAAATTGTGGGTGCACGTAACCCCAATATATTCTTTGAATTCCCAGTCAGACACTGGCACTATATGGCAGTAGCAAGAAATGAGGGTATTTGTATTCCCAATATATTCTTTGAATTCCCAGTCAGACAATGGCACTGTATACCAGTAGTAAAAATTGTGGGTGCACGTAACCCCAATATATTCTTTGAATTCCCAGTCAGACACTGGCACTATATGGCAGTAGCAAGAAATGAGGGTATTTGTATTCCCAATATATTCTTTGAATTCCCAGTCAGACAATGGCACTGTATACCAGTAGTAAAAATTGTGGGTGCACGTAACCCCAATATATTCTTTGAATTCCCAGTCAGACACTGGCACTATATGGCAGTAGCAAGAAATGAGGGTATTTGTATTCCCAATATATTCTTTGAATTCCCAGTCAGACAATGGCACTGTATACCAGTAGTAAAAATTGTGGGTGCACGTAACCCCAATATATTCTTTGAATTACCAGTCAGAAACTGGCACTATATGGCAGTAGCAAGAAATGAGGGTATTTATAACCCCAATATATTCTTTGAATTCCCAGTCAGACAATGGCACTGTATACCAGTAGTAAAAATTGTGGGTGCACGTAACCCCAATATATTCTTTGAATTCCCAGTCAGACACTGGCACTATATGGCAGTAGCAAGAAATGAGGGTATTTGTATTCCCAATATATTCTTTGAATTCCCAGTCAGACAATGGCACTGTATACCAGTAGTAAAAATTGTGGGTGTATATAGCCCCAATTCTATTGCTAGGGGACTTGCAGGGTATTTCTGGGGTGAAGGTGGGGGGGCACACCGTTGGAACGGGTATCGGGGTATATATCGGGTATACGGGAATACACTGACAGTGTATTCCATTCAGGATCCTGGGAAAGCTGGGTTGCGGCGATTGAGCCCGTCAGTGCCACGTTACACTGACAAGCTTCTCCCTGGAATTTAGCTCTTACAAGAGCTGTTGGTTGTCTTCTCCTTCCTATCCTAGCCTGTCCCTGCCTACCCAGAATCTAAGCCCTAGCTAGCTGGACGGAAACCTCCGTCCTCGGTGAATTGCAAGCTCAGAATGACGCGAACCTGGGCGGCGCTGTTCTTTTAAATTAGAGGTCACATGTTTTCGGCAGCCAATGGGTTTTGCCTATTTTTCTCAACGTCACCGGTGTCGTAGTTCCTGTCCCACCTACCCTGCGCTGTTATTGGAGCAAAAAAGGCGCCAGGGAAGGTGGGAGGGGAATCGAGTAATGGCGCACTTTACCACGCGGTGTTCGATTCGATTCGAACATGCCGAACAGCCTAATATCCGATCGAACATGAGTTCGATAGAACACTGTTCGCTCATCTCTATTTATAACCCATTGATTTCAATGTGTAGCGCGCGTAAGACCGGCACCCATTGAAGTCAATGGGATCTGTTTTGAAGCGCCTCGCTCTGACATGTGTATATGTGTCTAAACGAGCGGCGCGTTACTCTGTGGGAACGGGGCCTAAGTATAAAAGAGTTTGTCATGGGGCAATTTCTTAAATGAAAAACTGAAATGGTCAAGAAGCAAAACAATAGAGACACTTTAAGTATAAATTGTTGCTCAAGGATCATAATATTCCAGTTGACCAAATTCTATATCGATATTGTAACACTGAGAAATGAACAGTATATTTTTTAACCAACGCAGCCTTCTCCCCCCTCCCTTTTCTACATGCCAATAACATTGCTGTTGATATTCATATTTGGTTTCTCGGGTAATTGTATTAATATACTTGCCGATGTTTTTGTTATTCTTTTGTGTGATTAAGAAAGGAAAAACAATGTTGTTACCCAGACTCCAATAAATTAGAACTTATGACTGGTAGGAACAGAACATATTTCATTTTGTTGTAAATTAGCCTTTGTGATAAATGTTGGGAATTCGCGGCAGTCCTTTGTTTCGGGCTTTCCTAATTAACACCTCTTTATAGAGCTGAGGCATACGTATCACAAACAACCACAGACACGTGCGAACTAATATTGTGACTGTGATGGGTTTACAGAGATTAGTCTATAATGATGTAATATGATATACTTCCTGGAGACATGTAACTCACTTTCTCAGGATTTAAGTCAAGGGAGTGGGGAATTGTTGATATTTTTGATGGAAAAGGGAACACCTTGGGCTATCGCAATAAATTATACTATACCCTCTGACCCTATGTAATCCTTACTATCTAAATTCATTTAGATGGGTTGCACTATCAAAGACATTGGTCTCTTCGAATGCGCTCCTGCTCTTGGCACCCTGCTGTCAAATGCTAATTTTTGTAGGGTAAGTCATGACTAGCCCGGTGTTTTCCCTGCAGTCCTGGGTTCGAATCCCACCAGGAACAAGAACTGCAAGGAGTTTGTATGTTCTCCCCATGTTTGCATGGATTTCCTCCCATTCTACAAAGACATACTGATAGGAAAAAGAAATGTACATTGTGATCCCTATATGGGGCTCACAATCTACAGTACAGACCAAAAGTTTGGACACACCTTCTCATTCAAAGAGTTTTCTGTATTTTCATGACTATGGAAATTGTAGATTCACACTGAAGGCATCAAAGCTATGAATGTGGAATGTGGAATTATATACTTAACAAAAAAGTTTGAAATAATTGAAAATCTGTCTTATATTCTCGGTTCTTCAAAGTAGCCACCTTTTGCTTTGATTCCTGCTTTGCACACTCTTGGCATTCTCTTGATGAGCTTCAAGAGGTAGTTGTTACGTTCGTGTCTATGCCCAGACACAGAATCCGGACTACAGAATGCACCGCTAAGGGAACAGGGGAAGGAGACTTTCCCTGACGCTACGGCAGCTGGCTAGGCCCTGCCTGCGGGTGGTGGTCAGCTATTCCCAAGCTAGCCTTGGCCCCGACAACTCCTCGCTCTCTAACATGAAGACATAGCCGAAAGATAGGGGGAGAGCTAAAAGAGAGCTAGGGATTGGGGATGCTAAGGTGGTCACCCCTACAGAAACCAAGGTGCAGCTGGAGACAAAACAAACAGGATGGGATGTGCTGGACAACAGACACGCAGCACAACACAATACGCAACAAGAGAATGAGGAGACGGACAGTGGAAGGGTGAGGAAAGGGTTAACACAGGACTGGGGCAAAACAAACTGGAACCCAAACCTCACAAATAACCAGATAGTGACAGGCAACCAGAACTGAAGGACAGGGCAGAGTAGAAGTGTGGAGGGACAAATCAGACTCAAACACAAGGCAATACTCACACCATTTCCAAGTCAGCTGAAACTTCCACAAAGAATCTTCCTCACTGAGCCACGAATTCCAGTTGGAGGCTGGTGACTCAGATGAACTTATCCTCCGCAGCAGAGGTGACTCTTGGTCTTCCTTTCCTGGGGCGGTCCTCATGTGAGCCAGTTTCTTTGTAGCGCTTGATGGGTTTTGCAGCTGCACTTGAGGACACTTTCAAAGTTTTATCAATTTTTCGGACTGACTGACCTTCATCTCTTAAAGTAATGATGGCCACTCATTTTTCTTTACGTAGCTGCTTTTCTCTTGCCATAATACAAATTCTAACAGTCTATTCAGTAGGACTATCAGCTGTGTATCCACGTGAATTCTGCACAACACAACTGATGGTCCTAACACCATTTATAAGACAAGAAATCCCAATTATTAAACGTGACAGGGCACACCTGTGAAGTGAAAACCATTTCCGGTGACTACCTCTTGAAGCTCATCAAGAGAATCACCATCTGGGGCACATGCGGTTTAATACACCACTAGAAAGCCGACAGTGCGCTGAATTCAGTGCACTATTGGTTTTCATGTTCTGTTCCCCCGGTGAAGAGCTATTAGTGACAGTACCGTAGCTCTTCACTGTCAGAAGTGCGTTTCTGACAGTCAGTCAAGAAATCCTCACTAGCTAATGGTGTTGCCCCATCAAAGACATTGATCTCAGAATGCGCTCCGGTTCCTGGCACCCTACCATCAAATGCTGATTTTTCTAGTGAAAGCCAGGTGTTTCCCCTGACATGATTGTCTAATAACTGGTAATCCTCCCAATATGTTGCAATCTGTACCTTCAAATCATATCAATGTGACCGTTTTCTAAATTTATATGTAAAATTCAAGTCCATCAAAGGCCATCAACTGGGGATGGAACGTGATTGCTACCAGGGTTCCCATAATAACCTTAATCTTTGTGCAATTGTGATATGATTGCCATATACTTGGAATACACCACATGCTAGTCAAATTATAGGATCTATGTATGTATAATTGCATTGAATCACATGTATGACCAATGTATATGTTTTATATGGCGAGTATATATGGATAGATCTGCTGCTGAATGGAGTGGCTACATGCAGAGTTATAAAAAGTCCAGCAACTAATAAAATCATAAAATAAAAGGAATATGTATCTAACTATAACTATCCCTCTAACAAGATGATTGGATTCCTTTTAGGCCTTCGCTACATATGCATTAAGCTGTAATGACATTAGGTGAATATTGCTTTGCTAATATATTCGTTTTTTTCGGTTTTATGGCTTTCCTTTGAATAAGCTGCATAAAATGATGCACTCGGTCCTGCTGATACGTATAATGGTGTATTTGGTCCTGTAATTCCACGTAATGCATTGATTTATTTATAAATATAATACATGATACAGACAATATAACCATGAGCGATTTTGCAGGGCTTACCCGTAGATATCACATACTAAACCTCTTTATACTTATCTAATCTACCTAGGACATTGGGTTGAGAAGGCTTTATAGCATGTAGGTATGTACAGTACAGTAACTCAATCTAACATGATATGTATGGGATCAGAATAAATGTTCAGGTTTATAGGGGCCACACGGTGGCTCAGTGGTTAGCACTGCAACGCTAGGGTTTTCCCCATGTGTGCATGGATTTCTATCCCATACTCCAAAAAGACATACTGATAGGAAAAAATGTACATTGTGAGCTCTATGTGGGGCTCGCAATCTACATTAAAGAAAAAGAATAAATGTTCAGGTTTGTAAAAATGACTCTATATATAATATAAGGGCTAGTTCACACGTGAGTATAAGGGGAGGTTTTTGACAGCGGAATTCGCGTCCAAAACCTCCCCTTATAATGGTGGTCTATGGAGACCGCCGGGCTTCTGTTCTCCGCTAGCGGCGAGCTGCTGCTAGCGGAGAAAAGAAAGGACATGTCCTTTCTTCAGGCGGAAGCCGCGCTGTCTCAGTCGCGCGGCTTCCGCCCCCCGCAGCTTCCTCCTATGTCGGCTCATTCATTTGAGCCGACAGCAGAGGGTTAAGCCGCGACAGCGATGGTCGCGGCGGGCGGGTTTTGACAAGAGAGAGACGCGGCTCGCCGCGTCTCTCTCTGTGTCAAAACCCGCGCGGGCAGTTCACGTGTGAACTAGCCCTAAGGACTCTGGGGCCATGCAATAACATAAAGGGAATAACACAATTCTGGGATATATGGAATTCTGATTTCTGAGGTACATAGGACATTGGTTTGAGCAGGCTTTATAGCATGTAGGTATGTAAAGTACAGTAACTCAATCTAATGTGTGTGGGATCAGAATAAATGTTCAGGTTTGTAAAAATGACTCAGCACAGAAGAGCTCTGGGGCCATGAAATAACAGAAAGGGAATAACACAATTCTGAGATAAATGGAATTCTGAGGTTCCGTTATTCCCTCTTTCCTTGACTTGGATTTCCTTTACCAATGACATCTCAACAAACAGTGGGGTACAACTTTAAGAGCCATCCTCTTATATGCAAGCTATAACAATGAGGATTTAGGATGATTTAGGGGGATAGAGGGATTAGACATGTGGAATCTAAACACTGGATCATTATCTTACCAAGTGAAATACAAAGGTGTCTGGCAGCCGCTTACCCTTCCCTTCATATTGATCTGTATAGTTGGTTGAACCAAGGTGAGAGAAATAGCCTTTTGGGCAAACCAACAGCTATTGAACATGTATTGACCCCTTTAATTTTAATAGCAACAGCTAAGTATTTCCCTTGACCCTATATAAACATATAGAAGATGCAAGCGGCAACAGTATGAACAGCGGGCTATTCTGGTTCTGTACTTCTGATATACTTTTTAGAAGAGAGTGCTAAGTAAATAGCTTTAAATAGCGTATACTAGTTGGTCAGGAGATAACTAGTAATTCCTATTATGCTCCTGCCCTGGGGTTTCTATCAGGTGGGAGTAATTTAACCATTGCTAGGGAGCTGTAGTCTTCAACCAGGGTTTGGGCTGGTTTTCAGTTAGTCCTTAGCTAACCTGGGGGTTCCAGTTTTTGGAAGGGCAACTTCAGATGTTCATGTTAGTTAGGCTATAATAGGCAGTCTTATGTCACTGCTTTGTAACTTATCAACTCCACTATGGTCACTGGGAAACTTTGGTATCCATGGCTGAAATGTAGATTGCATTTCCCTGATAGTGACTGGAAAGAGAGGACCAAGTACTAGGAGTCACCTCAGATTGTCACAGTGGAAAGGTAGGGACTAGAGGAGGGAGTGAAGCAGACTATGTGGATAATGGGTGCCACCATTGATGTGCCTCCATGTTACTTTGCTAAGTAAACTGTGACGTGTTCATCACCTGTACAACTCCAAAGCCTCTCTTGTGTTTTGTTCGCACTCACCATCATAGGCACTCTGAAATACCAACACATAGGAGACCCACAGCAGGGAATGACTTGTAATACCCTTTGACATCCCCTAAGTGTGGTCTTATCATTAATGTGCCACCTCAGGGCCTGCCAGAAGACTTAACACCAAAACCAGCATTACCAGATAAGGATTGAGTTGCCGCCATTGTTGGCCTCGTCCTCATGTGCCATCTCCACACTGCCAGCCGCCAGGGTGTTGCACAAGCAAGTATTACAATTGTAACACCCTCCTATACTGGAATGGGTTGGGGTTGTGATACAGTATATGCCGGGCCCTAGATGGACCCCCATTTTATACAACTAGTGAATGCAAATGGATAAGGCTTATAGTAATTGGTGAAGACCATAAAAGCTCATCCACCACTTCACTAAGAACTTTACCACTGGTTAGCTGATCAGATTATTGGCGACCTGGCCATTGGAACGCCAGGGATAGTGAAGTCCCTCTGCATCCTCCATATGAAGTAAACGCCAGTGCACTTACCCGACCGGAACTCTCTTAACTTCTCTTTTAGAGATTTCTCCATAGAAGTGAATGGAGCATTGATTGTTCATATCACACGGAAGACACAGGGTGACTTTCAAGGCTTGTTCTCCTAATCCTTTAAGACAGGAGATACACGTGTAATGACAAAATCCCTTTAACAACAACCATTATATACTTCCAAATGATACAAACATAATTTATATTTCAATAGTAGAAAGAAACAAAGACTCATTCTATAAAGCACGATTGCTGTTTTATTCATCTCTGTGTTCTTTGTGTCATTAGAATTCCAAGTATTTTCTTTGAATTTCTTGTGTTTCTGTATTCGGAACGGCGCATGCAAAGATCTGCATATAATACAAGTATTCTCATCTGCTTATTGACACAACACCTATCTCCAATGAACTACTATATGAGCACAATACAGACAGAAGATAGACTCAAATATAATACAATGAAAATAAAAATGTATTGAAGAAAACCTCCGGCAGAGGAAGCGAATGCTTTTCAACTATGCACTTGGCTTCTCGTTGTCTCTTTTGTCTGGGGAACACTTCCAAAAATACCTTCCTGAAGTCTAAACACTGGTAAACTTTGGAAAGAACGCTTCAAGGGTTTCCTCTGGGGAAAGGTGTTGGAGAACAATGGGGAATACATGATTGAAGAGAACCAAGGCTGAGGCGGTATATGTCATAGCAGCACATATTACCCTGGCTCGTATGTGTTCGCGATCCCTCCACAATGTAACCTTTCTTCATCGGTGACAGCTAACTCCTCAGCCGTAGAGAATAAGCCAGCGCGGGGAATTAGCAGCCTTTAGACATTGCGGCTTCCAATTAATGCAATGAGACTAGTGATACTTTAATCCTATACTGACACCCACCATATTTGTAGTGACTATCATCCCTTAAGCCTTGTGTATGCCGCAGATGTATTATGACAATTATAATATACACCGAGCAGAATTCATAGACAGCTCAACTAAGATCTCTCTCTAGCGTTTCCGTATTAATGTCAGCAATGTAATTGGACCCGGCGTATATTCCCCAAACTTTAGTTTATTATCTGCGTTATCTGACAGATGCAAGTGTAATTGGTTCCGTAAGCAACCAACAAGCGATCTATTGTATATCGTGGTGACAGGACCGTCTATGTCCTTAGTCAAGTATTGCTTAAAGGAATACTCCAGGCACAATGTGTAGTTTGTTAGATCTGGTGGAGGACCTGGGGGGCCGTACATGACAAAGGAAAAAAACAGTACCATGTACTGCCCCTCCGGCTTTGCATTGGATATAAGGCAGGGTATTAGATTTGGATGCTAAAAACTTTCAAGGAGGCCAAAAAACTAGCTAATGTACAATATTTTAACTTCTGTCACCCCATACCTGATTCCTGACAGGTAAATCAGAAATACTGAATAAGATACTATGTCTAAGGCCTCGTTCACATCTACATTCCGCATGGGGACCCCCCCAAATGGTCTGGCAAGCGGTGTACAGTGAAAGCACACGGACCCCATAGACTATAATGGGGTCCGTGTGCTTGCCGTGAGATCTCCACAGGGAACATGTGGACAGGAAAGTACTTCACAATCTACTTTCCTGCCCGCTTGACTCATGCGGAGATCTTGCGGCAAACACACAGACTCCATTATAGTCTATGGGGTCCGTGTGCTGTCACTGGACACCACTTGCAAATGTGTTCGGTAGTCTGTTTGGGGGAGTCCCCATGCAGACTCCTCCATACGGATTACCAAACTCAGATGTGAACCAAGGGTCAGAGACTAAGAACTTATGAGCTCAAGCATTTTATGGTCCAGTGCACCCATAGATACCTAGCAGGCCATACTCTTCCTCAAAATAACCCTGATTTAGAAAAAATACGTGGTGTTCTCCATCAAATACATTATACAGAACTGTTCTCCTATAGGAGCTAAGGCCCCACTTAGCAAGTCGCAGCCGAAAAGCGCTGCGGCGAAAATGCGCCATGTTTTTCTCTGCAGCAGTTTTCACAGAAAGTCAGCAGAGTTTTCCTCTACGAATTTCTGCCTCTGTTTTACCTATATGAAAAATGCGAGTAATTCAGTCGGTACAATTGACATGCTGCAATGTGTTAGGAGCAAATCAGCCCTGGATATGTTGCCGTAGTCCTAATTAATCAATATATGGACAGATGGGATTAGCCGGGTATTCGCAACGTAGGGCCCGGTCTAATATAGTTCACAAAACAACTAAAGCTCTATTGCATGAAATTGAAGGGAGTTGGATCGACTCAACTTTTCATTAATTTTTTTGTTAGAAAGAAGTGAATTTTTTTAGTCATGTCCTAGGTGAAGAATGGGATATTGTTTAAAATTTTTATACATTTTTGTCAGAGCGACAATACTTCTAGTGATATCGCTAAAGTAGAGGATGTGCTGTTATATATTTTCATGACGTTGTGTTAGAAAGAAAGATATAGCGGTCACCAACTAAGAGGAAGAAGAGACTCCATGGACTGTTATACCCCAAACTACCCCACCCCACCTCCCCATATAGTGATCACCAACTAAGAGGAAGAAGAGACTCCATGGACTGTTATACCCCAAACTACCCCACCCCACCTCCCCATATAGCGGTCACCAACTAAGAGGAAGATGAGACTCCATGGACTGTTATACCCCAAATCAGCCACCCCCCCTCATACTCTCCCCCTGGACTCCAACTCCCCCCCACACTTTACTAGCTTTGGCAATGCCAAATATCCATTCGGACGTGCCAATAAAGCCTATTTGATTTGATTTGTTTGATGATATCTCCGTTGATGCCACAACATGGAGGAAGGGGTGATACAGCTTTTCAGGAATTTTTATTTCAGACAATATTTCTAGTGGTGTCCCACAACAGAGGACAAGCTGCTACAAATTTTCATAATTTTTTGTTAAAAAGAGACAATATTTCTAGTAAGGTCACTAAGTGGGGGACGGACTCTTACAACCTTTCATACATTTTTATTAGAAAAAGTGTCTATATTTTCTTGTGTCACCAAGCAGAAAATGGGCTGTTACAAATTTTCGTGATTTTTCTTTTTGTGTTAGAAAGAAAGCTGATATTTCTAGTGATATTACAAAGCGAATATAAATTTTGTAAAAATTTTCTGAAAAAGGCAGCCAATATTTCTAGCGATGGCAGTAAGCAGGAGATAGGCTATTCCAACTTTTCATGAATTTATGTTACAAAAAGCTAATATTTCTAATAATGTCAGTAAACAGATAGAAATGAGCAAACAGTAAAATGTTCGAGATTCGATATTCGTTTCGAGTAGCCCCTCAATATTCGACTACTCGAATCGAATATCGAACCCTGTTCTAGTCCATGGGGGGAAAATGCTCGTTTCAGGGGTAGGCAACATTCGATCAAATTATACTTACCAAGTCCACGAGTGAGGGTCGGGCTGGATCCTCCGAGAAGTCTTCTCCGTGCAGCGTCCCCGCGGCATCTTCTGGCTCTGAATTCACACTGCCAGGCATTGGGCCTGGGCAGAGCCGACTGCACATGTCCACACTACAAGTGGACATGCGCAGTCGGCTCTGCCCAGGCCCGATGCCTGGCAGAGTGAATGAAGAGCCGGAAGACGCCGCGGGGAAGCTGCATGGAGAAGACTTCTAAAGGTAGGAGAAGAACCAGCGTTGATTGGCCGACTGTATAGCATTCGGCCAATCAATGCTGGTTCTGCATTGAACTTTTACATTCGAATAGCGAGTGGTACTCGATCGAGTATGAGTATTTCGAATACCATAGTATTCGATCGAATACCTACTTGGTCGAATACTACTCGCTCATCTCTATAAACGGATGATGGGCTATTCCAATTTTTTATAAATTTATGTTAGAAAACCAGCCGATAGTGATATCATTACGTGGAAGACAGGCTGTTACAATTTTACAAAAATTTTAGCTGGAAAGAGACGATATCTCTAGCGGTCACTAAGTGAAGGACGGGCTATTATAATTTTGCATTTATCCGTACATTTTTGTTAGAAAGAGCTGATGTTTTGTAGTGATGTCACTAAGCGGAGGACGGATTTTTACAACTTTTCATGAATTTTCATTAGAAAGAGAGCTGATGTTTAAATTTGGAGTACCTGGTAAAACGCCATATAACATGTTTTTGTGCAATTCTTGGTATTGTGAAAAGGTAATAATTTAATAAGAGCATTACAAAGGATTAGCCTGAATAAATTACATGGACTATGTGGATTGCTAAATAATATTCAAAAGATTTAACTGATAATTTAAGACAAAATATGCAAAAGACAAAGAGCGAGCGCTGCGGAGTGCGGCAGAGGAAGGTGTTCATTCTAGCACAAAGCGGGTCTAATCTTTCTCGGAATATGACTTGTTTGATTGTAGTGTAAGGAGATAATTCCCAGTTTTGTTACTGTGTGCGTTTAATAAAGGGGCAGGTGGAGGTTGGTTGGTGTCAGTGGGATGACTAAATTATTGTGTGCGGAAATCAGGTGAACATGAGTGGAAGTCGGTGAATAGAAATCCCTCCTGGCTTGCAACTCCCACCATATTACAGGTAAAATATATTCTTATAAAATGAAGTTATGTAACATCCAAAGGTGTTATGAACAAGGGACTTGCAGGGAATAGCTCTCTTAAGGGAGAGGGATGATATAGGAATATGATATAGGGATATACAGGAACTGAAAATACACCATATACAACGAGACCCAAGGAACGGGTCAAACACTTTAAGGCTATGGCCCCAAATAGCAAAAAAAATGCACTTTTCATAGAAAGTCCACATAGTTTTCCTCTCCATTATACTGTGAGAAGGTCACAGGTAGAGTGCTGGGTCCGATATATCTATTCTGACCTATGTATGGTCCAGGGTAGCCTCAGCCCCAGGTGTAGGTCCCAGCCTCGTTACTGGGCCATAAAAGACTGCAGCCTCCACTTCAGGGCAAGCGAGAGGAAGTGCCTAGGTCTGTCCTAACACACTGAGAGTCTATTGAGACTGTATTGTGCAATTTTTGTTTACTTGTGTGGTTTGTAGTAAGACACACGTATAGAGATGAGCGAACACTAAAATGTCTGAGGTTTGAAATCCGATTCGAACAGCCGCACACTGTGCGACTGTTCGAACGGATTTCGAACCCCATTATAGTCTATGTGGGGAAATGCTCGTTTCAGGGGTACGCAAAATTCGATAACATTCTACTTACCAAGTCCATGAGTGACGGTCGGGCTGCATTCTCCTTGAAGTCTTCTCCCGGCGCAGCGCCCCCGCGGCATCTTCTGGATGGAATTCACTCTGCCTAGGCATCGGGGCCTAGGCAGAGCCGACTGCGCATGCGCGGTTGGCTCTGCCCCGCCCGACGCCTCTGCAGAGGCGACTGTGCATGCAAGGGCATGCTCGCGCATGCGCAGTCGGCTCTGCCTAGGCCAGATGCCTAGGCAGAGTGAATTCCAGCTGGAAGACGCCACGGGGACGCTACACGGAGAAGACTTCTAAAGGTAAGAGAAGAACCAGCGTTGATTGGCAGAATGTATAGCATTCTGCCAATCAACGCTGGTTCTGCATCGAACCTTAAACTTCGAACAGCTAGTAGTGTTCGATCGAGTACGAGTATTTCGAATACCGTAGTATTCGATTGAACACCTACTCGATCGAACACTACTCGCTCATCTCTACACACGTACAGTTAGTATTTTATTGTTTAGTTAGTGCTCAGACGAGCAGGGTTTTGTTAGACATTCTTTTGCTTGAAGTTAAGGTCGTAATTTATTTTGCTCATTTTGTGCCTGAAGTGAAGGTTTATTTATTTTGCTGTTTTTTTTCTAAATAAACCTGTTTGTTACAGATTTTGTGTCCTTGTCCCTAACTGGTTGGGTCCGCACCATTGCTGCTATCGAGCTACCTTCCTACAATACCTATAGGGAAACCGCTGGCGTTTCTGTAGGTATAATTGACATGCTGTGATTTCCAAAACCGCAACGATTTTGCAAATCTCAGCGTGTCAACTGCGGGTATTTTTCCACTGTGTGTTTAATGGGATTCACTAGAATCCCATCCACTATGCAGTGACTGTAAAACAACACGTTTTTTTCCATAGCATTTACGCTTCGGCCAAACAGTAGTTATAATAAGATAATAGGATTACCTTCACTAGAGTTTACATCAGAGAACATTTTTTTTGTTGCAAAAATGCAACTTTAATCCCATTCCCGGAGAACCCCTTGAATGAAGTAATGTTTAGTATACAGCTAGTGTAACAGTATACACATCTATGGGTTAGTTTGTACGCGGTTAACAATGGCTGAACCCCACCGCCCCCATTCATCACCATACCCATAAATAAAAAATGAGCGAAAATTGACTAACTGTAACTGCCCGGAGCCACATCCATAGCCTCCTAATAATATACTAATATATTACACTGCACACAAAGGAATACAATGTTTCCTTGTTTCATGTCTTTAGCGACGGTAATGAGACTTCTTTCCCGATGCCTTCAATGCCGTTCCTTTCTCCTTAAACAAACGACTTGTATATAATCGGAGGGGCAGCGAAATCTTCTCCTCTTTCATGTATAATAAGCCAACAAAAGCCATAACAAATATAATTTTCCTGTCCAGAAGAAAGAGCCGGTGATCTTTGTGCGACTTTGATAAATTGCTCAATTGGTTTATATTTTTGTGATTACTTTTATGTTTCATTTCGCTTTTTTTTTTTTCCGAAGGCATTTACATTAATTGGCTTCAGGTGTTGCCATGGCGATTCGCTCACTGTCGCTGCCATTTTCATTTTCCCATAGAAGTCAATTTCTTAGAAATGCAAATAGGATCTACATAAAATTGATATGGGCGTATAGTAAAACATGACAGTGGAAGTATATTCATTCATTCATTCTCAATGGGAAGAAGAAGCAATGTATAAATTTGCCTTGACAGAGTAGAGCAAGGTTCTCCGCGAAAAATCAATTGTATAAATCCAACTAGTAGAAGAGATTGATTCATTCTACTTACAGGAAATGTCCACAATTTAACACAATACCATTACTGAGTCAGTTCTGAATATATTCGGATAGTGGTTGAAGCTTCATACTCATCATATAGTGCTCAAAAATTGAAAAAATGATGGACGCCTACAGTCACCACTAGAGGGACCTAAGGAGCTTAAGGTGTATACAGGGAACTCCATAATGACACAATATGCAAGTAAGTTCCTATAATGTTTAAGTTACAGGAAGAGAGGATTTGGAGCTTTTCTAACACAGAAGCAAGCGTAAAACTAAACCTTAACGCCAGCCGTCGGCATTCCCGTAGACATAATTGACATGCTGCGTTTTCCAAAAGCGCACCGGTTTTGGAAATCGCAGTCTGTGTGCGCTACGATTTTTACTGCTATTTGGTCATGGGATTCACATGAATCCCATCCACTTTGCAAGTACTGTAAAATGTTGCAATTTTTCCATGATTCCACCGTGGTAAAATCACTGCGTTTTTGGCCCGTGGGGCCCCAGCCTTTAGGGTTTTTCTAGGCTATAAATATTGATAATGTATCCTAATTATAGGTCACTAATATCAGATTAGTGGGGGTCTGACACCTGGCACCCCCTCCGAAACAAACAGGTGAGTATAATTTTTTGAATTTTTTTCACCTCCCCTGGCCTAATGAAAAAAAAAGTGAATTGAAGTTGATTTGCAGTACCAGTTCTGGCCACTACATGGAAAATGGAGTTATCTGCTTCCTGTTTTATTCTCTGTGACAGCTGATTGGTGAGGGTGCTGGGCGTTAGACCCCAACAGATCTCATATTTAGGTCATCAATATTTTTAGTTTTGAAAATTAACAGTGAATGAATGAACTAGGAAAGAAAGTAGAGTATAAGTATTCCTCCAGTAATAAATTTTTTAGCTAAATCCCAAGTGCGCCATTTCCAGCAGTCTAATACCCCGCACCCTCCGACCCCCATGGACTTCATGACAAGTAAAGGAATTGAGAAGGAAACACATGAACTATTCATTTACAAAAAGATGTTTTACACTGGGGCAGCACGGTGGCTCAGTGGTTAGTACTGCAGCCTTGCAGCGCTGGAGGCCTGGGTTTGAATCCTGCCAAGAACAACAACTGCGAGGAGTTTGTATGTTCTTCTTGTGTTTGCGTGGATTTCCTCCCAATCTACAAAGACCCACTGACAAGGAAAAAAAAATGTGCATTGTGATTCCTATATGGGGCTCACAATCTACATTAAAACAATATGTTTTACACTTAGAGGTAGTCTTTAAAGGGAATCAGTATCAAGCTAATGACAGTACCTGCTACGGCGACTTCTACAATTACCAAAAATATAGTTTTTATTCTGCATTGCCATCTTCATGAAGATCAGTTGTTTTACTCTTAAGAAAATTAGCTGAAAGGACTTCTTGGTCCTGCTTGGACTTCACTCTCAGCTCTTGAGAACTGACCCCATCTACCGCCCAGCTACGCCCCCTCTCCCCCACACTTGAGTGACGTCTTCTACTTTGTCACAGTTAGGGGCCATAATCTAGATCAGAGAGTGAAGCTTTTGCAGGAGAAGACACGCCCCTAAAGCCCTAATTTGCATAACAGTATGATGCTGATTTTCATGAAAATGGAGCTGCAATGCAGAATAAAAAAGACATTCTTGGAAAGTGTAGAATCCGCTCTATAAGGTGCTGCCATTAGATTGATATTGATATTCCTGCTGACAGAATCCCTTTAAGGTCCCCATACACATTAGACTGGGTAGAACTGGGGGGCTACCTAATGCATATGCGGGTCCCTGATTCTTGCCACATAGTAGAGATCAAGGGAAAGAGTAGTAGGAAATGTTGGGCATAAAATACCCCGTTCCTGTATTATAATAATATCTGACTGTCTTAATATCACATTTGATCTTAACTTTTTTTATAACCCTTTTTCCCCCGAGAATGCTGGTATATAACCAGTGTATGGGATCCGTGACCCGTCTCCCGTTCCCATAATACTCCAAACCAGAACATTATAACTATACGTTGCGTGGTATAACCAGCCTTCACCTTTGGCCTGATTCTTCCAGGCAACGGTAAAACCCACAAGACTAGAGCAATGCCCTATTATACTAGAGTGCAACAATATCATTCTTAACCCTGTGCTCTTCTTTTGTGAGATTGCCTTCGCTGTCCATGAACGTTGCGTACACGTCGTCTCAAGAGCCTGTTGTGTCAATGTGGTTGTCAAGGAAAAGGGTTAAAGCTGAGATCCAATTCCGATCATCACTATTGTAACCTCCATTTCTTCTTTTGTATTCCCTGTAGAGCGATGTGTTCGGATGGTATTAAAGATGCTCGGATTAAGCTCCTGCTCAACCAGCGCCCACACGCTCACCGAGCCTGACCACTCCAGCACGCTAGGAATATCCACCTTGGATGTCGACACCCAAAGGTATGTCCTGGCTCTGCCAGAGGTTGAGACTTGGCGGAAGCACCGATTGGGTTTAACCCAAGCTACACACTCTTGCAACCTTTTGGAACCAGATACAATTTCGGAGACTTTGGTATCACGCACAGCGAGCTACGATGCCTTGTATGATCTTCGCGCGCAGGAGGCGGAGACTAACTTTCCTTTTGAAGGGAACAGCATGTTCGAGGTGGCCACTGGAGTGGACTCTGAGTTTCCATTGAGCCCTCATGTAATAAAGAGGAGAAGAGGAGGCCTGATAGAACAGAAGGATATCATAAAGGCTCACCAGGCACATAAGATGCAAAGCACGCCCCAAGCACGACGGAAAGAGTGGGAGTAAGTACTATTGGGTCTGGGGGATGGAATGGGAACCTAATATGGTCTTATAATGTTACCAGTCATTTGTTAGATTTTTTGCATATTTCTTCATTGCCAATAAGGAACGTGTGAGTTACTAGTTTACAGACCTACTATAGGATTACTCTAATGAGTTGTCTCATCGAGGTAACTCTTGTCATTGATGGAAACTTGGGGTTGACCATTGATTTTCCTGGCTGCTAGTTATTTTAGATAAAGACCTTCCATGAGGGACCTTCTGAAACACAGCAAAGTGTCATAAGCAACTCTAGTAGACAGATTCAAGGGAAAGGACACCTTAGGAGGCATTTGCCATGGATTTGGGGGCGGATTTTGCCCCTGAATCCGGAGCAGATTCCCCCCGGAATCTGCCTCCCATTGTTTTCATCTTGCTTGATCTTGCCGTGGGTTGGGGTCCGTGGCTCGAGACTCCCTCCTGATTAGGCTCATTCATTTGGGCCTAATCAGGAGCGGGATGTTGCAACGGAATGCTGATGCAATGTATTAGCATCCTGTCGCAGATAGACCGCGGCAAAGATGCCGGCGGCAAAAAATGAAGGGAATTACTCTTCATTTTTTGCTGTGTGAACAGACCCTTATGGAAATAACCCTAGCACCCTATTACAGTTCTTCATTCCACAGTCTGTAAGCCGCATAACACTAAGGCCCAATATTAATGTTCCTAATATCAGAGTTAACATGGATTTGTTACCTTAATATAATGAGCTACTTAAAGACAGCATATTACAGCTACAGGTCCATCTCATCAGTAGCCAAAACAGCACAAAAATCTTGTATTCATGAGCACAACAATCCACCTGCCTCCCTCTGACCTCATACTAGTGGTTCATAGACTACTGTGTATGTATGTATAAGGACAGTCACTGAAAACAGCTGTATGGGGCAAGATGGAGGACTTTCCTCATGAATACAAGATCTCACTACTGGTTTCCTTCTGTGCACCCAGCAGCTACTACATTTTTTGTGCTGTTTTAGGAGTAAAACAGGTGCCTTGATCTTTATGTCCCTTTGCATGAGAAAAAACAGACTCAGTGGACAATTTTTATGTTGACTTGTATCCATGCTTCAGTTTTTACTATCTGGATGTCATAACAAGAGCCAAGGTCAAAGTCAGAATAAGACATGAATGGAGTTTCCCATAACAGACACTCAATCCATTAAACAAAACTGATGTCTAAATATGTCCAATGACTTGTATAGGTCCGCGTTAAAAAAAGGATGGCACACTGCAGAGAGAAATGGTCATACCCGAGGGACCTAAGAACATCACTACATGTATTTTAGGTGTGACTTTTGAGGTAAGAATGTGGATATTTGGAAGCCCAGGGTAGGCCCAAAATCCAAGGACCCCACGTCAATATTGAGGCCCAACCAGGTGGTGCTCCAGGGCCATCATGGGCCTCCATGGGCCTCCAGACTCACATTCAATCTAGGCAAATTCTCAACCTCTAAATGTGAAGGTTTCCATTCACTCACAGGAAACAGAGATCTAGTAAATAGTGAGGAATTTCCACATACCATATCTTAGAAAGTTGCATGACTAGGTCCTAGATCAATTTCCCAAAGAACGGTAAACTGTCCAGGTTTGATCAGCCCATAAATGAGAACAGTCTCACACAATGGATATACCTGACCTGCCGCATTGTGGAATAGCTTGTAACAATCATCAGATTAACAAATTTATATTGAACAAAAACCACTGGATAGTGAGTCCCAATACTCAGCGCTCCATGTACAGTGTTTTATGTGATGTTAAAGAAATATTTTAATTTTTTTTTATATAAGTAATCTATAGAAATAATAAATAGTAAGGACCCTACTGGCGTCTGTCACCTTGTTAGCCCCCTTAAAGCTTTGAAAATGTCCTACGTAGAATCTTATCTGCAATTGCATAAACGGATGGGGCGATCACAAAAAATCTTCCTGAGAATACATTCCAACTGAACGTTAAAAGTTAAAAAAAAACCAGCAAAATAAATTAAAAAATACTTTAAAAACTCGAAAAATATTTTGAATGATTTGTATCGCCACCTACTGGGCACAACTGGGAACGCAACACAGTTTTTGAAATAGAAACAAATCAGTAGCCGATTTCTGTTGTGTTTTTAATAGTTTTTTTTTGCACTTTATGTGCTGATAAATTACTTATAGTTTTAAACAGGAGAAACGGCGCCACTTATCTGTTCTATAGGAGTTCTTAGAGTCTACCAAGTAGGATATAAGAGTCGTATAATAAAGATACTGTTTGTCTAAGAATGTGGTTGAAATATTTACATATATAGTTCACGCTAAGGAGTTTAGGGGTCTTATTATAATGGGCGGGTTCACACCTGCGCCCGTGTCCACTTTAGCCAATCCTGACAGTTTCTGTCTTCCGCCCAAGAAACTGAACAGGGGACGGAAACCCAGCAGGCAGTTTTCAAACTCATTCACTTGAATGGGTTCGCAAAGTGACCGCCGGTGAGCGTCTTTTTTTTTTTTTTAATGTAGATTGTGAGCCCCACATAGAGCTCACAACGTACATTTTTCCCTATCAGTATGTCTTTTTTGGAATATGGGATGGAAATCCATGCAAACACGGGGAGAACATACAAACTCCTTGCAGATGGTTTTTTGTCCTTGGCGGGATTTGAACACCAGGACTCCAGTGCTACAAGGCTGCAGTGCTAACCACTGAGCCACCGTGTGGCCCCCGCCGGTGAGCGTCTTGTGCCTTTCCGTGGTGATTTTTTTTAACCGGACACAAAGTTGGACATGCAGGACTTTGTATCCAGTTAAAAAAAAACGGTTTCGCTGCGGACAGGAACAAAACGCTCATGGGCGGTCACTTTGCGAACCCATTCAAGTGAATGGGTTAATAAACTGACCGCTGCTTTTCCGTTCCCTGTCCAGGTTCTCGGGTCAGAAGATGGAAACCCAGCAGGATCGCCTAAAGTGGACACGGGCGCAAGTGTGAACCTGCCCTTACGGATTGAGCATTCTGTATTATTAATAGTGTGTACTGTATACCAAATACGTGCAAATATATAATCCAGAACAGATAATATTTCTGTAACAGAAACAGGGGAAAAGCTGTCTATTCTGATACATTTATGGCTGGGGCTGCACGGTGATGTAGAGTACTGTGCAAAAGTTTTAGGCAAGTGTTGAAAAAATGCTTCAAAGTAAGAATGCTCTCAAAATACTTTATTTTTGTCAATTAACAGTATTAAGTGAAGAAACAGAAGAGAAGTCTAAATCTCATCAATATTGGGGTGACATTTGCCCTTTATCACTTCTTCTCGGCACTTGCAGATAGTTTTTGAAGGAGATGGGCAGGGAGATTGTTCCTACCATCTTGTAGAACTAAGCACAGATCTTCTGTGGATGCTCCAATCCATCTGGCGTTTTACGTCATCCCAGACATACTGGATGATGACCAGATCAGGGCCCGGTGGGGGCCGTAACATCACTTTCAGGACTCTTCCTCCAAAGGGCAAACTTTACACATCATATTGATGGGATTTAGAATTTGATTTTGTTCATTCACTAAATTTTGTTAATTGACAAAAACTGTTAACCCTTCTATTTTGAAAGCATTCTTGCCTTGCAGCATTTTTTCACAGCTGTCTAAAACTGTTACATAATACAGTAAATTCACAAAAAATTGCAGAAAAAATATTGGTTGCTAGAGATCTTGTGACTACCATACATTTCTTACTTTGTTGCTTGCTAAGTTTTTCTCCTTGAGGCTAAGTCACACATTGCAGCAGAAATGCAGCATTTTTAGGTGCTGTGAAAATCCACCAGAAGAGAACGTTGCAGTTTACGGTACCAGCAAGATGAAGGATATTCTGACTAATCTCATCCAACGGGACGGAAACACCGCAATTTGCCCAATTTTGAAAAATAGTGGGGTTTTACAGTAAGGACAAAGTGGATGGTATTCTAGCGAATCCTATGCCGACTTTGTGGTAAAAACTGACATGCCGCGATTTACAAAAATGGGATGGTTTTGGAAATCGCAGCATGTCAATTATACCTATGGAAAAAACGGTGGTTTCCTCATAGGTAGAATTGTAACAAAAATTTTGCAGAGGAAAAGCGCTGCGGGAAAAGCGCTGCAGGAAGAACCGTGATGCATTGCCGCTGCGTTTTTTTCCCAAAGTGCTTTTTTGCTAAAGACATGTCATGGGGCCTTAACCTTAAAGGGATCCTATCATTAAAAGTAAATTTTTTGTCCCCAACACATAGGAATAGCCTTAAGAAAGGCTATTCTTCTCCTACCTTTAGATGTCTTCTACGGGCCGCCGTTCGGTATATAATCCGGTTTTCGTCACTATGCAAATGAGTTCTCTCGCAGCACTGGGGATGGGCTCCAGCACTCAAACAGCACTGGGGGCGTCCCCAATGATGCAAGAGAACTTTCCAGCACCGCCCCCATCTTCTTCAGGAACTGGTCTTCTTCACGTCTTCTTCTGGCGGTGGCTTCAAACTTCTAGGCCTCAGGCCTAGGGCGAAGCTGACTGTGCATGCCTGCCAGCCACAAGAAAATCGCAAAGACAAAAATATGAAAACACCGAGCAAACCGTAGTGTAGTATCCCAAGGATATTGTTTCAGGAGAAAGAAAAAAGGCTCACCTTGAAGAGTTGTGAATCTAAGTCAAAACTCTATATTCACAGTAGAAATATATATATAACCGGAGGGATCCTCCTTTGGGGTACAGCTGCAACGTTCCTTACGCCTCTTGGGTGTATATGACAGTGAATATGGAAAAGACAAACCACTCAGATTCAGTGAAGAAATCTGATGTGAAAGAAACTACACTCCCCTTAGTATATTGAATGGTAACAGCTTTATTAATAACGAACTCATAACAGCTAATGGGTACGGCATTACGCATGCGCCGACCTGCCGGTCGGGCGCATGCACTCTGTATATACATGAGACGCAAGATGCTCCATTGAGATCGGCATACGTGCACTGGGCATGCGCCGACTTGCCGGTCGGGCGCATGCAACACGTACAACCCCAGCGTGTATCAGTATATAGAAAAATGAGTATGCGTCCTATAACACTATTGATAAATTTGCCTTGTTTTAGAGTAAGCCTATATTCACATGACCATGGTGCAAAATGGCTGTGAAAAACATCCATTTTTCACGTTCATTTTGCACCCGAGGGGCGCCCATTTCTACGGATTCCTCATACATTATGGAGAAATCTGTGAAATGGACCAAAAAGAGAGCATGACCTATATTTTAATGGTTGATGACAGTGGAATATTAAAGTATTGGTCATGTGACTAGCCCCCATTGAAATTAATGCATCAGCTTGTCAGAAAAACATCCGTCATATTCAAGGTCATGTGAATATATCTTAGGGCCCATTTACACGGATTTATGCTCGCTCCCATTGAAGTGAATGGGAAGTGTTCAGAAGCCCTTGCGTGTACGGCTCGGAATGAGCCGAGCGCTTACGCCGTGTGGAGGGGCCCTTAAAGTGGAGGAAGTCTAGTGTTACTTCAGGAGATCTCCTTTAGGCCGGGGCACCATGTGGCAGCCAAACATTGCAGAAAAATATCTGCAGTGGAAATCACAGTATATCAGTTATACCTATGGAAACGGAAACGCAGACATTTTCCCTATAGGTATAATTGAAGCAGATAGTCTTCAAGGAGAAACTCTAAGGACGCTCTGCAAAAAGCAATGTGGGAAAAACCGTGATGCGTTTCACAGTGCTTTTTGGCCGTGGCTCGCTACGTGGGCCCCTAGCCTAACATAGATGCCTTACTATAAATACGTGCGGTACTTCTTCATTGCTATAAGTTTTCTCCTAATATATTGCCTATAATATCATGATGAAAACATCAGCAAAAATTTTGCGCATATCCCCTCTTACAAGTGACATGCAAATGCCACGTCTGTATACCGTGAGCAAGAATAGAAGCTGACAAATCTGTTAGTGAGTGTGCAGCTTGCAGCCATACTGCCCAAGGAGAGGGAAGGGTTGACATAATGAAAGACTGAGTTTGCAATCTCACGGACTGCGCGGGCAATTTCCAGTCCTCTCCATAGTCCTATGTTATGTAATGTTCCCACGAGAAAGCCGTGTAATTAATGTCCTATTAGATGTCTAAACCCTTCATATCTTAGACAACTTTTCGGGGCTGATTTTGCAGCATTCATTACCCCTGTGAGGGACAGCGAATGTATTGCTGAAAGTAAACGATTGCCAAAATGCCATGGATGCGTTCCAAAGTCCTAACACCCTTTACGATATTTCTGAGTGAGTTGTTCAGACCTTCTGGGCAGCCTGACAGAGTTTGCATTTCCAATGCAGTGGAAACAATGAATTACATTAGCATGTGTGACTGGAGGCCTTGTTTTAACAAGTAGGAGAAGAAGAAACGATGTTACTTGCCAGATGAAGATTTAGGTTATTTTTGCATCGCTTTCTTTCGCTCCCTTCAACCAGATTCTTCTATCCTGCTGTGCTGTCAGGCGTCAGAAGGCAGCGATATAAGCTGTGTGTTCAGACGCAGGGAAAGGTGATGTCCTTCTATGTGCGGGATCTTCAGGAAGTTGTCAGGATTCACATTATTCATTGGCTGATATGTACGAGGCCTGATGTTAGAACGCTTACTGACAAATCTGACAAAATCGCTTCCCGACAAATGTATCAGAAAGTTGACCTTGTACTTGTCTGCTTTAAAGATTTGTTGTCAGGGAGTTTTCGAGATATGTTGTACTTTTCTAGGTGCTGACATTTTTAAGAACAGGAAACCTCTATCTATTGCTAGCATTTGGGCAGCGATGGGGCACTCCGACCCAGATTCCGCTTAAAATCGGTGGAGAGAAAAGTCCTGCAAGGCCAATTTCAGTATAAAATTGGCAGCAACAGGGTTTCCTCTTTTTGACACCCCAACTGGACCCAAAGGACGGAAACCCAAATGTTAGTGTGAACCTAGTGAAACAGTGTAACAGGATAGGACACTGAAATACAATGTGCCCAGTCCTTCATCCCCCTGACTTCGTATGTTGGTGGAGAATCAGACGCTTATACATATAAGATAGTTGCCCACTCCTGCTGATAGTTGCCAGGTTTGGCTGACCTTGCACTAATGTTTATAGGGGCATTTACATAGAGATCTTCTGGTTTCTTTTATCATGTCTATCGGGGGGATTATGATCTACCACCTATGCAGTATACATGACACATGACATATCCCTGTTCTCAGGCAGGTGTGGCCAGGATTGCATGTACATTCTTAAAAATGTAATTTGGCTGATTTGCTGAATTTTCCGAACTGATTCGTTCCAAATTAATTTGCGGCGAATCATGTTAAAACCAGCTATTTCTTGGCTGCAGAGAGCCTGTATAGTGGTGTAGAACACTGCGCCTTGTAGTAACACACATGGGGAGTCTGCTGTGGTAGTGAAACAATACTGTGAGTCAGCCAATAATTTGAATTACACATTTATGATCTACTGCAAACCTGCAATGAGCAGCAGTATAATGGCAGTCAGTGCAGCAAGGTGCAGTAGGATTGTTCCTATTACACAGGCTGCAAACAACCCAAATGAACCCTGTTCTACTTCAATATTGTGTATAAATGTCTCCCTATCCTTTCCATACACTTCTATTGTTCTTTACCTCAACTTGGATTGAGTAAAATATCAGTTTTCAAGTCTTTTCTACCACTTTCCCTAGCACCTGCTGATGCGTCTCCCTGCACTAAGAACGATGGGAAATGCCTGAATCTAAGATGGCGGAGGATATTTATAGGGCTTTGACATCACATGGCTGGCTGTTTATTGGCTGAACACATGGCATTAGGGGTGATCCCGTGTTCCCAGAGTTCCTTACCCCACATCCTAACATACGCAACAGCCATTTTGGGAAAAAATGTGGTTCGTTACCACGAAGCCTGAGGAAATCCGGATTCGATGTGAATCGAATATTTCCTGAAATTCGGATCGAATTCCACTTCATCAGCTTTGATTCGCTCCTCTCTAATGTATATACAGTATAATACAAAGCTGATAGATACATTCTCGCAATATAATAGAGTGGTCGGGCGCTGACATCGCTTGTACAAATAACAATTACAATATTCTTCTCTGCAGAACAAAATGAAGCTCAGGTAGGATTTAATTAAAACACAGCAGTCCTTCATAAAACCATTAGAAATTCTTCCATTTCATTTCTTGAAGAGCTGATACAATTTGCAGTGAGGGAGAGGAGAGGACAAGATGTATAGACGTGCGGGGTTTTCACTGAATTGCCTTTTTGATGGGCTTAATAATTAAAATCTCGCATCTCTGTCATTACGGTTTACTCAGACTATACGGCATCAGGCAGAATGACCTCCGTGTTCCCCTGAAATCTCCTGCCCTTGATATGTGGCGGTGGGATTCATCACACATATAATTATATATTCAGCCCGGTGACAAGAATGAACTAAATGTTCTGCAGAAAACAGTGTTTTGCAAACATTATCACTTCCGATAAAAATACTTCGCTGTCAACAGTTTTATCTAGCGATGCCGCCATGCTCCTGGCTTCATCGGGACTGAAGCGCATACTCAGCCCTTTCTGAGAGGCCCGAAGCCTGATATATTAGATTTTTACTTTAACAGTTTGCACTTAATCACCCTCCGTGTCCTAAAGGAGCAATAAACTAATAATACAAGAATTCAGCCTAAAGATATCTGCGTGCGGGGGCTTAATGAAATCGCTGTGTTTATTATTTAGTATCCGCTTATTACGGCTTCGCCACATCTCATTTTATAGATACTGCAGACACGTTGTCATAAACACATCTACTAAATATACATTGACATTAGAGATGAGCGAACACTGTTCGGATCAGCCGTTCCGAACAGCACGCTCCCATAGAAATGAATGGAAGCACCTGGCACGTACACTTTGCCGGTGGCTGGTCGCCGTACCAGGTGCTTCCATTCATTTCTATGGGAGTGTGCTGTTCGGAACGGCTGATCCGAACAGTGTTCGCTCATCTCTAATTGACATCATTTTAGGCTATAGACATGTTTAAAGTCAACATAAGGAGCATTCTCAGCCTAGGAAGCAAAATCCCATCCACTTTGCGGCCAAATAGCAATGTTTACACTTCGTGGGCCATGGCCTTAATGTCTGTTGGTCTCATCCAGTGATAAGTGAGAGCAATGAACATTGAATAACTATAGTGTGAACCTACCCTTGTTTTACTGATCTCTCACCAGTCCAGTTCCAATGCTACCATATCCCTCACAGTCTCTACTCCATATTGCTCTAGAAAAATACAAAGAAAGGCGCTCCATGTTGTGGGTTTCCTTCATATGTTTTAAGGGATTCTACCATTAAAACCTCTTTTTTTTTGTGGATAAGACGTCGGAATAGCCTTTAGAAAGACTATTCGTCTCTTATCTTTAGATGTGATCTCCGCCGCACCTTTCCTTAGAAATACTGGTATGTAAATTAGTTCTCTGGCAGCGATGGGGATGGCCCCAGTGCTGAAAATGCGATGGGGGCGTCCCCACTGCTGCGCGAGAACACGATCCTGCGACGCCTCTGTCTTCGGCTGGATCCTCCCCTTCTCTGTCATCTTCCTCCTGCGTCACCTCCGACGCCTGCGCAGTTGGCTCTGCCAGTGAGACACTAGTAGAGCCGACTGCGCATGCCGGCCGGCGGCCATTTTTGGGAGGCCACTCTTGCTGTAATTCAGTGCAGGAGTAGCCTCCCAAAAATTTCCCTGATAAAACGATCTTCTACCACACCTTTGATTCTTCTGACTGAAACTCTGTTGCGACAGTTTCTCTCGCCAGGGCAGTTTGTTTCCAGAACAATTTGGAGTGGAACCCTGACTAACCTAATATATCTTTGAGAAGTGAGACTTTTTGTGTACACCCTTGTGAAAACTTGGCAATCTATATGTGTTGCCTCGGAATTTTTCTCCAAACAGTGTGCTCTCATGCTGAGAAAGATTGCAAAGCATTAGGAGAATTTGCCGCCATGTTGAGCTGCTGTTCTTGATCCTTGCTGCAATTAAACCAATTTGTGACCCCAGTAAAGCACTGGTGACAACGAACCCTGTGGATTTTGTCTGTGCTTTCTTCAGGCACATCTCTGCACTTAGATTGCAGGTGGCCTGTTCTAGGTTAGGTTGGTGTAAGGGGAACAGAGGGGCATACTTGGCCTTACACATCCTTGCCATGGTTAGTTAGTGTCCCATGTCCCTTACATTACCACAATTCCTGTTTCCCACCATATGTCCTTGTGTCCCCATTTCACATACACACCCGTCTTTGCTAACATAGCCAGCCTGAGGACTCCTTGAGGAAAGTCCATACCTATTTCCGGAGGTTAAGGCTGAAGAACTCCCAATCCTTTAGACTCCATGCTCTAGGTTAGTCCAATCCATTAGCGACCCAGTTGGCTCTCATCTCCATTAGGTTAGAGAAGATAAATTCATACCAAGACGGTATCAGAGGAGACATATCTAGAATATATCCCATTAATCCCTCCGGAGACATGTCTCTTCTAGAGATGATTGAACAGTAAAATGTTCGATATTTGATATTCGTTTCGAGTAGCCGCTCAATATTCGACTACTCAAATCGAATATCGAACCCTATTATAGTCTATGGGGGGAAAATGCTCGTTTCAGGGGTAGGCAACATTTGATCAAATTACACTTACCAAGTCCACGAGTGAGGGTCGGGCTGGATCCTCCGAGAAGTCTTCTCCGTGCAGCGTCCCTGCGACATCTTCCGGCTCTGAATTCACTCTGCCAGGCATCGGGCCTGGGCAGAGCCGACTGCGCATGCCCGCACTACAAGAAAATGGCCACTTATAGTCAAAGCGGCCATTTTCTTGTAGCGCGGACATGCGCAGTCGGCTCTGCCCAGGCCCGATGCCTGGCAGAGTGAATGAAGAGCCGGAAGATGCCGCGGGGAAGCTGCATGGAGAAGACTTCTAAAGGTAGGAGAAGAACCAGCGTTGATTGGCCGACTGTATAGCATTCGACCAATCAATGCTGGTTCTGCATCGAACTTTTCCATTCGAATAGCGAGTGGTACTCGATCGAGTACAAGTATTTCGAATACCGTAGTATTCAATCGAATACCTACTCGATCGAATACTACTCGCTCAGCTCTAGTCTCTTCTATCACGCCTGGTAAGAACTCTGTGTAATATAAGTGCCTGTATATTATAGTGTTTTGTGAATCAATATTTCCCATTATATAATGTACCAACCACTGTTTACCATGTAGTTACACATTTCTATGACATTATATCATGTTTGTAATGTTATTAGGTAGATTGTGCGTCGTTTTTTTCAGCGAGCAAATGTATTGAACAGGCTCGGGGTTGTGAACTCCACACTCTCGTATCTCATTCGGCTTCATTGTACTGATTATTTCAGATGCATTGAAGTCAATTATCTTGGTATTTTAATAGGAGAAGTGGGTAATTTCACCAGATTATTTCATATAGGGGTGACACTTAGCTAAAAATAAACACCGAATAATCGCTCCATGGCTGCCTCACCTGAGGCTAACCATTATATGATGATATAGTGTCTCTGTTGCTATGGCAATAAGCTACTTAAAGGCCTTTGTTAAAACGGCTCTCTAATAAACTATAATACTGCACGATGGGTGCACGGGTTTACAGTGAGGAAAGAACGTGCGCTTATACCGTAGAAAGTGATAAGGTTTCCTGCTATCTGGGATAACACATTACTTTCATTACTTTATAAATGGCAGAGATGACGAATTCATTTGACCGCTACCATATTTAATATATAAAGCACGCTCGCAATGTTCAGAAGTCTCCTGCAATAAGGGGTGAGCTCTCAGAAGGGCTGGTGAATTTCCAGGAACAAGCTGAATGCTTCGGCATCTGCCAAAATCTCACAACTCACGTGTGGGGAGTGGAGCTCGGTAGAAGCAGTGGTGCGGACCCAAACAGTCAAGACAGGGCCATAAAATATGCAGCAAACTGGTTTAATTAGAAAATAAAACAAGAAAATAAATAAACCTTGACTTCAGGCACAAAATGAGTAAAAGAAAATACAAACAACTTCAGGCAAAAACAAAACCTGCTCGTCCGAGCAACTAACTACACAAAGGTACTGTAACTGTACGTATAGATTACTACCAGCCATATGGTAAAAGCAAAACAAAACAGAGGCTATGATGCATACTGGTCTCACACCAGATAACAGGGTATTGGAACAGAACCCGACTCCTCCACTCTCCTCCCAGGATCTGCCCGGAAGTGCAGCCTCTGCAGAGTAGGGAACCTCAGGACCCGTACCTGGACTGCAGCTTATACAAAATCCACCCTAGACCACACATGTGTCAGGAACCTGGGGGGGGGAGATGTATTGTGACTCAAGCACTCTGCCTGTCACCGTCTCACAATATATATATATATATATCACTCACAGGAATTAGGATACATGCCCAGGATATAGACTAAAGATCACAAAACAACATAAAAATCAACAAGAGATTGTAAAGCTGAAATACTGTACATACAGGCTATTAAAGTGCACCACTTTTTTCTTAATTTACTTTTTGGTGTGCTGTCATCATGGGCTATTAGCATTGAACTTTATATGGAATGTGCGATGTCCTAAGGATTTTGCAATAAAAGTTAAGTTTTATGCATGGGATCGATGCTGGATTTTCTATCTTGTATTTGCTACATTTACATGAAAGTTGGATGAAATGGACATTTTTCACGCTCAATTTTCATCCAATTCCTCATAGATTGGAGTCTATTGAGGGTAACAGGTAAATATAATGGGTTAAAGGGGCTCTATCAGCAAAATCATGCTGCTAGAGCCCCACATATGCGTGATTAAGGCTCACATAAGCCCACATAAGGCTATTCAGGCACCGTAAATCTTATATTAAACTACCCCCCCCCCCGTTTTAAAATAAAACCCTAAAAAAGAATGTGATCTACTTACGCATCGTGCACGCTGGGCGGGCATTCAGGGTGTGTCTCCATCTTCATCCACGCCTCTTCTTCCTCTGATGTCCTCCGGTTCCGGTCCTTTTCTGGCGCTCACGAACGGACATTGATAAAAAAAAAATGGCCTGGGCGCATGCACAGTAGCATGCGGCTTCTACTACGGCTACTGCGCATGCGCCCAGGCCATTTTTTTTATATCAGTGTCAGTTCGCAAGCGCCGGAGGAGGACGGGGCCGGAGGACATCGGAGGAAGAGGAGGCGTGGATGAAGATGAAGACACACCCTGAATGCCCGCCCACAATGCACGATGCGTAAGTAGAGCACACTCTTTTTTAGGGTTTTATTTTAAAACGGGGGGGGGGGGGGAGTAGTTTAATATAACATTTACGGTGCCTGAATAGACTTTTTAAAGGCTATTCACGCATATGTGGGGCCCTATCAGCATGAGTTTACTGATAGAGCCCCTTTAACATTTGCATTGATAAAACAGAATCATTTAGGTCCAGTCCTGGGAAGACTTTGGGCAAGCTTCTTCTCGGTCTGAGATATACATGAATTTGCCAGGATTGTTTCGAAATATTTGGGACTATACTGAATAAATTGAGTACGGTATATTTGGTGAAAGTGAAAATGTCATTTTTATAAAAAAAAGTTCCCTAAATTTGAGCTCTAGTTGGAATTAAGAATGGAAACAATAGCCACAAAACTACAAAAGCTACATAGAAATGTTACGGTTAATAGGCAGAGTGAATAGTCAATGATATAAAGTGTTATCATATGACAGAGCATCGCACCTCACAGCGATTGTGGTGACTGCGATGTGCGACGCACTACAGAGTGGGAATGTTGTCACAGTTCACACCTCCCTCCGTTATGTACAGTCACTATATCTTATATCTGAATTGCTGTTTATAACAGTTCCTATAACAAATCATAAAAACACATGTCCTGCTATATTAGGAAGGCAAACACAGATGAGTTTAACATACAATCTGTTTTCTACGAATTTGCTATTAAATTTTTTTTTTTTTTTTAATTAGCATTAATCTTTAATTAAACGCATATAACGACTCATTATGGAAATTGTAACTAACAATGAGTCGGGTAAAAGCTGAACAGATGAACAAGGTCTTGTACAGCGATAGATTCCCATCACAATACCGAGCAAAGACGACCCAAGGCTGAGGCCCACGTTGCGGAAAAGCTGCGCAATTTCTTGCACATTTTTCTGCTTTTTTTTTTTAGCCAAAACCAAGAGCGCATTTTGTTTCGTTTAAAGCCACAAATACAGCAAAATCTGAAACAAAAAATGCAGCTTTACTGCAACCTGAGACCTGAGCCCACAGCTAATTCTGCACGCTCTTCACATATCACATGAAGAAGATGAGGCAGTGAAAATCAATCATTGATCAAAAAGTTTCCAATGTTGTATCCATATAGGGTGAACCCCAATAAACAGAACCCCATTACTATGCTACTGCGAGTTCTAGATCACTTAGTAAGTTTGTGACTAGAGATGAGCAAATTTTTCAAAAATTTGATTCAGTCAATTCTCCGAATTTTTCGAAATGATTCGATTCAATCCAAATTAATCATATTAAAAAAACAGCTATTTCCTGGCTGCAGAGAGCCTGTATGGTGGTGTAAAACACTGTGCCTTACAGTAACACACATGGGGAGTCTGCTGTGGTAGTGAAACAATACAGTGAGTCAGTATGGCATGCACTTGACAGGCGTCGCTCTTATGATCTATTGCAAACCTGCAATGAGCAGTAGTATAATGGCAGTCAGTGCAGGAAGATATAGTAGGATTATTCCTTTTACCCAGGCTGCAAATACCCCAAATGAACCCTCTTGTGCTTCAATACTCTGTATGTCAACCCAACCCCAAAGATAGATAGGTTAGGACAAGAGTTAACGGAGGCGAAAAAAGAGAAGCATGTGGCATATTACAAGCGGCTACTAGATATGATGGTAGATTGCAATTGAAGTCCCATTATAATATACCCCATTTAATAAAGTGGGGCTTCATCTAAATGTTTAGGGATGATTCATTATTTTTGGCGAAAACTTAACCAGCCATGTACATGGACATCTACGACTAATTCTAGACACAGTTAACTGATCATAAAAGTGAGAACGGTTTCTTTCAGCACGACTTGCCATACGCCACATGCATCCCTTGTGCTGTGTTTCGTGCATTCACAGAAGAACATACGGTAACCAAAGGTTATGGCGTCTACGTTCACCACACTTAGCAGTATGTGTCTTTTACAATATTTGCGGGAATCCTTGGAAGGTTAGGGTTTATGAAACTAATCCTCCGACACCGGCCAAAGTGCAATTCATGTCAGCAGGGTTGCAGAAGGCGTTCTCATACTTCAGGCAGAGCTTTGCATAGCCACCTACAGAAAACATTTTGAGCATATTTTCTCATAGGGGCCATAAGTAAATCTTCCATAATCCATTGTTCTGGAGAAATCACTCAAGCTAAACAAGGTTCTGTTTTGTTGCAGCCAACCCACTTAGATATTGCATGGGAAATTCTCTACCAAAACTTTGCAATGGTCTGAAAGAAATCAGTTTCTAACATTTGATGCTGCATAAGTTATTGAAAATTAAAGGGTCATTCCATTCGGGACAAAAATTTGTTCCCCAACCTATCTTCTGTGGATGGAACTTCCTAGAGGAGAATGGGAGCTTCAGAAACTGTGCAGGACATCTTAGCTAGATTGCTTGATGGTTAGGGTGGGTTCACCCTACCGTTATTCAATGGCTGTTACTCTCATCTGTCACAGGATGAGAGCAATGGACATAAAATTAAAGATGAAAATGAAGGCCCCTCCGTTGGGTGTCCGTCTGCATTCATCCTGACCGACATATGATAGAAGAAAAATTCCTGCAGGCTTCCTGTTTGTGCTGAGCAAGTTTGGCTCAAAATGAGCCAAATATTAATTGAGATAAATCTCGTGAGGTTCACCCATCTGTATCCCAGACCCATCCACAAAATTCTAACTTTGACTAGATCCCAAAATTAAGCTCCATACCATAACATTCAGTCCCAGGTAGGGTTGAGCGATCGTGTTCGATCTTTTTAGGTGGGATCGAGATCAGTACTATTTCCCACAATGCTTTGCTTAGCCTTCACACTGAGTATACGCTCCGCTCATTCTGAGTGGAGTGTATACTCAGTGTGAAGGCTCCGCTGTGGTTCCATAGGAATGAATGGAAGCAGCCGGCACACAGCCTTAACCCCCTGTGTGCCGGCTGCCTCCATTCATTCTAATGGGAGATTAAACTAACATCTCTAGTAGGTACTTACCTGCAGAGATGGCTGCTCCGGTGCCCAGTGTTCTCCTTCTTCTTCGCCTCGCTGCCGCTCCACGCTGCTCTTCTTCGCCTCACTGCTGCCGTCTCCCAGGTTAGTGTTTAAAGAGCTAGGAAGACGTCTCCCCTCCCAGTACCTGCCCACACTCTCCTAATCTGGGAGGCGGGGGCAGCGAGGCAAGAAGAGCAGCGTGGAGCGACAGCGAGGCGAAGAAGAACACCGGGCACCGGCGCAGCCATCTCTGCAGGTAAGTGGACACCAGTGGGGACTAAATAGTAGCCAGAGGATTTTTTTTTAATCCTCTGGCTTAGTGATTCATTTGACTTGCATTGGGATCGGAATTGGGATCGAGAGCGGGTTCGAATAAAAAATGATCGGAAATCGGATTTAAAATCGATCCTGAAAAGTCAACATTGGCTCAACCCTAGTCCCAGGCCAAACCTTATTTTCTTATCTAGTGGCTATTAACTCTCCTAGTCAATAACAGGGCAGTGGATGGGGCAAACATTTGATGTGATAACACAAAAATAATACCGAGCAACACAAAAAAATCACTAAATACACTCAAATTGATCGTGTATCCAATGTAAGGGAGTTTCTTCGCATCCACTGGTCATTTTCCAACATTTGATGTGATTCACCTTAAAAATTCCTCGAAAATTCAGAACTCTTGACAAATATATCAATATGCAATGAGGATTCTGTCTTATGGAGATTGTATCTGTTACGGAATTAAAGGAACATTTCTAAGACTTCTCTGTTCCTGGTAGATTTACAGTATAAAGCTTCTACAAGACTCCTTAGGCAGACAGTGTACACACCGATGCTTTCCTTCATTAATAAATTACTTGCCATTGACTGAATGTTACCAGACTAAAGACAATAACTTTTCAGACACCATCATTCCGGATGCTGGAGACATGCTGTGATGTTTTCTGAATACCGAAGGCTGCAATCTTACCTCGGGCATCACAGCTACCCCGCAGGCACCCTATGGCAAGAAGATAATGGGATTCAAACCTGCACAGATCAGCATTGCGAGTAAAATATAAAGCTAACAGGTGAGGACAGTGAGGTCAGGGGTCTGTACAGCAAAAGTAGCCCCCATCCAATGTCACTATGCCATCAAGGTAACAGTAGAGTCAGCTGTTCGGTAATCCTCTTACCCAGCTTTTTGAGGAAATGAGGGATTTTTTTTTTCCTCTCCAATATTTACTGATCTGGAGATCAGTGAAAGGGTTCATATTAGGTGTCATAGGCGTAACTTAATAAATGTGAAAAGGAGAGTAAAGGTCCGCAGCTCTTGCTCGTAATAAAAAAGTATATTTTATTCCATTATTTTAAAATTTGGCAAAGAACACCATGACAAAAAAGTAAGAAAGAAAGAAAGTACAAAAAGTAAAAATAAAAACGTTAAATATCACATCTCTGGCTTTTATTACGAGCAAGAGCTGCGGACCTTTACTCTCCTTTTCACATTTGGATCCTTTTTTCTTCTCCGAGTCCAGAAGAAATAGGTCGTGCACCTTGCATCGGTCGGTGAGTTCCTATATTGGTTCCTTCTTTTTTTTTTTTTGATATTACTTATTGGACTTTACTTGTATAGTCTCACCTATTATATTTATTGTTGAATTATGGATCACATGAATGGTAGATCCGAAAAACTTGCAGCCAAGCCAGAGATGTGATATTTAACGTTTTTATTTTTACTTTTTGTACTTTCTTTCTTTCTTACTTTTTTGTCATGGTGTTCTTTGCCAAATTTTAAAATAATGGAATAAAATATACTTTTTTATTACGAGCAAGAGCTGCGGACCTTTACTCTCCTTTTCACATTTGGATCCTTTTTTCTTCTCCGAGTCCAGAAGAAATAGGTCGTGCACCTTGCATCGGTCGGTGAGTTCCTATATTGGTTCCTTCTTTTTTCTTTTGATGTAACTTAATAAAGTCTTGTACTCTCGTTGGGGCACATCTCCTGGGCGCTTTTGTAGAGTCTAGAAGTTCTCCTGCATCCTCTCTTGTCCTCCTGGCTGATGTCACGTGCCCCAGGGATGGCTGGGACCTAAAATTGGTCCTCAGTGGTCACATGGAGCATATGAGATGATGTTTTAACACAAGTTTCATAATGTTGACGCACCACAGTGACCGCTTAGGCCCAATCACAGGCTTCAGTCATTCCCCAAGACACGTGACATCAGCCAGGAGGCCAAAAATGAGGGAATGCCAAATGCTACAAGTGAGCCCAGGAAGGGTGAGGGAAAGTGAGCATAAATGCTTATTATTTTACCATACCTCCCTAAGGCCTCCACTTCTTCGTCTCTTCAGACCCCAGAGTACAATAGTGATTCATGGGTGAAGAACCCCAAAAGTTTTGCGCTTGAATCCGTTTTGAACAGAATGGTTACACTAATATCTAGCCCCTACCTACCATGTGCCATTTAGAATATGGGTATGTTTTATGTGGCAGAGGGACCTTTGGGACCCCATCATGTTCCACTGCGACCCCTGCACCCCCTATAGCTATGTCTCTGTTACTTATGGAGAAGAGAGAGACCATATTGACTTTCTTTGTTCATGAATCCCAAAGTCACTGCAGTACTTGAATACAGAGAACAATGTTTGACAAATGATTCATACAGTATTTCACATTTTCATGATGAAAAAGAAGACTGATTTGGACTTAGCTGGATGAGCAGACAGTAATCTCTTCTCTGCCATAATTGATTTCTTTGTTTGTTTTCTTTTTAAATAAAGTTTGTATTGTACGTGTCTGCGAATTAATACTTTCCATTTTTTAATGACGCACAACAATTCCTGTAATAAGTATGTTTGGCGTAAGTAGCAACTTGCGTCATTTTAACAAAAGAGGTAAAATATCATTCTTGCTAAGTAAGATGGTCTGGTGATCCTACTAAAATCGACTGATTTGGAAAAGTTTAAATTTAAAGAGGACCTACCTCCCCCTCACCACCAACTTCAGTTCTTTGAACCATTTAATAGGTGCTGCTCCACTGATTCCTGCACAGTTGGATTTTTTTCTCTAGCCCACACCATTCCCGAACTATCAATGCTGTTAGTTTTGGTGCCTGATATACTATGTAGGCTTTGTTAAGAGGGCGGCGTTGGTCAAAGCAGACAAGTGGATATGATTCTGTGCTCTGACTCTGTCTTCCTCTGACTTGACAGAATCAGAGAGGTCAGAGAGGTCTGAAGTACATCCCCTTATCTGCTCCTACCTAAGGACACCTGCAATAGACAACCTAATCGCCATATCGGGCACCAAAACTGACAGCACTGATTGCCCAGGAATGGTGAAGGCTACAGAAATATTCCAGCGATGCCAGGATCAGTGGCTTGGCGACTTTAAAGCATCCAAACAATAGGAGGTGGTGGAGACAGTGAAATATCCTCTTTAAAGCTGCATTTACCCATATTTGTTGGTGTTTTGAAAACTTGCAGCATTTTCTAGTGTATATTCAGTTGTAGCAGTAATATGCAATATCCCGAAACTAGCGAAGTGGAGCTGGTATCGTCGAGGAGTCCCCAGTCACTGCTTCTCCTGCGAAAACAGGTCAAATATCATTATAACAATCAAATATAACATTTTACCACAAGGAATGTCCTTACGGAACACTCCAAATAGAATACAATAGGAAATGTCAGCTTAAAAGATAATAACTAGGATTTTTATGACTTAATCAATGTTAAATAATAGAAAACTAGAAAAATATAACATTCAAAATGGCAGTAAAATCATCACAAGTTTATTGATAGGTCCATTAAAGTCCATCTGGTTACAAGACGGTGCTGCTGCTGAGGCATCGTTCACATCTGCGTCAGTAATTCGTTCGGGGGTGTCCGGATGGGGTCTCCCTGAATGGACTACTGAATGCATTAGCAAGCAGTGTACAGTGAAAGCACACGGACCCCATAGACTATACTGAGATCCGTGTGCTTTCTACACGGTCTCTTCACGGAACATGTGAACAGAAAAGTAGTTCACAATCTACTTTCCTGTCCACATGACTTGTACGGAGACCATACAGTGAAAACCCGATGGACACTATTATAGTAAATGGAGTCTGCTGGTGTCTGTGTATAACTGCTGTTTAGCATTCCGGCTCTTCAACGGGGGACCTGACCGACAGAGAGCGCAGCCCTAGTGTGAACCTAGAGTAATAGTTTATTTTTGTCAATTAAAAAAATGAAGTGAGTGAACAAAAGAGAAAACTAAATCACATCAATCGTGTGTTCGCTCCTTTGGAGGAGGAGTCCTGGAAGTGATGATCCGGCCCCCGCAGAACCATCATATCAACATCATCCAGTCTGTCTGGGATTACATGAAGAGACAGAAAGATTGGAGCAAGCCTCCATCCACAGAAGATCTGTGTTTAGATCTCCAAGATGGTGGGAACAACCTCCTTGTCAAGTTCCTTCAAAAACTATTAGCAAGTGTATCGAGAAGAACTGATGGAAGGCATAGGGCAAAGGTCACACCAAACATTGTTGGGATTTAGATTCTGTTATCAATTTTTATTTACTTTATTTTGTTGATTGACAAAATAAACTATTAACACTACTATTTCTGGAACCATTTTGAAGTTGCAACATTTTTTGGGGGACTGAAGAGGTTTGAACAGTCTTGTAACTAGATGCACTTCTATTGGAGTTATGATGATTGTAATGTAACTTTGGATTCTGGATTCTTCTATTGTTCCTGTTTATATGTACACCCACCACTTCCGTGCATCCGCCTGCTAAGCACTTAGGTAAAATGGACTTTCTTCTTTCACGGCCAACGATAAACAAGAATTTCATCATTGATTGTTTTTTTCTTTTATATTGGGCAATTTTCATTACAAAATGTACAAATCACAAGGTTAACAGATTTCTGTAAATGAACCGTAACTCATTGAGATTATATGCAGATGTAACAGATGTCACATAAACTCCAAAACACATCTAATCTCGTGGTCAGGGCTGGCTGCGGGTTTGTGTGGGTCCTTGGGCAACAGAGCTCCGGTGGGCCCCTTTTGCAGTAAAAATCAATCAAAACTGGGTGTTTCACTGGGTGTATAGAATGGACTGTATTACAGTCCACTCCAGTCGAAGTAGATACAACCTGTTTGGATATCAGATAGTAAAGAGGAATTTGAGGTGGACATCTTCCTCGGATTGTTCTTTATTTTCTTCCCCTGGCTCACGGTGCAGGGTATCAGTATTCTGTTGCGGTTTTTCACCACTAATTAGGCCCAAATGAATGACCACTGGGGAGTCTCAAGCCGTGGCCTCCGAATCAGCTGCAGAATCTATGGCAAGGTCCAGTAGGACACTTTTTTTTCCAGCTTCCTGCTCCAATTAGTTTCAATAGGGGGCAGAATTAGGGAGGAATCTGCTACTGATTTAGTAGTGAAATCCGCTGCAAAATCAGAGCAAGATTCCACCGTGTGAACAGAGCCTGATACTGATAATAATGCCACTCCACAGTGGCCACTGCATAGTGTTATATGCCCCACAGTGGCCCCCACATGGCACTATATGCCCACAGTGTCTCCCATACAGGATCATGTACTCTGCAGTGGCTCCCACACAGCATCACATGCTCCACAGTGGTCCCCACACAGCATTATATGCTCTGCAGAGGCTACCAGACGGCATTATATGCTCCATAGTGCCCCCCACACACTATTATATGCTCTGCATTGGACCCCACCCAGCATTATATGCTCCTCAGTGGCCCCTTACACAGCATTATATGCTCCACAGTCGCCCACATGCATTATTATTTGCTGCGCAGTGGCCACTACAAGTATTATATGCCCACTGTGACTCACACACAGTATTATATGCTCAGCAGTGATCCCCACACAGTATTATATTTCCACAGTGGCCCACATTCAGTATTATATGCTCACAGTGGCTCCAATGCAGTATTATGTGCTCATCAGTGTCCCCACACAATACTATATGCTCCCAAAACTGCCCCTCAGAGCTGGTGCTATTATTATACTCTGAGGTCACCTCAGACTCCAGAGTATATTAGTTAGAGGCTCAGGAGAAGTGATTAAAAATAACAAACACTTATACTCACCTTAACTCACCTCTCCTGGGAATCCTCGCTACTTCCTTGCTCCTCTTCTTCTTTGCAAACGAGGTCCTGCTGGGGCCTGTGATTGGGCCTCATCGGTCATGTGGCGTGCAATGACGTCATTACGCCAGCAGGAAGAGCTATGGAATGGATGCTGAGTCCAGGACAGGTAAGTATAAGTATTTTTTTATTTTTAATCGCCTCCCTGGTCTGGCATCTAATGGAAAGGGGCCTGGCGAGTGGTCGGGGAACCAGGCTTTTGCTGACCGCTATCATGGGGGTCTGAGACCACGGCCATTTTCAGCTGGCCGCGAACCCCATACCCTACACCACTGCCGAGTGGGCCCCCTAAGGAACTTAGGGTCCCGTCACTTGCCTGAGTACGCCGGGTGCTGACGCTGGCCCTGCTCGCAGTAATTTACAATTTTGAAGAAATTGTATCTTAGCCTTATCCAAACTACTTTTTATAGTAGTTTGAGCATTTCTTGGAATATTCATCTGACTTTTAGATAGTTGAATATAACATTTCTAAATTCTAGAATATTTCCAAATTTAAGGTTTCCTATAATGGTAGAACACAACCTCTTTAGCAGAGTAATCATCCAGCTAGGCTCCTATTCAACACCGTAAACACATTGTACCCCAGGGCATACTTTGTTCTAACTCAATAAGTATGACACTATGGTTTGTTGGCTATGTAATTAGAAGTATGGGGAAAACGGAAAATGCCATATATACCTCCAAACTGTGTCTGTCTGAAGGAAGCGATTCATGTATGTTCACACATGGCTGCATATAATACTAATTGGTAACAAAGAATATATTGGAGCTTCCTAGAGCAGAAAAAAAAATAAAGCAAAATTCTACTGAAATAATTATAGGTATATTCGCTATTACAGCAATATTATCATCAGTATTTATTTTTAGAGCACCATTAATTCAATTGTTCTGTAATCTGAAAAGGAGTATACCCAAAAACAAGTACAATAAACACAAAGTAACTAGATGAAGGACTAAGGCTGCATTCACACGGAGTAACGTGCCGCGTGACCTGGCACGTATACGCCGTGTGAGATTTTGAGCGCCGTATACGCTCCCATTGATTTCAATGGTAGTGTAGTCTCGTATACGCAAAATCACGGCCGCAAAATAACGCGGCGTATATGATCCAGGCCCCCATTGAAATCAAACGTGTGAATGCAGTCTAATGCTGTGGGAGCAGTGTCCAACTGGTCCATCAATAAGAGGATTCTCTGGCAGACCCAGACTATAAACCAACAATCAGGAAACCGGATAGACCAAATGGAACCCCTCGAATTGTTGATGGAGACTAGAAAATACGGCACCACGCTCACCCCGGGTTTTTTCCACAGCATGCCAAACTTTACTTCAAAACAAACCATCACACATGACGCTAGACAGCGTTTCGGGATATTCCACCCCCTTTTCAAGTGGGATAAGGTATTAGAGTAGGATCCTCTCTTGGACCCAGAACAGGTTTACAGTAGTGTGAACACGATCAGTGGCATCCACTGCACACTCTAATTTAAAATAGCCTCATTTGAGTGTGCACTGGATCCTACTCACCCTGTGTTCACACTGTAGACTTATTCTGGGTCCAAGAGAGGATCTTACTCTAATACCTTATCCCACTTGAAAAAGGGGTGGAATTCCCCCGAAATACTGTCTAGCGTCATGTGTGATATATATTTTTTTAAATAAAGTTTGTTGTGCTGTGGAAAAAACTCAGGGTGAGCCCTAAGGGTACTATGGTCTATTTTCCAAAGGGTTGTAGGAGGGTGGGCCAACAGAATTATTGTATCCCAATGGACCAAAGTCCAACACTAAGTGGCAGAGAGATGTATGAAGGGGACAGGTTGTGGATTATCTTGTATGTCATAGACAATAATTTTAATTGAACTTGGTAGCCAATGAAAGTATTGGCACAGGGGAGAGGCAAAGGAGAAGCAAGGGGAAGGTAGATTAGCCAGACAAGGATTGGAGGAGTGTAGGGAAGGCTGCAGGGAAGACTGTTGAAATACTCTAGGTGGGAGATGATCAAGGCATGCATGAGAGCATTTAATGACTTAGCAAAAACTTGGGTGTAAGGCTTTAAAGACAGGGCAGGAAACTAAAGTTTCTTGAAAGGGTGCACTTAAAGTAGAGGACTATTGAGAATAGTACATTGCACCTTGTAATACAAAGGCATACATGCAGCAATATCTGAAAGAGGAGAGAGGAACCATGAGTATTCTAGTATTTGTCAAGGTTATACCACCAACTGCAAACCCATAATAGTTATAGATACACCTAGATCTGGTGCCTGAGGGGGCCCATGTATCATAAATAACCCATGGTAGTTGGAGACACAGGGGCTTCATGGTATGTTTTTGTTTATTTTGGTGGGCTTAAACCACTCTGGTCTAACACTGATAGAAGATAATAATAAACTTTAGATGATAAGCTATACATTTATGTTCCACTGAAAAATTCATAAAATACACAATAAAATACCAGTTGGTGGTTCTATGTTTTAAGTTTCTCCACTGCTCCTTGATTTCTCCATGTCTCTGGAGGGATCATATTTCTCATGCTGGGCAGCAGAACAGTTTCTCAACAGCTTATTAATGCTGTGAGTGAGTAATTACAGCAATACCTTACACCATGTAATAAAGGGGCATACATGTAGTTGTAAATATAGGCAAAGTGAAAAGGGAGAGTAACCATGGGAACTGTACAGAATACATAGTAGTCTTACCATCTATAAGCCCTAGCGGCATCAAAACAAAGGTGCAACAGGGAAAGATAAAGAAAAGTATGTGAATGCAAGTGAGTATTTAAACATCTCACTAAATATATATGCATTGGTTTAATAACACAATATATTTCTTGTCCTGACGTAACCCAGACCCTGCTAGATCACGCTTTAGTGAGAACAGTAAGAATCAGTGTGCCAGTCTTGTTTAGGTCCTCCTATTTTTATATTTTTCTTTTGTTATAGGAAAAAAATATCCAACATATATCTTTCCTATTGCATTAACCGTCTTTCAGCATATGTGCCCCTAGGCACTAGCCCAGTACAAAAGCAAATTGGACTTCTTGAAGTGTAGCTGCCGGCCTGCCTATCTTGTACTGCTTGATAAATAATTAGAATTCATTTAATTCCTACAGACCCCACATGCCCCTTGTGAGCGCCTTTAATGTAGCTCTGCATAACTCAGTGTGACAAAAAGTATTTAAGACTAATGGAATAATATTTTAAAGGAGACAGGAACAGCCGTGCTCCATACATCAAAGCCCCAGATGCAAGAGATACATAATAAAGTTGCCTTGTATCGCTAATAAGCAGAACTTTTCTTCTTTGGAGTGGAGCTTGTCATGCATGCAGGCAGTTGCCAGGAACGCTAACTGTGCCATTTCTTTGCAATACTTAATGTGAGGTTAGATCCGCTCTGTATAAGTGCAGTACAAGGGAGCAGTTTATGTTAGAAGTGGAAGCCCGACGTTCCCTGACAGATAATGTATTCCCTATAGGACAGCAGAACAGGATTTTTCCCTTATAAACAAATGTAAAGCATTCTTAGTGCTCATTACCTTTTATAGAGGTCAGGGACAGTATTACTTCCCTTTAGGAACATGGCATAATGAAGCTGGAGAGTTCTACAGGTTGTATATGTGACTTATGCTTTGCAGAAGGCTGATGTGGATGACCCGAGGTTGATAAGCTGTAATTAAAGCGCTACTTTAAGGTAGGTTAATTGGTGTATGACATGTCTTGTAATGAATGTTGTCGGCTTATACCAAAGATTTATGCAAGGTGACCTGCTATTTACTCCCTATGTTCTGGGCAAGTTGTAAGGACGTGATATGAGTATGTTAAAATTTTGATTTATGGATTCATTGTATAAAATGTATTAGAAATATAATAACTCATCTTAGTTGTCTTTTTTGCAAATAGATTGATAGACTTAAAGTGGTTTTCGTGCCAACCATATTTCAGTTTGTAGGCAATGAAAAATAAACAATTAAAATTTGCAGAGTTTCTTAGTGGTGACATATTTTGTCTTGATCGGTTGCCAATGTACTGTATATGACCAGGAATAAAGGAACTTTCTATGGTCTGGGTCTGGGACATGCCAGAAACATAGCAATGATTTCCTAATTGTGGATAGGTTATCTTCTCATACATGTAGCATCCATGCCTGATATCCTGTCCACAATAAGTAAATCATGACTAGGTTTCTGACAAGTCCCAGACCATAAAAATGTTTTGAATTTATGGTTCACATGACTAGTACATGTAAGTGCCACTCGAAAATTTTACAATTGAAATAGGTATTGCTTTCCCATGCATGGTTCTCACATAGGCATCACTAGACAGCAAGGATCATCCTCACAGAAATGATCAGATTCTTGAGGTGACCATCAGATTCCTATAGTTTGTGTATAGTCTTGCAAAGTTGCTCTATGTACCATATGAGCTCTCTCAAACAACAAAAGACATTGCTCCAAACGGGTATGCAGCAACACCCTCATTGATCCAAAAGCTAATTTTCATATTGAAAAAATTAAAACAGTGATACCTTAATGGGAAAACATAGTTTGATACAGGTGACCCTATCCGATCTGTCGGGGTTCAGTGATAGACTCCCTTTAAGCACCATGGAGAGGGGAGAACTGTATCAAGCAGCTTGAGCCATAAAGTAATTGGGTAGTGGGCAGGAAGGCTGGAGCTACCGGGAGAGCCAACCAGCCCCGTTACATTCTACTAATTTGGACTGGTTGAGAATACTACATGTTCTGCAGATATGGGACAATTCCTCCCTACTGTGTGAATTATAAAAATATTAGAGGTCACAGAAGACATTGTGACCATATGTAAGTGATAAACTAATGTTCTTAGTTATTTGTAGTAAAGGGAATACATACTGTTTATATGCCTCTTGCTTACATACTGTACGGTACATCATATGACTAGTGTAACAGCATCGGTCTGTAACTGTCCAGTAGTTGCTCATGTTGTAGAGCCATTACTGTATAGTATGACTGAGAGGGGCCATAAAGTTGTTATAATGATATCATTAATTATTACGGCAGGATACGGTATTATTCAGCCTGCAGCTAAAGTCCTTCTGGCTCGTGCAGTAAAGAATGATTACTACAACCTACAACCCGGTGCTAACTTGCTTATTCAAAGAAGATATTCATATTTTATTCTTTCCCTGTCATATGAATCTCTCCATTTCTTTGGCCTGTATTAAATCATTAAATGTCAAGGTCTTTTACTAGTGAAGATATGTTTTACATTGTCACAATTGGAGATATTCCATATCTGGCCATGGTTGCTGGTAGTCACTCTGTGCCCACTGGATGGCTCTACCCGGTTGTGGGTCATATGCTCCATTGGAAGGTGCCTGAGCAGTAAGGTTCTTAGGTGGCTAGCTCCTGTGTATTTTTTTTGCTGTTACTCTGACTGCTCGTGTTTTCATGAACTCTGAAGATGTTCATCCTGCCCAGACCTCTACTTCTTTACCATGTTGATCATGTTCTATCTGACTATTGTCCTGTTTACCATGACCATAACACAAAAGGTGAATGACCAAACAAACCCTCCCCCCAATATAGACACCAAACAATAAGGAGTTGCAGTAGCCAGGACTCCTGTATCCAGGAGCTAAATTGCCCAACAAAACTGTACAATATCAATGAATAAGTACAATCTTACTGTCTCAGATGTACACACCCATTTCCCTTCCATCCTGAAGCAAGCTGATGAGAGATATTGGATACATGATGGGGTCTTGAGTGGCACAGTGGGAAAGGATGTTCCTGTTTTACACCTGGGACAAACTGTGCAAGCAAATTGATTTGGGACTGGTAGGCTTTTTATTAGAGTACAAATTGGGTCATTGATATTTCACAGTCCTGTTGGGCTGCTTACGGAGACCTGGATACAGTATGTAGCTGTTTTTTATTTCTGAATTAAAAGTTAAGTTTTAATCATTCTCCTTTTGGATTAGCATTAAAGGTCTGATTTACATTTAGCTGCTGTTGTATTTTATGTATCTGCTTACCATGACAAACAATTTCTGCCTGCCCTGAACTTGGCTTGGTGCCATGCACTGACTTCCCTCTAAAACTTCCCTTAGATATGGCAACCTGGTGCTTCCTTGCCATGCCAGATCCCCGCAAGGGGGTTAAAGGGTGAAAATTAGGCAGCTCCTTAGACAATGCCCTTGTCTTGAAGCTCCAGAAAGACAGGTTTTGTGCTGATGTTAATGTTAGAAGAGGTTTGGATTCTACACTTCATGGCTGAATTGTTGTGGTTCCTACATGCATGCACTTTTCAATAATACCACTCAGAGGAATATCTAGGAGGGAAGAAACTTCAGGAGCTGTTGCAGTGGTGGTATTATTTTACAGTACCCTGCTGGAGTTCAATGAGCTCTTTAGAACAAGCCATTTGTAAAGGTCACTGCATGGCGAGGATGTTAAACATGTGAGAAAGAAACGGAATGAAACCCCTGAAATCAGTGATTAAGAACTGGAGTGGGGAAGGGGGCGCAATACTTTTCCCCATATAGTATACATTTTAGTTTTATGGTAATTTTGGGTGAAATTTTCATGACTTGTGTTGCCAAATATTTGTGGCTTTGCAAGTCAGCTTGGTCTGGACTAAAACCACTATTATTACACTCTGGGGTCTACTCAGACCCAAAAGTATAATGAGCAGAGGCGCTGGGGAGGTGATAAACATAGCCAATAGTCTTATCTCTTCTTGGCTCCATCGCAGGATACAATGATCCTCTGGTGTCCTCTTTGGGTCTCTACCAGTCTCCAGAATGATGTCAGAGCACTTGGGTGACCGCTGAGACGCATGCTTCGTCACATGGGGTGTACCGATGTCATGATGCTTAGACGCTAGGTCATAAGGGGTCCAAAGAGGATGCCATGGGATGTCACAATAGAGCTCGTGTAGTTATGTCTTTAATTACTTAGATATCTACCTAATTTCCATGTGCAAACATTCACTATAATTGGAAATAAGTGTATCATATTTAATTGTATCTTATAATAAGTGTATCTATCTGAACACATTCAGGTAATCTAACATGTTATACTATTTGTAGATACTAAAGCCTATACTTTACATTTCTCATTTTACGTACCTCTTTGTGAGCCCTAATCTTTAATATATGTTTGGCTGTAAGCAATTAATTAAAAAAAAACAAGCGTTAAATGCTCAGAATTAACATAAGTATAACAACCAAATTGCAAGCATTTGCTTTTAGGAAAACTCGTCTAAAATGCAAAAATAATCACCAACAGGTTGATACTGAAGACAACATAATTACAGGAATGTCACGTAACAGCAGAGATGAATGCACACAGAATGAGTCCAGGTGTGTCGGCAGAGGCACGGGTGACTGAACCCAGCACTGGCACAGCCATTCAGCCTCAGACAATGCAGAGAATAAAGAAAATGAAGAAAAGTTTCTAATGTAAAATGTAAAAAATTAGAATCAGTGCACAGGATAAACATTGTGTTACAAAGCCAAATGTGCATAGTAAATTAAGATTTCACAGTTGGCCCAAGCTACACACCGACAATAGTTGGCCAGCATGGTGGCTCAGTGGTTAGCAATGTTGCATTGTAGTGTGTGGATTCAACTCCGATCAAGGGTAGCATCTGCATGGAGTTTGTATGTTTGCAGGGGTTTGCGCCTTTTATCTTCCACATACCAAAAATATACTGATTGGGAAATTGGTTTCCAGTAAAACAACTGACTTGTGGGTGTTGGGGATGAGCGCCTATATGGGAGCCACTTACTCCCCTTTTCCACAACGCTCCCTTTACTTTGCAAATGTTTGTCACAGTGTTGTAGCTATAGACGGCCTTGGGGTCAAACCAGTCACATGAGAATTGAGGAGTGCTGCCATGAGTTCTTCTAAGTTGACCTTAATGTTCATGTTCCATAAATTCTATATCACATTGAGGAGTTGATCACTTTGGACAATGCCTTCTTCTTACAATGTTCCCTTGGTTAATATATGATTGCAAAGTGTGCTGTTGCTAGGATCCTCAGATATCAACTATTACCTGTGCTGGAGATGTAAGGAAGTTTTACAATTGCCTTGTAGAAGCTGGATCATTGCAAGTCTTCAACGATGATCAATGGCATTGGGAATAACAAGTAATCATAGGACCCTATAAAATAACTTGGGATTGGACCAACCTATTGGGACTGTCTTGGGATTTGCTTCTTCCTCTTTTTTCTTAGTCTTCTGTTGATATGCATAAGTTTACCCACTTGCTCATTCCATCATCCACAGTCGTGACTAAGGCTGGGCTCACACTACCATTGTTAATGTCCATCATAAAGAAAGAATGGACTCTATTTCCCAAGAAGCCTGAGTCATTGACTCTAATGTTAACAACATGAAGTGAAGGATGCTATCTTCTGTCATGTTTATACTTTTGTATACTGAGGTCACATGGTAGTTCTCAATAGTAACAGCACATAGCAGGACACCTCCTGTTTGCACAGCAACTAATGCTAGAAAATGGGTCACAATGTGATTATGTGGCTTATTGAAGAAAGTGAAAAGCAGGATAAAGAAAGACAACTATTGCGATTAAGGGAATGGTCCTTCAAGCAATATAATGAGTAAAAATAATCATTGGAGTGTCCTTTTCAGATTTTCTGACCTTATAAGAGAAAAGCTAGCCAAACCAACCAAAATTTGGGGAAATAAGCAGACTCCAAAAGTGTCTAGCGTGCCTTTCCCCTCTCTCCCCATTGACACCACAGGCACTATTTGGCCAAAACGAAAGTTTATTTGTATGGGGTTGGTGGGAAGGGTGCCTGTCAGCCGAAAGGGAGTTCAGTAAGGCTCGGTTCACATCTGCGTTCACATAAAAAAGTGGTTACCTTGGGAAACTGCGGACCTAATAGATTATAATGAGGTCCGCGTGGTTTCCGTACAAAAAATTTCATGTGAATAGGGGAACAGATTGGACTGAACGCAGATGTGAGCTGGGCCTAACAGATATTTAAGGTATACGGACACCTTTAGTTGGGCCTCCTATAAGCTAGTATGCCTGCATCTATGGTATTTCATTTGTTCTATACAAGGCATCGCTGGGCAATAGGAATTTACAGCACTTATGAAGACATTTCTTTAGATTTCTCCATTGTTCCATCGACATGTCAATGAATTACTAGAGCATCTGCTGCTGTGTATAGGGATGTTAGGACAGCTGTGTCGCTTCCTGAGGGAAAGGGCAAAGCTCGAAAAGTCCTGTTAAAAACCAGTCAAAATCCAGGCCCACATGCAGTGTACAAGCTGTGCACCAAGGAGTGACGGGAAGGGGCTCAGACCAGATGGCTTCCATTCAACAGCGGAAAGTTAAAACAATTTATAGATATGCAGAAAATATGGATCCACTGCTATGTTCTATGGTTATATTAATGTAAGAGCTGACCATCCATATTATGCTACTTACTACATTCTACTTTATTTATATGTTCTTCTCATGAGGAGGGTCTTCTGGATTACCAGGTAATGGTTTATAGTGCTATTGATCCTGCACATGAATGTGAATTCAGATGGTAACATTGGTTACCCATAAAATTTCAGTTGGCCTTGTGGCATCATGTCACCCACCAGTCGTGGTCTTCAAGACAATAACAACTAATATTAATAGCACAATCCTGTTTCTTCAAGGATCTCTTCAGAATAGAACAAGCTGAAGCTTAGGGGAGGTGCAGACAAAATAATACTCACCCTCTATTATTTATTTATTATGTTTACTTATATAGCGCCATCATATTCCGCAGCGCTTTACAGATAATGTCAGTCACTGTCCCATATAGGGCTCACAATCTACATTCCCTATCAGTATGTCTTTGGTGTGTGGGAGGAAACCGGAGTACCCATGTGAAACCCATGCAAACATGGGGAGAACATACAAACTCCTTGCAGATGTTTCCCTTGGCAGGATTTGAACCTAGGACTCCAGTGCTAACCACTGAGCCACCGTGCTGCCCATAAAAGGCAGACTCTTTCGGAGTCTTCTCTGACATCATGTGCCCATGAGTTACCGCTGAGACCTTTGACTCATCATCTTCATGTTGTTGTGCCCCATGGGACATTAGGCCTAAATGTTGTCCCCAAGGTCTGTGACATTGGAGAAGAATCACAGCTAAAAAAATGAAGAGCAGACCCCAAGAAGAGTTGAAGAGGGTTGAGAATCTGTGTTTTTTACTTTACCACACCTCTCTGGGCTTCCACTTATTATACTTTGGGGTATGTAGAGACCTCAGAGTACAATAATGGTTCATGGGTGACATACCTGAACCCAAAATTTGGGTAAAATTTTCAACAAACCGAAGCAGTTCACTCCTCTCTGGAGGGCACCTGAAAATGCACCTGAAAATGGAATGGATCCATAGTGCCTCCTGTTGTAGGAAGCTAGGAGTGCACTGTTCTCAAGCAGCACCTGAATAGGGTATTCATTTCTACCTTTGTAAACCAGTATTGGACACCAAGGGTTGCATAGTCCTACCGTCTGTGATCATTACCCTCCATTGAGTTCCTCTTAGTCTTACATGCAATGACAATCCAACCCTCGACTCTACAGAAATGCATTATTATGCAGGAAGAAACAAAGCATGTAGGATTTTTTTTTTATGTCATCATTATAAAATGAATTAGTCGAACAACAAAAAGATGATATCAGTGGGTGGAACAAAGCGTTCCCGTGCCATTTGTGAGAATAAACTTTATCTTAATATTCAGCGGCAAATCAGTTTGAGAGCAGAGTGTTAGCGGGGAAGGTAAAACTCTTCTCTCCCACTTGACAGCTGTTAAATGTCATTGTATATTTAACACATTTATTAGCTGCTTGTAGAGATAATTGGATTGCCTTTCTCGTCACCTCCCAGACTGACTACTGTGAAGCAGGTCAACTCCACACGTCCTCTTGGTCTCCAATGAGAAGGTCCTTTCTGTGAGATGAAATATGTTACACAGGTTAACAAAACCAGTTAGAGCCATATGTGGCTTAGATACCGCCAAGACGCCGTTACACCATACACTGTAGTTTAGAGACGTTGTCAAGTCACATCTCAAGACTCATCGCTAATACAAGTCTTATGGATTAATCACTGACTCAGCCAAGATGATTCATTTTGTTACTCTTCAGACAATATACAGTACTTGTTATATAAAAGTTTCTGTTAGGAACATAGCAGTAAGGCTTTATTCACATGGGTATATTGTGACATGTTACATCAAACATGGGATTGTTGTAGATACCCCGATGGGAAAGCACAAGATCGCTCATCGACCTAAAGCTACACAGTAACTTTGGCTGTGGCAGTCATTGCACAACCAAAGATTAGTATGTTGCCTTGAGAGTCCTTCACCGATGTCAGTGATGGGCTTTCCATTGCAACCATCAGTCACAAAAAGGCCAATTTTTTTGTAACAGCATCCTCAGCAATGCATCTCCTTTCACTTACATTGATGAAGGCGTCGCTGGGCAATACGGTGATCTTTGGTCATGCGACATGGTTTTGTGTTGGAGTTAAACCCAAGAGTGAAGTCTACCTGATATTACCCCTATAGAGGGATCTGGACTATGCTGGAGAAAACCCCTAAGTCACTGTAGTCTGTTATCACTAATACAACCTGTATCCAAAAAGTAGACGGACTGGCAAACTTATACAGATCAAGCTATAGCTGACATAGAAGTTTATGGAGAAGGAACGGGGAAAGAGGAGGCTTCTGGAGAAGAGCAGAAGAGGCAGTTACATACTGGTGCTGCCTAGTAAGTGATCCATTGTATCATTCCTTACCGTGGTAGAAAGTTATCTTCCTAAGCATAGTAGAGCTAGCGGCAGTGTTTGTGTGCGTCTGTGCCTCTCTCTCCTTTTAGTAGCCTCTTCCTCTCCCCTCCCCTCTCCATAGAATTCTATATTATCTGTAACTCAATCCGTATGTGGGGTGAACAGTCTGTCTCCTCTTCCAATACAGGTTCTATTGGAGGAAGGTTCTATAGGTTCTAAGTGGAGGAAGAGGAGAAAAACAGCCCTAAGAATATACATTACATTACAAAGTTTCTTATATGTACGAGTACTATTCATTTATGTTTTTTGGGTGCCAATGTTTTCTATAGGTGCTGTATTATACCGGTTCTATTTGTAGTTTTTGCACTACCTACTGTAGTCATAGATGACTTATTTTTACTATACAATTGTTGTGAGTTGCTTTAATGTATTAATTATAACATTCTCATGACTTAATGTCTCCGCCAGAGTTTCAGGCCTAGTAAGAGACCTTTGTTTTTCGGCGTAGTTAAATATATTTATTGCTTAACCTCTTTGTGTCTCACCATACATTCTTGCTATGTTCAGATGCGATAGCGTTCACATTGCTGTCGGTATATAAAAGCTAAGTAATAGATTTCATTTTAATGTATATATGTAAAGTCATCCATGCGTATTCATGTCACGGGATAGTAGTGGTGAAAATGCCACTTTTGCTACTTTTCGTTCTTTCTTATGATTTGGAAGTCCCTCATTTCTTTGTAAGTTTATGAGAGTGTAACATACAGACTGAGTCTGACCGATCAGTTCTGGAGTGCCAGATTATGTACAGGCACTCTCCTTTAAGGCTAAGTTCACACAGTGGATTTTCATCCAGAATTTGGTGCAGATTCTGTGTCAAATTCTGGATTAAAATATCACCTCCCATTGAATTCAATGGGAGCTGGACATTTAGTTTTTCTGCGAGCGGGTTTGTTCCCCTCATGCAAAAAAGAAGGGACGTGCCCTATCTTCTGTGGCGGAATTAGTTGCGGGAGACCGCGGCACGCCACTCCCTCCGGGTTAGGCCCATTCATTTGGGCCTAATCTGGAGCGGAATTCCGTGGCTGGGTGCCGGTGCACTGTATGCACTGCATCGGCATCCAGTTGCAGATAGCTGCCGTGCCATGTGAAAAAGCAAAATCCGCCATGTGAACTTAGTCTTACAAGGGAAAGAGTAACCCACAACATGTACATATGACCTTGGAGGTGACCTTAAAGGGGAACTCTGCTTTCACACCTATTCCACTAGGCTACACAGGAGTGAAGGGATCCCTATGATCAAACATTCACACAAGTAACTGCTAAGACTCACCATGCTTTTATAAGTCCAGGTATGCCAGATATGTAGATTGAATTATATTCCATTCCCCCAACTAATAATTTGGGGTGCTTAGTAATGACTCCAGATTGTTAACCTTACTAGCTGGTTAGGGTTTCCCAACTATCTTTTGGTGCATGGATGGTTTAAAAGCATATATTATTATATATATTCACAATTTTTCTTTACCGTACACATTAGAATAACTGAGAATCCCTCAGTTCAGTAAGACTTAATGATACATTGAACCAACACCCACTACAACAAAGTACAAGAGAATCCTGAACATAACTAGACTCAACTCATAACACAGTATTATATAGTTCTATCTATCTATCTATCTATCTATCTATCTATCTATCTATCTATCTATCTATCATCTCTTATCTATCTATCTATCTATCTATCTATCTATCTATCTATCTATCTATCATCTCCTATCTATCTATCTATCTATCTATCTATCTATCTATCTATCTATCTATATCTGTCTATCTATCTATCTATCTATCTATCTATCTATCATCTCCTATCTATCTATCTATCTATCTATCTATCTATCTATCTATCTATCTATCTATCTCTATCTATCTATCTATCTATCTATCTATCTATCTATCTATCTATCTATCTATCTATCATCTCCTATCTATCTATCTATCTATCTATCTATCATCTCCTATCTATCTATCTATCTATCTATCTATCTATCTATCTATATCTATCTATCTATCTATCTATCTATCTATCTATCTATCTATCTATCTATCTATCATCTCCTATCTATCTATCTATCTATCTATCTATCTATCTATCTATCTATCTATCTATCTGTCTGTCTGTCTGTCTGTCTGTCTGTCTGTCTATCTATCTATCTATCTATCTATCTATCTATCTATCTATCATCTCCTATCTATCTATCTATCTATCTATCTATCTATCATCTCCTATCTATCTATCTATCTATCTATCTATCTATCTATCTATCTATCTATCTATCCGTATTCCATCACAACCCACTTGTCAATTTAATTGAGACATTTCTAGGAGCAATAACATCGGAATGACTCAATTATATGAAAAATATTTCAGAAATATTATATTACAAGGAATACAAGTATCTATGAAAGCAGATATGTCAGAAATGGTGACGGGTCCTCTTTAAGAGAAACATAAAAAATATATTATTAAAAGTTACTTTCAGAAGAATCAAGTTCTGTGTCATATTTTAGAACTTTTGTTCTTTTTTACTTATTCTGCCTACACCTAGACTCAGTTTTCATTGTGTGGGGACATTTACAGTGATTTGTATGTAAGACTGCAAATTACTATGTAGTGAGTAGACTATCGAGCTTCACAAGCCCTAAAGAGGAAGCTTCCCAAAACTTCACAGTATAATGCACCCATTATTGACGTATTACTCATTACCCCCTACATACTTTCCCATTATGTGCCCAGAGACAGTTCTAGTTATCAATTATTGGGTCTCTATCAGATCTACATATTGCTGATGCCACTGAGAATGCTTGTTCTACCAATGGGGACTTCAATAACATGATACTAGCTTAAAGGGGTTGTCCCATAACAAGGATCCTATCTATACTGCTAGTTTATGTGTATATAAAACTTTTCCTAAATGCATTGCTTTATCAAAACTGCTTTGTTTGGCCGCTATCTTAATTTATTCACTTCATTGTTGACACTGGCCCTTGGGATTATCTGCTCATCTGTCAAGTGACATAGCTGCCTGCTCTCAGGGGGGGAGGAAGGGGCTGACAAGCAATGGAGCTCCTCATATAGGGGAGGGGGTAGTGAGAGCTCCTGGATTATTGTGCTGTCTATCTTCAGATTTTCCACTTATCAGCTGGTTTAATTGAATTTGGCTGATAAGGGCTGAGATAAGGAGTCCATTACCTCTGTATGTAATGCAAGCTGACTCAAATCCAGCTCTGCTACATCGGTTTCCACATCAGCATCATACTGTGGATCATAGCAGATAGCAGAGCAAGTGAAACCCCGCCCACCAATGTGCGAGAAATCCAGGAAGTGAATAGGCTGCAGAACAAGAGTTATGGGAATACCCATATATATACTTTGGTGATAGAAATTACAAAATGAGCAAAAATTCTTATTGTGTTTGACAGCATAGTCACATGCACTTGCACCTAATGAACAATTGTGTCATGCTGGGGGTTGTCCTCCCATGTAGGTAACATAGAATGGTGACTCAAGTGGTTGTGTTTTCTTAAAGACATTGGACAGCGTTCCTCTATTCTTTTTTTTATTGTTCATTTGCTTCCTAAACACAAAATTAAGCAATTATCTAAAAAGTCTTTATTAGAAAATGTTCTATAATTCTGCTCTGTGGAGTGTAACATTTCTGCCTGTTTGGGTCTCTGCGCCACCCTCTGCTCGCATGCTGCAGCGCAGGAGGCGTGTGCAGTTTGATAATTTGCTTAGTTTTTAATTGCACTGTGTGAACACGGCTCTAGTTCTGTAATTGAATTTGCACCACACCCGTCTTCTGCCCTTGTTGCCTCTGTCCATTAAGTGGTTAATTTTTGCCTTTCCCTGTGGTTTACAGCCTGCCTTCCTTTCAGGTTCTGGGCGGGTTCTTCCTCCCTATTTAGTCTTGGCTCACACTAGTGCTTGCTATTGCCTTGTGCGTACTTGCTTTTTTCTGTCACTGTTATTACTTGTATTCTAATCCTTGACCTCTGGCTTTCCCTACTGACTATTCTTTGGACTCTGATTTGGCACTGCATCGCTCGACTGGTACTGACCCTTGGCTAGCTGACCTCCCTTTGTTGTTGTTTGTTTTGTCTGCATTTTGTGTATCACATATACAGGAAGGGATCGTCTTCGAGTTGGCGCCTATTACGTAGGATAGGGCATGGCAATAGGAAGGGGCAGTGGGGGGCTTCAGCTTAGGGCTCACTGTCTCTTGTGCCCTGCCCCAGGGTTTCCAGCAGCTACTGGGGAATTGCTGTCCTAGCAATTCCATAACATGGAGTTTGTTAATTCCTTCACCTATCTGACTGTCTTGTTGGATCAGAAAGAACCGAGAACACTGCTTCTGTCTTCTGCTTCTCCTACCTTCTAGTGTAATGCTACATTCACAATAGATTAAAATCTGATATATATTTTCCCAAAAAGTCTTTTTTTTTTTTTTACAAAATTTTCTATAATTCTGCTCTGCGGAGTCTGTTAAATCCTTCACCTAGCTGCCTGTCTTGTTGAATCAGACATAGAACTGAGAGCTCTGCTTCTGTCTTCTGCTTCTTCTACCTTCTCCTAGTGCAAGGCCGCTTACTTTCATCACAAGTTCTTTCCAAATGCCTGTAAACAGTATTGCATTCAAATGCACAAGATGTTTATTTCATACGGATTTGATGAAATCTATGTAACATTCTATTGTGTGAACACAACACTGTAGGGGATTGTAGGGTTATAGGTTGGACTTGATGGACTGATGTCTTCATCCAACCTCATCTACTATGTAACTATGTAACACAACCTTAAAGCTAGAAGCAGGAAGAGCAAAAAGTTTGTCCATGGCAGATCAGAGGTTCATGATAGGGAAAGCATCTACATTACACAACACAAGGTGTAGACGGAGGAAAGCACCAACAACACAGTTTGCAGGTGTAAGAGGTGAATCATAGTCTACCTACAAATGAAGAGAAAAAGCAAAGCGTCCAGGGAAAGCACTTCAATTTACAAATTCCTCAATATCAGTGTCTGTTAAAGAAGACCTTTCACCACCTTCACCTATTCAATTTCTCAAGTTCCGATCCACTGATTCCAGCACAGTTGGAAATTCTTCTCTACTTTCCACCACTCTCAAGCTGGACTTGTTGAAGGCGGTGAAAGGTCCTCTTTAAAGGGGCTTTCTCATGAACATAGCATACAAATATTAAAAATTTGCAAAATTTTAAAGATGTTCTCTAATCATCTTAGTGGTGACAGTGTGTTGTCTTGATTGGTTGCCAATGGATATGGCCACTTCCAAACCTAGCCATGATTTCCTTGTTGTGCCCAGGTTATCTTCTTGTATATGCAGTGTCCCTGCCCAATAACCTGTCCACAATGAGGAAATCATGGATGGGTTTCTGACACAAGGGAGGCAAAGACCAAGCAAAAAATCCTAATATTTTGGCAAAAACGGGCAAACTGATTGAAAGAGAAATGGTACAAGCATTATGTTAGATGAAATTTGGCGTAGGCTGGAATAGTGTGCCAAGGATTGGGTGTCTTCCCAGCAGTCGTTGCAATTTCTCCGAAGGTCTCATATTGGAATTACACTCTTTGAATCTTTGGACTTCTCATATCATTCTTATAAACTGTGATAGACGAAGAAGCCTTGACATTAGAGCCTGAAACAATAACTGGCCATTTACACACTCGCTCACTGGAAGGTCTGGAGAGCGTTTCTCCTGCCATAGTATGACTATTGTTTTTCATTTGTAACCACGTGGGTGTGAATACTTTGCCATGCTTAATAAGGAAATGTTTATAATAACCTGTCGGGGAAGTATGTGCGGCTCTTTCTTGTTAATGGGGCAGTTCTGCAATGTCTTTGTGTTTTTTCCTACAATTGTATTCCAGTAACAGGTGTCTGAAGGCGCAGACATTCTGCATGGAAATGACTAGGAACTGAATTTGACTCCACTAAGTGTTATTTTTATATTAATAAATAGAGATGAGCGAACAGTGTTCTATCGAACACATGTTCGATCGGATATCAGGGTGTTCGCCATGTTCGAATCGAATCGAACACCGCGTGGTAAAGTGCGCAAAAATTCGATTCCCCTCCCACCTTCCCTGGCGCCTTTTTTGCACCAATAACAGCGCAGGGGAGGTGGGACAGGAACTACGACACTGGGGGCATTGAAAAAAATTGGAAAAAGTCATTGGCTGCCGAAATCAGGTGACCTCCATTTTAGACGAATAGTGGATTTCAAATCCGGGTCATATGAGAATGTGAACTTTGTGACTATGAGACAGGGATAGCTGTACAGGCAGGGATAGCTAGGGATAACCTTTATTTAGGGGGGAATGTTATTAAAAATAACTTTTTGGGGCTCTATCGGGTGTGTAATTGTGATTTTTGTGAGATAAACTTTTTCCCATAGGGATGCATTGGCCAGCGCTGATTGGCCGAATTCCGTACTCTGGCCAATCAGTGCTGGCCAATGCATTCTATTAGCTTGATGAAGCAGAGTGTGCACAAGGGTTCAAGCGCACCCTCGGCTCTGATGTAGCAGAGCTGAGGCTGCACAAGGGTTCAAGCGCACCCTCGGCTCTGATGTAGGAGAGCCGAGGGTGCACTTGAACCCTTGTGCACCCTCGGCTCTGCTACATCAGAGCCGAGGGTGCGCTTGAACCCTTGTGCACACTCTGCTTCATCAAGCTAATAGAATGCATTGGCCAGCGCTGATTGGCCAATGCATTCTATTAGCCCGATGAAGTAGAGCTGAATGTGTGTGCTTAGCACACACATTCAGCTCTACTTCATCGGGCTAATAGAATGCATTGGCCAGCGCTGATTGGCCAGAGTACGGAATTCGGCCAATCAGCGCTGGCTCTGCTGGAGGAGGCGGAGTCTAAGATCGCTCCACACCAGTCTCCATTCAGGTCCGACCTTAGACTCCGCCTCCTCCAGCAGAGCCAGCGCTGATTGGCCGAATTCCGTACTCTGGCCAATCAGCACTGGCTAATGCATTGTATTGGCGTGATGAAGCAGTGCTGAATGTGTGTGCTTAACACACACATTCAGCTCTACTTCATCGGGCTAATAGAATGCATTGGCCAATCAGCGCTGGCCAATGCATTCTATTAGCGTGAACTGAGTTTGCACAGGGGTTCTAGTGCACCCTCGGCTCTGCTACATCAGATTGCTACATCTGATGTAGCAGTGCCGAGTGTGCATCAGATGTGTAGTTGAGCAAAACTGACTCAGCACTGCTAAGTCTCTGCATTCGCATAGGAATGCATTGGCCAGCCTTCGGCCAATCAGCGCTGGCTCTGCCGGAGGAGGCGGAGTCTAAGGTCGGACCTGAATGGAGACTGGTGTGGAGCGATCTTAGACTCCGCCTCCTCCAGCAGAGCCAGCGCTGATTGGTCGAGTTCCGTACTCTGGCCAATCAGCACTGGCCAATGCATTTCTATGGGGAAAAGTTAGCTTGCGAAAATCGCAAACTGACAGGGATTTCCATGAAATAAAGTGACTTTTATGCCCCCAGACATGCTTCCCCTGCTGTCCCAGTGTCATTCCAGGGTGTTGGTATCATTTCCTGGGGTGTCATAGTGGACTTGGTGACCCTCCAGACACGAATTTGGGTTTCCCCCTTAATGAGTTTATGTTCCCCATAGACTATAATGGGGTTCGAAACCCATTCGAACACTCGAACAGTGAGCGACTGTTCGAATCGAATTTCGAACCTCGAACATTTTAGTGTTCGCTCATCTCTATTAATAAACAATATTAATATTAAACATTACGAGGGCTGGTTCACACCTGTGCCTGAACTCCGTTATGCAGATTTCCGTTTTATACCCGCAGAAACCTGCATTCACTGCCCGCTGGTGAGCGCCTGTGAGTGACACCATTTTTTTATAAAATCGGACACAAAGTCCTGCATGTCCGACTTTGTGTCCGGAGAGCACAAAATGCTCATGGGCACTCACGGGCGGACACTTTGCAAACCCATTCAAATGAATGGGTTTGAAAAGTGCCTGCTGGTTTCCGTCTCCTGTCCAGCTTCTCGGGCAGGAAACGGAAACCTGAATAACGGAGTTCGGGCACAGGAGTGAACCCGCCCATAATAAGATTTTTACATGATATCTATGAAAGAAATATGTCTTAGTCTAGACTATTTGAAGACTAGCCATGCTGTCCACTGCAACGCAAACAGGCCCATAAATGTTGCCCGTAATGCTTATGTATATTCCATATACTATGACTCTCGCCAATTACCGTGTTTCCCCGAAAATAAGATTTAATTTTTGCTCCCAAAGATACGCTACGTCTTATTTTCAGGGGATGTCTTATTTTTTCAATAAAGAAGAATTCACATTTATTGCTGAACAAAAAAATGAACATTTATTATATACGCTCACCACAGCAAACTCATACAGTGCAACGCAGCAGGATAATGGCGGTGGGACAACGGCAGACTGTGTTCTCCATCTGGCAGCCGAAGGGGACAAAGGGGATAGCAGCAGGCGACAGGACTCTTGTCAGTCATGGCTGCTGAAGGGAACTTTGGTGACACAGGTGACAGTCTTCCTGCATGTAGCTGCTCTGCAACAGATGGTGAAGATAGGGGACACCAGCAGTGTTATAAAAAGAATCCCAGCTGCTTGTGTGTGTTCTGTTCGGGCATGCTTTCAAACGAAAACTTTACTATGTCTTACTTTCGGGGGGTGCCTTATATTAGGCAATTCAACAAAACCTCTGCTATGTCTTACTTTCGGGGGATGACTTATTTTTTGTAGAAACAGGGTAAGGAGAGCAGAATTTATCTAGCATGTCTGTGCATTGCAATTGGTAATACTTCATTTTGCCTGTGGTGGCGCTGTAGGGAAATTGATCACCTGCTATTAGTTTTCCTTACAGATTACTGCCACTTGCTGTGAAAGTAAGCAGTAGACTGACATGGGCAAAACTCTCAAGATTAGGTTTGCAAATATTCTCAAGATTCAGCCACTAGTTTCAGTTCCTGTCCCGGAAATGCTATTATTATACTCTGGGATTATCTTTAGACCCGAGAGTATAATGAGTGGGGGACAGGAAAGATGCAGAAACATAATAAACACCAATGTTCACCTATCCTTGCTTCTCCTTTGCTGTGTCTCTGGTGCTCCACTGTGGACCTCTCTGGTCATCTTCTGGTCTCTTCTAGGTCTTCTGAGTAATTTCATAGCTGAGGTCTGTAACTGGGCCTAAGAGGTCATGTGAAAAACGTCTACATCATGGCATTTTTAAGCAGACCTCAGTCTGCATGCACCATGTGACTGTTGAGGCCCAATCATAGGCCTCAGTGGTCTCTCAGGGCCCATAACTGCACCAAGGAGAATGGAAGATGACTGGAAGATAACCAAAGAGGACAGCAAGGGAGCACTGGAGAAGGTTCTTGCGCTACCTTGTGGCACCTGGTGCTTCTTTAGGGTCCTCTTCCAACCTTTTGGATGAAGTAATCGGACCCTGGGACAATTGAGACCATTGGGTTTCAGCAGTCGCATGGGACACACCTAGTATAAGTGTTAATAATATTTCCGTGCCTTCCCTGGGGCTTGGCTTTTTATATTCTGGGGTCTAAAGAGTGTATTATATTCTAGGTTGTGAACCCCCAAAATGATGAGTTCTGCTGGTTTCCAAAATTTTTAAAAGTGAACCCAACTTGTTACAAACCGATTTCCTCATCTCTACCTGTGACCAGTTTATTGTTGGTTGATCCTTCTAAGAAGAAGGTGTAGACCAAATCCTTTATATCTTCTTCCAGTTTATCTCTAGCATAAGACATCACTGAATGTTTGTTCGGGTTCTGACCAAAATGGTGCCCCAGACACCCCAGAAGGAAAACTACAACACGGTTGCATTCAAATGGCTGGTGCTCCCTGTACAGCCAGATGATGGCTAGGGGTTCAACCCCTACCACCCTAGGGACTAGGGGCTCGACCATTGTCACCCTAGGGGCTAGAGGCTCAACCATTACCACCCTAGGGACTAGGGGCTCAACCATTACCACCCTAGGGACTAGGGGCTCGACCATTGTCACCCTAGGGGCTAGGGGCTCAACCATTACCACCCTAGGGGCTAGGGGCCCAACCATTACCACCCTAGGGACTAGGGGCTCAACCATTGTCACCCTAGGGGCTCGACCATTACCAATTTGTCACCCTATTATAAGAATACCCCTTTAAGATTCGTGCACAATAAGTAAAGTCACATTTCGATCTACACAGGAAATCTAATAGTCAGTGTTCAGATGAACATATGCCTAAACTTACTGTCTTTTATGTTTGCATTGAATGGGGTATTATAAGTTTTGTGAGAGATTGGTGCTTCGTAGAGACTTTTTGTATAAAATCCAGCGAGATGTGGGTGTTTGGTAGAGGGAAGCAGGCAATTAGTTATAAATGTTAATGTTCTTGTTGCTAAACTAAATTAATGGTTTCTCCTTTGTTAATAGGTCTAATAATTACTATTGTGACAATACTTTTATACTGGTATATCAATGTTTATGTTACCTTGAGTAGAGACCATTTAATGCCTAGAACCTGCACACAACTAGCGGAGTCTGCTGTCATAGATGAAGCCTCGATGGTCTAGAACCTCAGCAGCTACTTCTGTGGTCCTCGGGTCCAAAAGTTAGATGTACAGGTCATGGGGCAGAAGAAAGGGACTTATACAATTGGGTGCCATTTGCCATATGTCATGGGCAAAGTGGGACTGGCACTAGGTGGATAGCAATATTGACGGCATTTTGTACTGAGCTGGATTCGACTCGAACATGTGGCAATTTAAAATGGCCACAGCATTATACTCTGGTGTCTCTTAAGGCCCCAAAGTGTGATAGGTGGAGGTCCATGGAAAGTACCGAAAAGTAAAATACATTCAAACTCACTTCTGTTACCTCTTTTGGGCCTCTCTGTGACATCTGGTGCTCTCCGGTGATGGTATGTGCCCGGGACCTGTGATTGTGGCACCAGCGGTCACATGGGCATGCCGAGCTTCATGACGTCAAAGTGTAACAATGTCGCTTTTACTTAATGCTGGCTGTGTTTGCCTTAGAGGGTTATAGATTGGATAGATACGCTATATGTTTTATGGCATTTTAAGGTGTAATTCATTCTGAAACGAATCTTGGACCCAAGCCATCCAAACACGAAATAAAGCGAATCCCGAGAGATCCACCCATTTCTAGATAGCAAGTACAGGTGACCAAAACATACATGGTCATCTAATCCATTCTCAGTGGTTGCCATGCAATCGTCCCATCAATCCCTGGGTTCTATTGGGCAATGCAGAAGAACATGACAAAGGACAATGCCACCAGTGAGTGACCACTTAGATGCCACCAAGGAGGTCATTCATCAGAACCCAACACATCAACAAAGCCCCACAGATAGGTTAGGGTCGCCTGAATCAAATTCCCTTTGGAATCGCTGCCTCTTTTGCTAGGATATCGCTGCTTTTCTCAATATGCAAATGAGCTCTTTGGTGGAATGAAGGCGTTGGCATTGCTTCAGTGAGAAGGAGGAGGAAGCAATTCATAAGGAAAAAATAGAGTTTGATTCAGGTGGTCGGAAGCTGTGTATCTGCAGGACTAGGTTAGTGTGCTGGGTTCTGGTCACCCTGTACTGTACTATATGTCTTAGTGCCCTCTATACATGCTATTATACCTTGCAATGCATTTCCTACGTCCTATATAACCCGCTGTGTAACTAACTGAGTTTTTCACTACCTAGCTAACTTCACTGTCAACATTATTTAAAGTGAACCAGCCATATTGAAAATGCTGTCCAATCTGGAGGCCGCATGTTATTGGGTACTTAGTGATAGCTGCTTGTACATACATAAACAGCTATGTAGGACCGCCCACTGGACTCCTAAACCCAGAATGAGCTGAGGTATCAATAAATAAAACACGTCATACTGAATCTTTCCCCACAAAGCTCTATATTAATCTGCTCTATAACATGCCGCCTGTACGTTGACTGCATTTTCACCTTCACAACTTCCCTATAAGATTTTCGTTGTCCCATTGACTTGCACTTCACATTCTTTTACTGCTAAATTTACTATTACAGCACTTGACACGATCCATACCCCAGCTTTTTATGGATTCAGCCAGATCCTTACACTGGAAAGGATCCATCCTCCAACCTAAATACAGGAAAATGAGTATAATTGCTCCATAAATCCTTTACAAGGACACTTTGTGCATTTACGGATTGATATAAATCATCGCAGCCTGTGCCCCTGTGTCGGTAGCTATGGTCTGTTTCACTGTTATGGACGATCAGTCTTCAGTCTTGCATAAACACTATTGGCAATGTGTGTCTGTGCTCCTTGTAGTGGCAGAAGAAGCTCAGGGAGGCGAGTTCTCTTCTGTGCCCATGTGTGATTCCAACTCACCCTACGTGTAACTGCATGACTCGCCACCTAACCGCTGCGGGATAGGTAATGTAAGTAATAGATAATAATGATGGAGCTCCTGGAGGTCTCATTTGCTTGGCTCTGGATATAAGCACTTTATTATTTTATACTATGACCCGGGTATGATATTTATTGCAGCAAGAAAGGAGACCCAGGTAGGCTGTTACTTTTCTTGTGGGACTTGAGTATAATGTATGTTGTATGGTGTAACTATAAAATTACCATTTGCCTTGAATTGTTAGTAGTTTTCATGTCATGATAATTTTTTCTACTTGTATTATATTGTGTTGTGACTACAGTTTTTTTGTGCTCTCGTCTATAGACTTGAAATGTAGGACTTCAATGTGTTATTATATACTATTATCATATATCCTTTATAAACCCAGTACTATAGGGAATATGGTTTATTGTCACGTCTTGTTCAGTGTTTCGGGTTTGTATAGTTTCTTCATATTGAATATTGAGCAGTGGTATTGCACCAAATTTGTAAAATATTACAATGGATGTTATCCCTAGCTATGAATCCTGAATACTGTGACTATAGAGGGGACAGGGTTGTGTTAGTTTACTTGTATTCATATAGCAGAGTAAGGGGTAAAGTGGCCGAGCACTGGGGTCCTGGACAAGGACAATATCTGTATGGAGTTTGTATGTTCTCCATGTGTTTAGATGGATTTCCTCCCACATGGCAAAAATATACTGATAGGTAAATTGGGCGTTGGGGATGAGCGCCTATATGACAACCACTACCCCCCTATTTTACAACTACTCGTCCTGCACCTTGAGTCCCTTGTGTAAGAAAAGCTCATTACAAATGTTTGCCATTGTCATAAATGGACCCTACTATTAAAAACCCTTCATAAAATTGACCTTTACCCATAGCACCTGCTTCAAAGGTTTACACCATGACAGAACTATATTGCAAAGAATAAATGATCTTAAAGGAAGTCTTTGCCAGAACCCATCCCTGCAGATAGATAGGTTAGAAGCCCCTGAATCAATTGGTGTTTTCCCATTGTGAGTCGAGTTGCTCCAAAGAGGTTATATGGCAGAACCTCATTGATCCAAAGAGCTGATTTGCATATTGACAAAATCGATGATATCTCAGTAATAAGGAAAAAGCATGGGATTCAGGTGACCCTGACCCGAACCATCACAGGGCTTTAAGTTTTGCAGACGTGTGAATGTTTTTGGATTGGTCTAGACAACCTTGTTTCAGTAGTCAGTTTTCTACAATGATCTGATCACACGTTGTCTCAATGCTTGGAGCGGGTATAATCTGTAGGAGGGAGCTCAGGACCAAGTTTTGAATAGAGATGAGTGAACCAGGTATGTCCCAAATATTCGGGGTTTTGGGGTTTGTCACCTTAAAACCAGAAGTGAAACTTATACTCCCAAGAATCGTTTTGTTTTGGGTTTGGGTGACTCGGGTCCTTCATTCATATAGGGTCAAGTTCAGAAGTGAAATTTATTATTATTATTATTTTTTTGTAGATTGTACTTTTTTTTTTTCCTCCTATCAGTATGTCTTTTTTGGAATATGGGATGGAAATCCATGCAAACATGGGGAGAACATACAAACTCCTTGCAGATGGTTTTTTGCCCTTGGTGGGATTTGAACACCAGGACTCCAGCGCTGCAAGGCTACAGTACTAACCACTGAGCCACCGTATGTCCCCTGAGCCTATCTTAAGATTTCAGGATCGTTTTTAAAATCTGATTTTCAACCATTTACCAGCCGATCCCCATCGCAAACGTGAAATTTGCTCGATTGCCAATTGGGATCTAATCTTTCCTGATCCTGATCGCTCAACCCTAGTCAATGCTTCTCTATGGGAAAAGTCACTTTTAGGGTTGAGCCGATATTGAGATTTCAGGAACGTTTTTAAAATCTGATTTTCAATAATTTTTTAGCTGATCCTGATCGTGAAATTTGCTCGTTCGCTGATTGGGATCTGATCTTTCCCGATCCCGATCACTCAACCCTAGTTATCAGTATAGGCCTGTATCATTTTCGAGCTGCACTTTTTGCTTTTATTATAGTAAAAGCCACCTAGAATTTGCCAGTTCCTATGATTATGTTGTTTAGGTATTTGTTACATTATAACTGACCTTTATGTACAATTTTGCACTAAATTCTCCTCTTTAGAATCCTGTTTGGTGTCTCAGCTCCTGGCGACCTACCGTCCTCTATGGCTGTTTGTATTGTGTTACTGGCGTTATAGCTGGTTCTGTTGTACTTCGTGTCATTTTTCCTTAAGATTTGTTATGAACATGGAAACAAGATATTATTAAACCAGCCAGTAATGTATGAGAACTAAATGTGTGACTTGTCATATTTCGCTACATGAACTCTTGCTTATTGTGTGGTGTAAGTATTTTATGGTCACAGGTCTTTGAGTCAGATGTAACAAGCAGTAATATGCTACACCTATTAGCATCCACGCACATTTTACTTCTTAAATGGCTATACTACCCAAGGCAACTTATCTCAAATCAAATCAAATCGGCTTTATTGGCACGTCCGAATAGATATTTGGCATTGCCAAAGCTAGTAAAGTGGGGAGGGGAGTTGGAGTGGGGGGGGAAAGTGGTGGGTTAGGGGGGTAAGGGGGGGGGGGGTCGGTGGTTTGGGGTATAACAGTCCATGGGGTCTCATCTTCCTCTTAGTTGGTGACAGCTGTACGGGGGGGGGGGGGATTTAGGGTATAACAGTCCGTGGAGTCTCATCTTCCTCTTGTTTGGTGACAGCTGGACACGTATTGCGCAGCGATCTCCACAGTGGCCTCTTCTTCTCCCAGTAGGATGTAGAGTTTCCTCTTCTCGTCTGCAGATATGAAGTATGAGATGTGGGTAGAGAGTCTTTGGAAGTAGACGGCCCTCACAGCTGAGTATTTGGTGCAGTGTAGCAGGATGTGGGTCTCGTCTTCTAGGGCCCCCTGGTCACAGTGCTGGCACAGTCTGTTCTCCTGTGGCTTGTACGTCTGCCTGTGTAGTCCCGTCTCCATCTCCAAGTTGTGGGCGCTCAGTCTGTACCGGCTCAGGGTCTGTCTGTGTTTGGGGTGGCGTATTCTCTCCAGGTAGGTGGCCATGGTGCCCTTTGCAGTGACTGGTACACAGTGAGTTTTCTTGGACTTATTTATTGCGCTTCTCTATTCCTGGATGTATTGCTCTTTGTCTCTCTCAATGACTCCATCTTCCATCAACACCACCACCATCTCAATCAAGATCAGCATTTACATAATTGAATAGACACTGCTCCACTGATTCTGGCACAGTTGGAATTTTTACTCCAACCCCACCATTCCTGAGCAATAAGTGCTGTTAGTTTTGGTGCGTGATGAACTATTTAAGCTCTCTACTGTCAAGCGTGTTGTGTCAGGAAGGAGCAGATAAGGGGGCGAGTTTCTGAGCTCTGACACTACCCATCTCTGATTGGAGATCTGAGTAACAAGCCCTTCTCTGCTTCTGTCTGACACCGCCCTCCTGGCAGTACAGAGCTTAGTAGTATATCAGGCACTACAACCAGTAGCACTGATTGCTTGGGAAGGGTGGGGGCTGGGAAAAAATTCCAACTGTGCCAGAATCAGTGGAGTAGAGCCTATTAATAGATACTAAGAACTGGAGTTGGTAGAAGCGGTTAGAGGTCCTCTTTAAATATCTACGACAGTCCCATATAAATGATTAAAGTAGCTCTGTGACCATCATTACCTTCAGTTGAGGGTACAAGAAGCCCCCATTTCCTTCTTCAATGGAGGTCCCAGCAATTGTACCCTCAATAATCCTACAAGTTACCCATTATCCACACGTGGACACAACTATCCAATGCATTACATGGTAAAGTTATGGCATTAACTTTGTACTTTCATATTGTTGTCACTATAAGGGTGCGTTCACACGATGTAAAATGGAGCGCAAGCTGGCACGAGCGTATACCCCGCGTTATTTTGCGCCCGTAATTTTGCGGCCGCAAGCCCAGGAGAGGTAAGTAACAATGTTTTTTTTTAAGTTTGTATCCTCCCCTGGGTCTCTGATTATTATACCCTTGGGTCTGCAAAGACCCTAGAGTATAATAATTGTTCATGGATGGTCCACAATGGGGCATAATACTGTGTGCAGAGGCCACTATGGGGCATAATACTATGTGCAGGAATGGGGGGGGGGGGGAGTTAGTTGGTCGGGGTCTTCGCGGAAGAAGTCGGTCAGGGGGGAAGGGGGGCCCATGTCAAAAGTTCACCACGGGGTCCGGCCATTCCAAGTTACACCACTTCTCTCAGCTTGTTCTTGGAAGAGTTTCTCACAGTTTTCCTGTTATTGACATTTGACCTGCTTTCTGACTCCGTCAGTCTGTTCTTCCTGATCTGCCTGTTACTGACCTTGGCTCACCTTCGACTACCGAATCTGTGCTGTCAATCCTGACCTTCAATCTGTCTACAACCTAAATATGAGGAACTTTGTAATATATCTTATCAAAGAAAAAATGCTTCTTTCTCCATTTAACAGGTTGCTATTCTCCTCTCCTTTATTCAGTCATATCCAAAGACTAGATAGGGACTGTCTAGTCTTACAGACAGATCCAATTACCGTACTTCTAACATCTAGCCCTGAAAGACACAGTGATAAGAGACTGAGTAAATGTAAGGGGGAGGAAAGAAGCCTGGCCAATAGAGAAAGAAGCATTTTTCAAAGGATTTTTGTAAATATTCAGTTTCATGAATATTCATGATAAAGCTGATTTTTAATTACGTAACTTAAAACTTTAAGATCTGCAATCTTATGTTGTGCCCTGAAATTGGATTCCTGCGACTGCTTCCCAGGGACGCTCTTGCTGTTGGTTTTCACAGTTAGATTTGATATTATTAGAACACAAGAAACAAGGTTATATTTACAGCCGAACGCTGATGTGCAAGATGAAAGTGTCATAATATTTACTCAACAGAATTATATTCTCAGCAGCTTCTGTGGGTCGGAGGGTCAAACATTTACACAATGTGTATAAACTGCAGATATAATTATGCTTAATGTTGCATATACGATTTGTTATATAATGTGTAGAACTCACTCATATGTGCAGCGTTTCAGGGTAAACCGTAAAATGTTTGTATTTCACTTCGATGATCTGGAGACCCACAACAAACCAATGTTCTTTCATAAAGTCCCAGAAAATCCCCTAAATGCTGCATTTCAGAACATGGGGCCTTAGGGTAAGGGTTCTGGCCTCAGATGGGTTTTCATACTGATGATCTATGCGCAGGTATCTGATCCTTGATGGTCACACATGGACACGGTACTTATCAGCAGAGTTGGCTGCCTCCAGGTCCCGGAAGGTAATATGTTGAATGGGGCTGGAAGCAGCTGTACTCTATTCTATGTGATAGGCACAGCAAACTGAATAGCCATTGACATAACAATCAGGCTGCCAAAGGGCCCAAGACATTAGGGGGCCCAGTGGACACCTGCTTTTATTTTTTAATAGGCCATCACCTGCTGGAGTAACCCCAGCAGGTAACGGGCCCTATTTACTTACCAATCCTGGCTGCCTGTGCTTTCCCTTCTGCAGATGCAGCTGTGAGCAGAAGCGGGGACCAGTAAAAGAGGCCGCAGGCCCGTGAACCCCACACACACTGCTATCATTATACTCTCGGGTGTCTTCAGACCCAAGAGTATAAAGATCGGAGGCCTAGGGGAGGTGAGGGAACATAAAAACACTTTTAATTACCTCTCCTGCACTCCAGCAGGCTTTGGGCCTGTTTGGTGACATTCCAGATGCCACGTGGGCCAGACCTGCATCATTATGCATCACAACGCAACATTGAAGATGGCCAAAAACATTGGGGAGTGCACTGAAGAGGTAAGTAACAGGGCTTTTTATGTTTATATCCTCCCCTGGGTTTCCAATCATTATACTCTGGGGGGTTTTCAGACCCCAGAGTATAATAATTGTTCATGGGTGGTCCACTATGGGGCATAATACTGTGTGGTGTGCAGGGGCAACTATGGGACATAATACTGTGTGCAGGGGTCACTCTAGGGCATAATAGTGTGTGCAGGGGCCACTATGGGGGATAATACTGTGTACAGGAGCCACTATGGGGCATAATACTGTGTGCAGGGGCCACTATGGGGGATAATACTGTGTACAGGAGCCACTATGGGGCATAATACTGTGTGCAGGGGCCACTATGGGGGATAATACTGTGTACAGGAGCCACTATGGGGCATAATACTGTGTGCAGGGGCCACTATGGGGGATAATACTGTGTACAGGAGCCACTATGGGGCATAATACTGTGTGCAGGGGCCACTATGGGGGATAATACTGTGTACAGGAGCCACTATGGGGCATAATACTGTGTGCAGGGGCCACTATGGGGGATAATACTGTGTACAGGAGCCACTATGGGGGATAATACTGTGTGCAGGGGCCACTATGGGGGATAATACTGTGTGCAGGGGCCACTATGGGACATAATACTGTGTGCAGGGGCCACTATGGGGCATAATACTGTGTGCAGGGGCCACTATGGGGACATAATACTGTGTGCAGGGGCCACTATGGGCATAATACTGTGCAGGGGCCACTGTGTGGAATAATAGTGTGTGCAGGGGTCACTATGGGACATAATACTGTGTGCAGGGGCCACTATGGGGCATAATACTGTGTGCATTGGTCACTTTGGGGCATAAACTCTGTGCAGGGGCCACTATGGGACATAATAGTGTATACAGAGGCAAACATGGTGCAAAATACAGTGTGTAGGAGCTACTATGGGGCATAATAGTGTGTGCAGGAATGTGGTTTGTGTGGGGGAAAGTGGTTGGTTGGGGGGGAGTTGATAGGGGGGTGGGGGTATGTCAAATGTTAGCTCTGGGGGCTGAGGCCGAGCCATTCTTAGTTATACCACTGTGTATAGTGGTGGTCCCAGGGTACTGCTGCACTGCACCGTTTACTTGAATAGGGTCAGATCTGCTTCCAGCCCTGCCCAGCGCAGTAGCAGCCAGATCAGCTGATCAGTGTGGGGTCTGGGTGTCAAACCCTGACCGACCAGATACTGATGACCTGTGAATCCTGTGAATTAGTTCATCAGCATTAAAAACAACTGAGGAGTGGAAAAATACTTAATATGTCTAAGTTCCCAAACTTTAATTCAAAAAGAAATCGCTATTGGGGTGCAGCCTTAGCAGTCATATTCTGGCCCTGTTGTTTGAGAAAGCTTAGAGGCCTTGCTACATGATGATAAGATGCTGGTAGATGGCACATTGCAGTAGTTACAATGGCTGGGAATGAAGAGAGCCAGGCACATCTACAACTCCTTCCATTCATTCTCAGGATACACCTTATCAGGCAGGACAGTTTTCGGGGACACCTATTCTAGTTATAGATGTGGATCCCAAGGTAAACCTAACATGTATCAGACAATGCAAGGGGTTTAGCCTTTTTTATATTGATGAAAGTTGGAAGGTATGTATGCAGTGGAAGGGTTAATATCTGTCCGCTCCACCACCACCAATTAAAGGGGACCTGTCAGGGCGACCTGGGCACTAAACCGCCCACATGTCTTTATGGAGCGGGGGTTTAGTGTCTCTCTGTTATCACACTGCAGAAAGTTAAGCTAAACTTAGCTACATCAGTATATTCCATATATGTCAGAGACAATTTATACTCGTACGTTCTGCTCATTCAGTACTTGATATACTCATCTCGATCTCATGTTTTATTTGATAATTTTCTGCTCATCTAAGAAGTTATAGACCCTCTAAAAATGTCTTCTCTGTATGTCAGCAGATATCAAGAAGCTGAATAGATGTTCTTCTCCGCTGGATTGTCATTCCTCTATTTCATGTGCTCTCCCCCCTCTGTAAGCTCAGGCTCCGCACTTACTATGCCGCAATGTAGTTCTTGTTGTAATATTTATATCCAGCTCATGGCAAGAATGAAACACATTGCAAAAGTATAAAGAGCCCAAGTTCTTATATATGTCAGCAAATCTTCTATGTTAGTATTTTATAATCCGGTTTGATATGAGGATGTTGAGATAAATGCTACTTTTTTCGGCATCTGCTGAGTAACAGGTGGCCGGTGTCGTGTGTATGTTTCACAATTCCCTTTGGTGGGTGGGATGGGATAGTCACTTGATATTACTACCTTGCCTTCGTATTGATCTAGATATAGTACTAGAGCCATCTGATTCATTGTACTACTACAATATGGCAGTAAAATTGGGAATTGAATAAAGTAATATATTAATTATTACAACAATTTGTTGCTTTCTAGTATTTGCACATCACATTTTTTTATGCACCTTCATCATACACAGTGTTGCATTCTCATCATACTTGTGCTTTTGGTCTATATATTTCATATTTCTACTATATACACTATATTTTATACTATATTTACTTGGCTTTGTTTTATTAATTAATTAATTAATTAATTAATTAATTTGACCACCTGTCAAAACCCAGAATAACCCCCTTTGGCAGAGCGGACCGCTGCGAGACATGCAGGAAGAGAGGGGATGTTGTGATGATTATCACTGGGATGTTGAGCCATGCCGACTCCAGTGCCGTGGCCAGCTGCGCTAGGTTACGTGGTTGAGCATCCATGGCGTGAACAACCTGATCAAGGTGGTCACAGAGGGGGTGGATTATGGCGTGTAATCTATGTCCTAATCCGCCCCCTCACAATGGTGGTCTATGGAGACCACCAGTCTACTTTTTCCCATGAGCAGAAAAAAGAAGCGGGCTGCCCTTCAGGCGTATTCCGCAGCTTGGAGAGCTGTGGCATCCGCCTGGCGGCAGGGAGTCTGCCCATTCATTTGAGCCAACTCCGGGGGGGTGTTTAAGCTACAACCGCAGGCGGGTTTTGACCTGAGAGTGATGAAGCTCCCCGCGTCACTCTCATTGCCAAAATCTGCAATACCGCCCCCGTGTGAACTTAGCGGTACTGGCTCAGTAACATAGGTCATGAGTTTTAGATTGACAGGATGTAACTTCAAGGACCCCTGCCGATCAGCTGTTTGCCAGCAGTAGTTACATGCCAAGTGCTGCTTGCTCGCCATATTTTTGATAATGTTGTGGGTACTATAGGTGTGTCCCTTTTAAGTCTAGGGGACTTCACTGCAGCACCATAACTGCCACTATCAAGAATATGCCGTAGGGACAGGGGAGGACTATAATTACACCACCATTAACCATAATGTTATGCTTTCCTCCATCTATATGCTCATTAGAGATGGTTCGACCCAAATATCCCAAATTGTTCAGTTTTTAACAAAACCGCACAGCTGGGGATTTGTTTTGGACTAACTAAAATGGCCGCGGTGACATGCATAGTTGGAAATTATTATACTACCCAAAATGGGTAGAGGGGAGTTGAAAAAAATGAAAAACATTTGTACTCAACTTCACTCACCTGTTTTTGGCCTCCAAGTGGCGTCCTAAACTCTCATGGTGATGTCATGTGCCTGGGGTCACCCCTGAGGCCAAATCATAGGCCTCAGGGGTGACCCAGGGAACAAGACGTCACCAAGGAGACAGAGAGAAAGTGCTGGATGCTGCAAGTTGGCCCAAAAGAGGTGAATAGAAATGTTTTTATGTTTTACACCTCCCCAGGGAGGTCTGAAGAGACCCCAGAGTATAATAACATCACTTTGGTTTCGTACATGAAGTTGGGTGACCCTGAGATGTGAAACAAAATTGAATCCTGGGAAACTGGCCCATCTCTAATGCTTATCCAGGAGGGCCCTGGCACCTGCACATTTCCCCGGTGCTGCTGCCAGTCCAATCCCTGCTTTGTATAGGACATTTTTACCTTCTCTCTAAGCTATTAAGCCCTTAATTCCCCTCAGTATGGAGTACACAATAAAATACACATCAAAAATAACAAATTGCGAGTAATATAACATAAAAACACTTTTCACCAGCTTTTTACCCCAGACTGCTTGCCCTTAATGCTCATATAGGAATTAAAACAAGTACATAGGGAAATTATGAGGGTGCAGCGAGAGCGATTTTCCATTTGGTTACTTTTGTAAATAACGTAATTACATAGAATTTCTTCACTTGAGCGCATACATTATTTCAGCAAAGTGCTCCGAGTTATTTAATACACTCAAGTAAATAATTGATTGTCACTGTTTGATCATGGAATTCCTTTGATACATAATATTAGAGAGACTATCTGAATCCATTACACTTTATTACTCTGACTCATTTGTCTCTATGCAATTTGCAGTCCTATAGATCAATTTAGTCCTGGTTATTCTTGATATGAAATGATTGTGAACGTCAGTACTGAACATAACAGATTTCATTTTATTCCTCTGTATCCGATCTTTACTGAATTCTACATCAAAGTCCTGCGCCGAATACACATTCTGGACATGTCCTTATAATCTATGGGGAATTCAACATACTACGGCCATTTAGATCGGAGAATCCAGATCATTATAAGGCTCCAAGTAGTATGAAAGGGACATCGGGAAGGAGTTATCTATGGATACAATGGATTTGTATCATTGTAGCAAGTTTTATCCTTCCTATCACAATAGTAATAACAAAATATAGAACTGAATATAAATGGATACACATTGTATCAGGTATAAAAAGTAAGAGTGAAATCTTGTTCAAATCCTATTCAGGGGGGATTTATCAAATCTCCCACTAAATCACCTATTAGATAGTCACAAATTGAATGTTTAATGCCACTTGTGATGATTATAGCTGCAAGTTTGTACTAGTCTAATTCATCAACATTTACATTACAAAAGTGGCATCCCGTGGGCTGTCGCAGATTTGTAACCAGGCGCATGGGTGCTTGGAGCTAACACCTAATTCATAATGACCCTCTTCTAACATAGGGGACATTAAGACTAGCCTAAAATATGCCAGTATTGATTAACCCCCTCCCCCCCAATGTGTGTGTGTGTGTATTAGGACTGTGCGGCAGGTGCGGCCAAGGGATCATGGTCGCAGCCTGTTACACTGTTTCTGCCCAGTCCAGCACGGCTGGGGTTAATTCCCTTCCAACCGATGGGCGTGGTCGGTCTGCTGACTGACAGTGGTGTCAGCCTATGGACACTTGGTTTGGGCACCTGGGCTGGTTGTTTAGTCCCGCCTTCCCTCCATTTAAGGAGGCAGGTTGGGACAGCTCGGTTCTCTAGTCTCAGTTGTATTTTGTGCATGTCAGTAGTTTGGCAGCAAGCTGCCTTAGTTAGGCAGGTAGTGAGAATATCCACCCTTTACTTAAAATTATGGGAATCCCTTCCCTTAGTCAGAATTGTGGGAATCTCCTACCTTAGGCAGACTGCTACCTGTGGTGCTCCACAGCAGGTGGCTGTGGTGGGTGCGTCCCAGTATACGGTCATTGTTAGTTGGTGTTTGGTCTTGCAGTGGAGTAACTGCAGGACTTTATAATTCGTTTGTGGGTGCTCTGTCCTGCAGAGATCATTCTACTAGTTTCTTTTTGTACCCAGATGTTGTTGTAGCCCAGCAGTGACATTAACTGTTGGGCCTTGTTCATACCAGGGTAGCTCCGCGGCTCAGAGACCAGTTGGGCTCTGCAGGATATTATTATTTCACTTTTTTTATAGTATCCTGCTAATCGTAGCAGTGTGCCATGCATGCTTATAAAGGATCCCAACATAGAGGGGGGCCATTCATCAAGACTGGTGCCTTTGCTCATAGACATGGCTGCCATACATTCTGCCAACATTTATGCCACTTTTGTGGTGTAAATGTTAATAAAATAGGTGCCCTGTCAATGCCCCAACCCTGCTTCCACCCAATTTTGGAAAAGTGATGAGGCTGGCACAAAAATGCCACTTGCTACTGTCCTACCCAACTTTTCTCCATATAGAAGATTTAATTAATTTTCCCCATGGTCTACTTTGCCCATAGACTTTATTTGGCATAACCTTAGGCAGAGTTCACACTTATACTTGAGATTTTAATCACATTTGACAAAAAAAGTAGCAACATGTTCAGCACTATCTCTTCCAATACAATGATAGACAGCATGGCAGAACCCAATAGACCCCATTATCACTCAATGGAGTCCACTGAGCACCATTGACTTCTATCGTCACATCATTATAACCGGAAGCCACTAATTAGATGTGAACACGGCCTTAACTGGGGATTGTTTATAACTACAATCGATACCGCTCACAGGACCTAAATGGTCATACTGGACACCCTCAGTTCCCTGCTGGTCTAGGAAGAACATAATAGGCCGATGGTAGAAAAAAAAAGCATTCTGCAATTTACAAATTTCCGCCAAGGCTTTGCGCAGTCATTTGACTGCCACCCTGCGGTCCTAATGTATTTCTTGTGCTTTTTACCAGCTAGGTCACTAGAGACTGTCTCCATTTTGATGCACGATCTGTCACCTTCAATGTCTTTCTATAATGTAACCAACTAAATAGCTTTCTGTCAAATTAGTTCTCCAAGACGGGACTAATGGAAATAAATGAGAAAGGACTGGCACATTTGGAAACTGTGACTGAGCAAACCTTTAATTATTGTCAATGTAATTTCACTGTACATTGAGAGCAGATACAACATGCCAGGCTGCGAGTTCGGCTTCATATTATCCGATTATGTCGATGGGCTATTTAAAAGCTTGTGGCGTTATGGCGATAAAAGATGCGATTATTTATACCCACCTCTAGAGTCTACGCCTCATTGTTTTGGCTGCACGTTATGTTTGCTTTCCTTGATTTCCTCAAATTTAAATATTATATCAACACCATTAATAATTTTCTGATTTCTGAAGTTTTAGTTGAAACATTATAAATATAGATATTTTACTTAAAAGCTGTTAAAGAAATTAGAATTGTTAGGAAGATTTTAGAATATATTGTAGATTTTCCAGGGAATACAAATACTAGACAAGTATCATAGATACCGCATTAAAGGGGTTGTCGGATTGGGAGAACCTTTACTTTTCTATATGAACCATCTTTATTAGCTAAAGTCAAGTGCTGGATCTTGGAGACCACCATGGATGCCCACTGCTTTTACAATGGCTGGTCGTGGGGTCTAACTATAGTATGAGACCATAGTATAGGATAATGTTCTTTCAAAGTGGGTAACTTTTTAGTGATTCTCTAAAGTGGAGCTACTTCATAGTGATATACTATACTGCACATATAGCAGCTCTCATGATGAACAGCAGGGGTTCTATAGGTATCTATATAGAGAATGATGCCTATTAAATCTTAGTTCCAAATTAAAATGATAGACCAGTTCTGAGCTTAAAGGGGGTTTCCCATGAAAGCAAGTTATCTCAAGAAAGTAAGATAAAGGTTGTCTCTTACTGTATGTTTACATCCACACCTGGTATCCACCCATTGTGAATCTATCTAAAAAAAAAAAACAACAGATTTGTCAAAAACCACAATACTATAAACATACTATAATTTGACTTTTTTGATGAATCTATCAAAGGGTATCCATCATAAAAGTGTCAGTTTATGTCTGTCAGTGGCTATTTTTGGCAAATCTGTTCCCTCCCCTCTTTGTCTTTATTCTTCATTCTGAGCATGTGCAGAGAAGAATGAAGAGGCAAAAATGGATTGCGAAAGGGACACAAATGGATTACCATTCATTGGTAATCCATTTGTGTTTGCCTTCCATAGACCTCAATGTTAAAGAAAAAAGATACATTGCTGTATGTCGTGTAGCCTTATTTTTTGGATAGAGCAAAAATACAGCAAGTCCGATTTTTGTCTCTGCCAAAAAGACCAGATACACGTAAGAAATGCTCCGAACGCACATCGGTGGAAATCTTTTTAAACCCATTGACATCAATAAGTTTTTAGAAAGAACTTGTTATAATCAGTTTTTATGATCTTTCAATGGTTCATAGAAACTGGTTGGTTGTGGAGACACCAATGCAGATATGAAAACAGCCTTAGATTGTCTATTTCCAATACTGTTTGCTCAATATATACCTATCACTTATTGGTGAAGATTTGCCACCAGAACTTGAGCTGGTCTTCTATTGTTGCTCGAAGGTAACGCTCAAAAAGTTATTGAGTACTGTTTTTTCAATTCTATTTAGATGTTCGTATTTAATATGAATGATAAATTCTAGAGACTTCTACAGATTTCTCCATGTGTTCTCCTTACTGAGGAAACCTTGACACCCACCCTGCATGTTACTCGTCATACTTTCTTATCTACGTAACCAAATATGTACTCATAAAGGTGTTAGTACTTTTTATTATGTCCTTTCTCCCCCCCCCAATATCCTCTATAGAGTTTACCCAATGGCTTCACCGTATTGCTGATGGAACTGTGGTCAAATCGGAACAATATACCACGTCGTCTGGGAATGCCCCATAATACAACGCATTTGGCACTTTATTCAAAATGTAATATCCCCAACAACACACCAGAGGATTGGAATTACTGGGATTGGGGTTAGATATCACCCCTATAATGTATCAAACCATTTAATGCCACATATTTCTATTTGTCTCAGCCCTAGCTCAGAACTGGAAGTTATCTAACATCTCACATAGAATTTCCATAGTATAAAGAATGCAGTTTTTATACCACTAGAAAGATGACAGAGCGCTAAATTCAGAGTTAATTCTGTTAATTTTGGCACCGATATCTCCCCACTGTCAGAAGGGCATTCCTCATAGCTCAGCTTCATCACTGTGCCAGGAGGAAGGAACCCCCCTCTGGATGTACTTTAACATAGCCTTGTACTGTCAGAGGGGGCGTTCCTTACCTAAGCTGTGAGGGACGCCCTTCTAACAGTATTCGTCATAGAGTTGTATGGAGCATTCCTCACAGCTAAGCATCACTGTAAGGAGGTAAGGAAAGCTTCTCCTGACATTAGAGTATATGGGATTCTGCACAGCCCAGCGATGACACTGAGCTATGGTCTACACCCTTCTGACAGTAGGGAGATATAGGTGCTGAAATGAATGACACTGTTATCTCTGACCTCAGGGAACATATCGGGAAAGCCGACAGGGTATTGAATTCAGCGGCCTGCTGGTTTTCTATCCATATTTATGAGTGCTTGAGAGGTCCTCTTTATCAGAAACTTTCAATATGAATATATGTATGGATGAACCAACACCACCATGACAAATTCTTGGAAGTTTGGATTTGTTGGCTAATGTCTGTTTTCTTTGATCCTCTCCCATGATAGGCTAAGACCCCACATTGTAGTAGTAGCTACAGAAGGAATTGGAAATATATAGGAAGTTCTTAGGGCCACTTCACACGGCGTAAGCGCTCGGCTCATTCCGAGTCGTACACGTGATCCCAACTAGCATATTCACTTCAATGGGAGCGCTCGTAAAGCCGGCTTTACGCGCACTCCCATTGAAGTGAATGGGTAGTGTTTAGAAGCGCTTGCGTGTACGGCTCGGAATGAGCCGAGCGCTTACACCGTGTGAAAGGGCCCTTATACTTCTCCCTTCTGCTCAATCCACTCCTGGTTTTGGCTCAAAAAACTGCAGCAAAATGGTTATAGCGGCCTCCTGGTTGGACGCGACATGTGCTAGTGTACTGAGCGTGCATGTATATGGGGGGATGGGGTCCTATTACCAATATAAATAATATACTTTACATACTAATAATAGGGAACGTGCTGAACGCCTTCCCTAGACATCATCTGACTAATTTGTTTATATACATTGGTTGAAATGTCGTCTCTTTATCCTCTTTATATTTAGCACCAGCCTAAAATCACTGTGGTAACCAAGGCCTGCTGAGTGTCACACACTAATACCGAGCTGCCGCAATCTTTCTCTGCAACCTGGATTTTCAGTCTTTGCAGGCACTGATGTCATCTTTATACATATAAAGGGAAGTGATATTACACAGGGCAGAAGCCGAGCTGCCAGAAAAGACTTTGCAATAGTGGCTTGTTACAGAACATGTGGATCCTGTCAAAGCCATCCATGTCTGTCTTTAGGCGTATCTCATAAACACATATATACAGTATATACTCTGTGGTAGAGTAAACATCGGCTGCTGTCTGTACACGTCCAGTGCTTTGGTAGGGGCAGGGAGTTTAAGACACAAATATAGCTTAAAACATAAGAATTTGTGTCTATGAGGATTCTAGGAATTTTAGTCATTCTTTCCCATTACTCAGACCATTATCGGACATTGTGTTATGTCTAGTGCTCGGTGTAGGATGAGACACGGGACAGAGATTTGGCATTCCTTGAATACCTGTGTCCTGCACCAACACCTTAGGCCATGCATTAGTCACTATACAATATATACATTGACCCTCTGGTCCTCTATAAAATTTTAATTGATATTTAGTTTAACAGTAGAGATGAGTGAACAGTGAAATATTCCATATTCGTTTCGAATAGCCCCTTCAATATTCGACTATTCGAGCAAATATCGAATCGTATTATAGTCTATGAGGAAAAAAAGCTTCGTTTCGGGGGAAACCACTATTCAGGAGGGTCACCAAGTCCACTATGACACCTCAGCAAATGAGGACAACACCTCTGGAATGCAACTGGGACAGCAGGGGAACCATGCCTGGGGGTATCTAACATTGCCAAGTCACTGTATTACGCCACTAATAATGCAGGAGCTGACTTTTTCCCATAGGAATTCATTGACCAGCATTGATTGGCCGAATGTCATACAGTGTACAGCATTTGGCCAATCAAGCTGATTCTGCCGGAGGAGGCGGAGTCTAAGATCGGTCCACAGCAGTTTCCATTGTGATCCAATCTCAGATGTAGCATAGTTCAGTGCACAGCTCTGCTACATCTCAGGTATAGCAGAGTTCAGCGCACAGCTCTACTACATCTCAATTATAGCAGAGTTCAGCGCACAGCAGGAGCTGACTTTTTCCCATAGGAATGCATTGACCAGCGTTGTTTGCCCGAATCCCATACAGTGTACAGCATTCGGCCAATCAACACTGGTTCTACCGGAGGAGGCGGAGTCTAAGATCGGTCCATAGCAGTTTCCATTGTGGTCCGATCTCAAATGCAGCAGAGTGCAACGCACAGCTCTGCTACATCTCAGGTATAGCAGCTTTGCTACATCTCAGGTATAGCAGAGTTATGCTATACCTGAGATGTAGCAGAGCTGTGCGCTGAACTCTGTTACATCTGAGATGTAACAGAGCTGTGTGCTGAACTACATATGCTACATCTCCTCACAGACGAGCCTCTGGCAGAACCAGCATTGATTGGCCAATGCTGTATACTGTATGGCATTCGGCCATTCAATGCTGGTCAATGCATTCCTATGAGAAAAAGGCAGCTCCCGCATAACACAAGCTGCCAGGGATCCCGACTAGCATATAATGGGCTGCCACAAGATGTGCTTGCAGGTGAAGTTTGAAAGTGATGAGACCTTGCCAGCCAGAGCTAAATGCGAGAGTAAGTTCAATGCAAACACATCGCGGCAGCGTGCCATATGCTAGTCGGGATCACTGGCATCTTGCGGTATGCGGGAGCTGACTTTTTCCCATAGGAATGCATTGTATCTTGGGCTGGCAAGGAAGGTATATAGAGCCCCAAAGAGCTGTTTGAGTAAGATTCCCACCTAAATAAAGCTAATTCCTAGCTAACCCTGCCAGTACATCTATCCCTGTCTAGTTCACAGTCTCATATGAACCGAATCTGAAAAACACTATTCGTATAAAGTGGAGGTCATCTGATTTAGCCAGCCAATTACTTTTTCTGATTTTTTTCCGATGCCTGCGTTTCCCTACTTCCTATCCCACCTTCCCTGCACAGTTATTGGTGCAAAAAAAAGCGCCAGGGAAGGTGGGAGGGGATACAAATTTTTAGTGCGTTTCCCGCGTGGTATTCGATTGGAATCGAATACCTCGAACAGCCTGATATTTGATCAAATATCAATTTGATCGAACGCCGTTTGCTCATCTCTATTTAGCCGATTGTGCGAGATTTTGGTTTTTTGCTAAATTGGACAGTGCCAGGCTTTGATATAAACAACAAAAAAGTGATATTTACCCACTTTCCCCCCACTAACTCCATTTCCAGGCTCTGATCCTTAGTCTATGTTTGCTTACATCAATGTAGCATAAATGTGCCTTGTGAGAAGGTGACAGGCAGAGTGCTGAAGTCCCAATATATCAGCCCTAAGTTTCTGACCTATGTTTGGTCCAGGGTTGGTCTTGAGTAGACCTCAGCTCAGGTCTGGGTACTGGACTCGATACTGAGCCATAAAAGGCTGTAAATCCTGCACCACTTAAGGGCAGACCCTGGGAACGAGAGGAGTTGACTGGGTCTGTCCTGACACACTGAGAGTCCGGTGAGACTGTATTGTGCTATTTTTCTTTATTCGCGTGGTCTGTAGTAAACCACCCATACAAAACCACCCATACAGTTTGTACTTCATTATTTAGTTAGTGCTCGGACGAGCAGGGTTTTGTTTCACATTATTTTGCCTGATGCTAAGGCTGTATTTTATTTTGCTGATTTTGTGCCTGAAGTAAAGGTTTATTTATTTTGGTGTTTTTATAAATTAACCTGATTTGCTACAGTTTTTGTGTTCCTGTCCCTTTATGATTGGGTCCATACCATTGCTGCTACTGAGTTACCTCCCCCACAGCCTGTATACAACATGTCACTACTGCAACCAGTCACTGGCCTAAGCAGTCTCGCTTGTATACTATTGAGGCTAGTGATTGGCTACAGTGGTCACTGACTGTATGCCAGCGTGTCACTGTTGCAAACAGAAGATGATGTCATTGCTCCATTAGCGACTCCACCGCAGAAACTGCCAAAAAACAGGGGATGGAAAAGTCCAACAAGGAGGACTTTTCTCCCCTGACATTTTCATTCTTGAAATAGTGGACCCATTGAAAGTATGTAATCTCTGTGTTAGCAGTCCGGCTCTCCATTGTTTGAGCCCCGTGGCAGATCGAAATGACGGAGACCGCAAAGCCAGTGTGAACTTAGCATCTGTAACTTGCACAACCTCTTCAAAGAGAAACCTTTCACCACCTGCACCAAGTCCAGTTCTTACAATCTGTTAATAGGCACTACTCTACTAATACTAGTTCAGTTGGAATATTTTCTCTAACCCCCACCATTCCTGAGCAATCAGTGTAGATCTTTTTGGGGCCTGAAATGGAAACTGGTTTGTCTAACGGCAAGTGGGTGGTGTCAGACACTAGCAGGCAATGTGGGCGTAACTCAGAGGTGGACAGTATCAGAGCTCAGAATCACACCCCTTGCCTACTGCCTCCTGATGCCACTCACTTGGCATTAGAAAGTCTAGGTAACATATCAGGCAAAAACTGATTGTACTGATTGCTCAGGAATGGTGAAAGCTGGAGAGAAAACGTCAACCTTTCCTGAATTAGTGGAGCAGCGACTATTACAGGATGAAAAAAACTTCAGTTGGAGGAGGTGGTGGAAGGTTCCCTTTAACATTCCTCTTTAGCACTTCTGAAAATCGATCGGCCAATTCCCAGACCCTTCTGCAATTATGAATTTGACAATGGTCGATGCTTCTTAGACTCCCCTATGCACACTTCTTTGGTAGTCCCCTGCTCTCACTTTGCCCAGTGTGGCTACACAAGATCAGCAAGATAACACTTCTGACGTACATTGATTCGAGGAGTGGATGAGGAAGGAGCGCGAAATGTGTGAGGTGGATGACATTTAATTACTCTTACTGGTCATTTCCAAGGTTCATGAATTGCTGCAAATCACTGCTGGCATTTTAACATGTACAGTCATTGCAGCATAAAAAAGTGAGGTTATAATAGTACAATATTAAAAACCTAAATCTGCCCATTCTTGGCATTTACGATGTTGCATTAGGAGAACCTCTTGGTTCTTTTTTTTGTCTTTCATGCACACTTATTTGTAACATGACAATTTAAAGTGCAAAGACTCTATAGGTTAACATGATTCCTGAACACATGACTAAACTTTTATTTTTTTCATAAATCTACAGACTGGGCATTGAAAGTAGCTATGTACAGCTGATCTGTGCGGAGGCCACCAGAGGGCTCCTACTGATCAGATAGTTATGGTTAGTTATAGTTATCTTAAAGGTAGGCTATGAAAAATCATTCCTGGACAACCCCTTTAATGACCAGCGATAGGCTACTTGGTAAATCCTGTATCTTTTATAGGACTATTTATGTACAGACGTAACAACATATATTATCTATGGGGTTCGTGTGCTTTGACAGCACATCGCTTGCAATTGCGATTGTATTCCATCCAAGGGGTGTCCATGCAGATTCCTTCCGGACGGAATACAAGCGCTAATGTGAACCAACCGTAACTCATGAAATATCAAGGTAAACTTTGCCAAGTCCATACTCCATCTAATTTTCTTAACTGGTCTTTAAATATTTTGCATAGAATGGATAACTCAAGATTTGCGTAAAAACACAACAAAAATTAAGCATCATTTTAACCATAAACAAGAACAAATCAACCATAATTTTCAAAAATTTGCAAATTTCGGGCAATCCATAGACACAATAGCACCAAGATGTCAGAACATCTGATCTCACCGTTGCGAGGAGAGATTACCAAGGCTAATATACAGTGTTACAAAGACGATTGTACTTTATGTTCTTAAGTGCAGCAAAGATCAGCCCCTTCTATTCTCCGCCGCGCACCTCCGCAGATCGCTACGACTGGTTGTCATTTTCTATAGCCTAAATGTTTTTTTTTACAGAACAGGATTAACAAACAGTGATATATTTTTTTAATGCATTATTTTACAAAAGTCTCGAAAATTGCACATGGCCCCTTTTTATAATTAGGAAACGCTGTCATTATTATAAGTAAGGTATATATCCATGCAGTTATCTATCAATAAAGAGAATGTGCGAGAACAATGGAGCTGTCACGGCCCACACAATGACGCAAACTGTTATTTTCTTCCTGGTAGATTCCTATTGAACGGAGATTGCACATTTCTAAGGTATCCAAGTCAGGGAACGCAGCGGGCCGGGTATGTTAATGACTAGGCCTGGTGTACACAAGATTCACACCCGGGGACTGCGCCGCGCCGCTGGGGCCTTTGTAGTTAACTAAGTCTTAAGCAGTCCCTTAAAGAAGCCTTCATTGTAATCCGTGGGGTTAATGGGTGTCTGGTAATTTTAGTGAACACAAATTGCTCTGATCCTTTGCTAATGTTTCAATTGTGACTGATCTCTCCATTGTAAAGTGTTGTGCACGTGGGAGAGGTATTCATGTTTAATAATGGCATATGTGCGAGTGACATTGCTAGAATCCTAATAAAAATAACCGGTTAGTGCCGAAATAACTTCCTGTCTTCCTCGCCTCTTACAGATGCTTTTCATATTCTCACAAAGGCTTTAGAGCTAGAGTGCTTGGGTTTGTATTTATTTTCAGTGTATTATCTTTCTAATATATGGGTTCAGGTATAACCCACCCCCGTACCCCATTGTTGACTGGTTTTGTTAGAGTCACACACCTTCAATCACAGGTACAATGTTAGGTTTTTGGGGCAGATATACAAAAAGGAACGGAACATGACAAACTGAGTTGCTATGTAAACTGAATTGATCGGGGTAATACAGTAACTATTGAGGTTTAACTTTTCTATGAAACATGAAATCTCCTGGAAGGGATAATTGTAAGGTACGGTACGGAGGATCGTGGAGACCTTATATGGCAAAATACCCAATGCATCTGTGCTAGGTTCACAAGCCTATAGGTATGGCTATACAGTCTGTAGGCCAAACCAACAACTTCTATGTTTCTACAGCCTGACTCCGACTCCTGCTCGAAATCCTTCACAAATGGCTGACAGTCATGTACACTCAGATCCAGTAAAGCTCCATCTGTGTTCAGGTTTCCATTCAGGGAGCCCACTTGGGAACCCACCAAACGGAAACCTATACGCATTAAAAAGGAGTTACCTAAAGGAAACACGTGGACCCCATAGACTATAACAGGGTCTGTGTGGTTTCCGCACAAAACATGCGGACAGAAAAGTGCTGCTTGCAGGAGAGAAAAGTGCTGCTTCGTGCGGAAACCATACGGACCCGTTATAGTCTATGGGGTCCTTAGGTTTCTCAGGCAACTGCTTTTTAATGCCTATAGGTTTCCATTCGGGGTCCCAAACGGAAACCCGAACTCAGATGTGAACCGGACCTAATTCACTAAAAACATAATGATTGAATTCCTATGAAAATAAATATGTGACAAACTATATAATATTAATAATATCATTACAAAAAATTAGTCATTTTTAGAGATGAGTGTACGGTGTTCGATCGAATATCAGGCTGATCGAGGTATTTGATTCCAATCGAATACCACGCGGTAAACGCACTAAAAATTTGAATCCCCCTCCCACCTTTTTTTGCACCAATAACTGTGCAGGGGAGGTGGGATAGGAAGAAGGAAAACGTAGGCATCGAAAAAAAAATAGAAAAAAGTAATTGGCTGGCTAAATCAGGTGACCTCCACTTTATAGGAATAGCATACCTCCCAATCGTCCCGATTTCCGCGGGACAGTCACGATTTGGGTGACATGTCCCGCGGTCCCGGTTGGAGGGAGGTATGTCCTGATTTCAACTCAGATCTGTGTCCAATGGACGCAGATCTTAGTTGAACATATGCGGCTGAAGCAAGGAGCTGACACAGGTCAGCTCCTCGCTTCGCCGCTGCGCGCCTCTCTCCCTGACACATATGCGGCTGAAGCGAGGAGCTGACCTGTGTCAGCTCCTTCCTTCAGCCGCATGTGTCAGCGAGAGAGGCGCGCAGAGAGCGACGAGGGAGCGGAGGAGAAGGTAAGTTTAATGTGGAGGTGGAACGTGAATCTGGGGGCAGATGAAGGAGAGGACGGCATGACACTGGGGGCAGAGATGTGGGGACATGAATCTGGGGGCAGAGATGGAGAGGACATGAATCTGGGGGCAGAGATGTGGAGACATGAATCTGGGGGCAGAGATGGGGGACATGAATCTGGGGGCAGAGATGGGGGGACATGAATCTGGGGGCAGAGATGGAGGGAAATGAATCTGGGGGCAAAGATGGAGGGGACATGAATCTGGGGGCAGAGATGGGGGGACATGAATCTGGGGGCAGAGATGGGGGGACATGAATCTGGGGGCAGAGATGTGCGGACATGAATCTGGGGACAGAGATGGGGGGGACATGAATCTGGGGGCAGAGATGGGGGGACATGAATCTGGGGGCAGAGATGGGGGACATGAATCTGGGGGCAGAGATGGAGGGGGGACATGAATCTGGGGGGACATGAATCTGGGGGCAGAGATGGAGGGACAAGAATCTGGGGGCAGAGATGGAGGGGACATGAAACTGGGGGCAGAGATGTGGGGACATGAACCTGGGGGCAGAGATGGAAGGGGGACATGAAACTGGGGGCAGATGAAGGGTGTATATGAAACTGGGGGAGAGATAGAGGGGGGACATATAATTTACGGGTGACTGTAGGAGGATTATACTGTGTGCAGGCACATGAAAAATTAACGAGTGGGCGGAGTCAACACAAAAGTGGGCGGTACTAAATTTGCCGCGGTGCGCTACGCTTTTGTCCCTCTTTCGGTTCTTCAAAAGTTGGGAGGTATGGAATAGTGTTTTTCAGATTCGGTTCATATGAGACTGTGAACTAGACAGGGATAGATGTACTGGCAGGGTTAGCTAGGAATTAGCTTTATTTAGGTAGGAATCTTACTCAAACAGCTCTTTGGGGCTCTATATACCTTCCTTTCCAGCGTGAGATACATGCAAGAGTACGGTCAATGTATTCCTATGGAAAAAAGTCAGATCCCGCATACCGCAAGCTGCCAGCGATCCCGACTAGCATATGATGCGCTGCCACGATGTGTTTGCATTGAACTTACTCTCGCATTTAGCTCTGGCTGGCAAGGTCGCATCACTTTCAAACTACACCTGCAAGCACATCTCATGGCAGCCCATTATATGCTAGTCAGGATCCCTGGCAGCTTACTTTATGCGGGAGCTGCCTTTTTCTCATAGGAATGCATTGACCAGCATTGATTGGTCGAATGCCATACAGTGTACAGCATTGGCCAATCAACGCTGGTTCTGCTGGAGGAGGCAGAGTCTAAGATCGGTCCACAGCAGTCTCCATTATGGTCCGATCTCAGATGTAGCGCAGCGCTGTTCAGCGCACAGCTCTGCTACATCTCATATAGCGAATATTTCACTGTTCCCTCATCTCTAGTCATTTTATTTTGAAGCTGGATCTGATAATTTTTTTCTGACTTCTTCCAATATTCATCCAGACTCAAACTCTGACTACAGGACTCTGACTCTGCAGTACTGCCAATAGGGACCCTATGTATAGCTGTATAGGGCTCATGCAAAAATAATATGGAAATAAGTCCACCCTGGTGGAAAAAGGGGAACTTGCTCTAGGGGCACATTTTGGGAGATAGATGTTCGTGCGTATAAATAAAGTGATTGCAATGTATTGTAAGCAGTATTGGGCAAATCAATTCATAACAAATTAGATTCGACCCAAATATTCAATTTTTAACTAAACCAAACAATTTGGGATTCATCCAAGACAGACTAAAATAGCTGCTACAACATGATTTGCAGTAAATTTTTATACTCTGAGATCTCTTCAGACCCCAGTGTATAATAGGTGGATGCCTAGGGAAGGTGTAAAAAGTAAAAGAAAAAAAAATTATACTTACCTTCCCTAACCTCTTTTGAGCCAGCTTGTGTTCAGTGATCTGTGTCTTCCTCCTCCAGGAGCTCTGGTGATCTTCTGTGACATCATGGACCCAGAGTCACCGCTGAGGCCCAATCACAGGCTTTAGTGGTGACCCCAGGTGCAGGACATCATAGAAGAGCAACAATTGCCTGCTTTGTCATTGCCAGACGCTGGGGTGAGGGAAGCTGAGTATGTCTGACTTTGTGCCTGGCTAAAAAAATCGGTTTACCCATGGACAGGCAGAAGACGCACATGGGCACACCTTTGCAAACCCATTCAAGTGAATGGGTTGGAAAACTGTCCGCTGAGTTTCCATCTCCTGTTCAGTTTCACGGGATAGAAGATGGAAACCAGCTGGACTGGCTAAACCGGAGAATGAGCAAAGATGTGAACCCGCCCTAACTCTTGGGGGCACTGTCGGTCTCCCTGTTCCTCCTCCTTGGGCAGCATAGAGTCAGCTCAGTGTCACTACACATTTTATAACAAGTCAATCATAAGTAGGGTTGAGCCGATCTTGAGTTTTCAGGATCGATTTTAAAATCGTATTTCCGGTCATTTTCCAGCCGATCCCAATCGTGAAATTTGCTTGATCGCCGATCTGAATCCGATCCCGATCGCTCAACCCTAGTCAATGCTCCTCTATGGGAAAAGTCACTTTTAGGGTTGAGCCGATCTTGAGATAACCTCTGATCTCGATCCCGCTAGAAAAGATCGTTAGACAACTAGGTGATGGTTAGACAACTAGGTCAACAAATCTCCAACACAAAGGTGGCATGGTGTGTTTCCAGTAGATTGTAAAATACCTAAGGAACAGTAACTAGTGAACCAGCAATAGGATCGTAGGTGTCTGAGCATCACTGATGCCTGATGCATCCAATTTGTAAGATGTTTGCAAATTTTGGTGTGATACAGATGTGTCCAAGCTTACCTGATCTCCGGTCTGGTTAATCTGTGAAATTTCTCATAAAATCAATTTGACACAATATCAACACATGCTAATGACAACTCACACCTCCCCTATAGGGAGGCCACACATATATACAACAAGGATGTTTTAGGGAACCTCTCAGGTTGATTTGGGACACTAACCCCTCGATAGATCTTTATGGATCAGGAGATCAACCTAAAAATAAAATGGCCATCTCTATGGCATGGGTGCCAATGGGTAGACCCAACCTCTGAATCACAACTTCTCAATCTTCTTCATATATGTCGATGCTTGGACCTCACCACTTGCTGAATTCCTTGCCCAAACTTTTCACTTAAGATGCTCCACCCCTGGACAAATGGGTGCCACCTTCACAATATGGTCAGCCTCACAGTTGGAAACGTATTGCACTAGATATTTGACCTTATTGGATATTTGACCTTCGAACCTGCTTCCAAATATTACAACCCCCCCAGTAATGGAACGCACGTCATGGAAGAAGGAACTAAATTTTATTCCTTTTGTCAGTGCTGTGCATCGAGTCAAATAATTGGAAGCAACGTCGTGTTTCAACAATTTACAGAAATGCAGATTCAGTGATGTCACTTTCACTCAGGCACAAAGTTCTGCTTAGATACACATCTCACATTCACCCAGATGCATTTATAGAGCGCTGCAGATTAATTCCATCTCCGAACCCAGGGGCTCAGAGTCTAAAATACGGGAGACGTTTCTTTTTCCAGTTGAGTCATGCAGCCGTGTAAACCCTTGGCATGCAGATATTTCATTACAGATACCAGAAGTTTCATACCCGATATACCACATAATACTTATCTCCATGTAATATTTATCACGTTGTGGTATCTTTCAGGCTTCATCATCATTAATGTTATCACTGGAACTGTAGGCTAAGAACATCACGAGTGTTTGTGTTGCTTAGCAATGGATGTCACCTATAATGCATGATAAGCTTGGATCCTCACCAGTCACAAGTATCTAGGAATAGTTCGAACCTTCAGATTTTTTCCTAAAAAGATAGACAATATAATTCTTTGATACTCTCCATGTACTGAAGCATGTTTGTTGAACTGCTACTGACACCAGATATAAGGCCCCATTCACATCTGCGTTTGGGAAGTCCGCTTGGGGACCCCCTGAACAAAAACCTATATGCATTAAATTACGGTTATTTGGGAAAACACGTGGACCCAATAGACTATAATAGGGTCCATGGTTCCTGTTCGATTTCTGCACGAACTTGCAGCACTTTTCTCTCTGCATGTTTAGTGTGGAAACCGAACGGAAACCACACAGACCCCATTATAGTCTATGTGTTTTCCCAGGTAACTGCTTTTCTATGCATATAGGTTTCCATTCAGGGGGTCCTCAAGCAGACTTCCCAAATGGAAATCCAAACGCAGATGTGACCTGGGCCTAAAAGAAATAGATAGAAATTATCTGGGTAGTATTTACTTAGTATTTACTTTGTACTTAAAGGGATTCTACCATTAAAGCAACTTTTTTTTCTAATTACTTAAGAAAGGCTATTCGTCTCCTACCTTTACATGTGATCTCCGTCGTGCCGTTCCTTAGAAATACCGGTACTTACCGGTATGCTAATGAGGTCTCAGCAGCAATGAGGGCGTCCTTCTTCTTCATCTGCCTCCTCCCCTTGTCTGTCATCTTCTTTCTTCGTCATGTCTGACGCCTGCGCAGTCGGCTCTGACAGCTAGGCTATTCCGACGTGGTATTAGAAAAAAAGTTGCTTTAATGGTAGAATCCCTTTAATCACATCAATATTTAGTGTGACCTTTGCCCTTTGCCTTCCATGAGTTCTTCTCGGTACTTGCAGACAGTTTTTGGCAGAACTCAGCAGGATGATTCTTGCTGCCATCTTGGAGAACTAAGCACAGATCTTCGGTGGGTGTAGGCTTGCTCCAATCCGTCTATCTCTTCATATAATCCCAGACAGACTAGGCGGTGTTATATAATCATAGGATTTGAGTGATACCCCCCTGTATAAGCCAGATAGGAGACATACTAGATAAGAGTCTCCCCTCCTCTGGCTGAATCAAACCCCCATGCCATACAGCCATTCATAGTGGCCACTACAAGGGAATTGTCTAGTGTTTTTTTTTTTTCCCTGGCAAGAGACTCAGTTTTTGGGCAATGTCTGATCTTCAGCCGATCATTAAAAGGACATTTCTTTATGCATTTCCAATAGTGGATTTGCATGTAATGAACAGTCTCATCTCTGCATCTGTAATGTATTTTTTTCCTTAAACTTTGGTGGGTTTACTACAGATGCACTGGTACGATATGCAAACAGCTGTCCTATATTTATAGATGCTGGCAAATGCTGATATTTATAAGGAAAAAAATGGAAAATGAGCATTTCTGCCAGTCTTAGTGCTTCGGAATAGCAGATGCTTTACATTCTATAATCTTTGCTGTATATTTATATGAGAGGAAGAAACACATAGAGGTGGGTATACTAAGTATATAAAGTATAGGGTTACCCAGGCGGAATTCTATCCCAGGATCCAGACTCCCAGTGTCTTCTATAAGGCTCGGAGTCTGCACCTACCCACTGGATACTGTCCCGTACTGTAACCATGCATTCAGTATGGGGTCATGGTCCTGCAGGAAGGCAGAAAGGTAGCTACCATGCTGGGAGCCTGGGCAATATTCAGTCTATTATAAATAATAATTCATGTGCAGGAACCCAAATGGATTTGTTGCTCCTACCAATTAAATAAGGGATTTTATATAGTAAAAATAAAACATATTGTTGCTGTATAAATGAATAAAACACATACATAGATATCAAATACATATACAGACAGCAGGATTCTAAAAGAGAGGGTTATTATTGGATGTCAGTCCTTTATTATATGTAATGTTGACAAATGAGTGTCGGCACAATAATCCAGAATGTGATGGCAGGTTTCTCGGGAACCAGCAGATGGCACTGCGTGAGTGCACAGAGACGCCAGCAGCCTCGCGGAGACTTGGAAATACTCTCTTCTAACTAGAATCTCTTATTAATTCTTCATGATCTTAAAATATTTCCAAATAGAAAATGTATTCAGGAAAAAAAGTGGCTCATTTTTTCCATGACAACTCAGTTAAGAGTCCTGGAAGCTTGTGAGTGACAATAATAGTGAAGGACATTGCTCATCTTTCCTCCAGTCATAACAATTTTAATATACATGTTATGCGAGTGAGGGGTGGTGTAAATTTAGCTGCCTTGTCAGCCTGATTGTTATGGCCTCATTAAGTAATTTCACAACGCCATCATTTCTGATTAGTCTTTGTACTGGCGCCCCAACTCAGTAACACTATATAATATCAGATCTGCCGGATACATAATATTATTAGGATTATTAGTACTTATTAGTATTCGTATTATCAAAATATATTATATAGCAGTGTACAATGGGTGGATCACCTCATATTCATCAGTGTCCCCATTAGGGCTTCTATCTATCTATCTATCTATCTATCTATCTATCTATCTATCTAGCTATCTATATCTATCTACAGTATCTATCTATCTCCTATCTATCTATCTATCTATCTATCTATCTATCTATCTATCTCCTATCTATCTATCTATCTATCTATCTATCTATCTATCTCCTATCTATCTATCTATCTATCTATCTATCTATCTACAGTATCTATTTATCTCCTATCTATCTATCTATCTATCTATCTATCTATCTATCTATCTATCTCCTATCTATCTATCTATCTATCTATCTATCTATCTATCTATCTATCTATCTCCTATCTATCTATCTATCTATCTATCTATCTATCTACAGTATCTATTTATCTCCTATCTATCTATCTATCTATCTATCTATCTATCTATCTATCTCCTATCTATCTATCTACAGTATCTATTTATCTCCTATCTATCTATCTATCTATCTATCTATCTATCTATCTATCTATCATCTATCTATCTATCTATCTATCTATCTATCATCTATCTATCATTTATCTATCTATCTATCCATCTATTATCTATCTATCTATCTATCTATTATCTATCTATCTATCTATCTATCCATCTATCCATCTATTATCTATCTATCTATCTATCTATCTATTATCTATCTATCTATATATCCATCTATTATCTGTCTATCTATCTATCTATCTGTCCGTCCATCTATCTATCTATCTATCTATCTATCTATCTCCTATCTATCTATCTATCATCTATCTATCTATCTATCTATCTATCTATCTATCTATATCTATCTACAGTATCTATCTATCTATCTCCTATCTATCTATCTATCTATCTATCTATCTATCTATCTATCTATCTATCTATCTCCTATCTATCTATCTATCTATCTATCTATCTATCATCTATCTATCTATCTATCTATCTATCTATCTATCTATTATCTATCTATCTATCTATCTATCTATCTATCATCTACTTATTTCATTACCAGGGCCATACATACAAAGGGCCCCATAACAGTCCCCATAACTGCACCCCCCAACACCCCACCCATTGCAGCAGCAACTAACCAGAGACACCACCCTACAGTAGGAGAATGGCTGGCCAGATTAAACTTATTTTGGCAAAAGTTGGAGAGATCTTTCCCAGTGATTTACTAAATTAGTGTTTTTAGGAATTATGAACCATTTATCATACTACTGTTATTCAATGTCCGTTGCTGTTATCTGAACATTGAATGACATATGCAGACAGAGCCCCCTCCGTTGAGTGTCTATCTCCTTTCACCCATATGTAATAGCATGATGGAAGTTTTCTTTCTTCATGTGTTTCATTATTCTGACATCCGTCACGTTGTTTACATTAGAGTCAATGGTAATGGATGGATGGCCTATGATGGATGACAGCAACGGACATTAATAAAGGTAGGGTGGACATATCTTATACAGTCAAGCACTTCTCTATCCTCTAGCAATGCACGTTTCTGAAAATGCAGAGTTCCCACAAAGGTATTGGCTGCTAATGAGGATTCTTGTGACCCATTCAGCGTAAGAGTCACCCTGTGCATACACTAGTTTCACATGCACAGTGCTTTTCATTGCTGGTGGCTGATGGATGGGTGTGATTATATGACCCTCCATCAGCTGCCATTGCCAAGACAAGTGCTCCCTGCGTTCAGAAAGGAGCACATTGCCAACCCCTTAGGCATTGGGACAATTTGATTCATCCTCCAGGGCCCTATAGCAACTGCATAGTCTGGCTCTATTGAATGTACGCAGCTGTTCACTCCTTTGTCTAGCTTATATATAAATTTTCTGGAATTAGAATAATTGTAAGCCAATCAGAATATAATTAGATTTTTGCCAAAGACATACAGATGGGTCCACACTTACCTTGCCCTAATTTGGTCAAGGACTCTAATTTCTCATCAAACCAATTCAATACAATTACACAACATGCTAGCAAAACCTTTGACAGGTTGCAATCCACAACATAACCACTGGGTGGCCACACATGGACATATATGTGATAGACACATTGTGATAGAGTACCACAAAAGCATGTGGTTTTGAAAAGTTGGTCATTTACTGGCAAACATATCCAGCCAAGAGAAGAGGTACAGAATGAAACATCTATACATAGAGGAAAGAACTGATCATGACTAGAGATGAGCGAACACTAAAATGTTCGAGGTTCGAAATTCGATTCGAACAGCCGCTCACTGTTCGAGTGTTCGAATGGGTTTCGAACCCCATTATAGTCTATGGGGAACATAAACTCGTTAAGGGGGAAACCCAAATTCGTGTCTGGAGGGTCACCAAGTCCACTATGACACCCCAGGAAATGATACCAACACCCTGGAATGACACTGGGACAGCAGGGGAAGCATGTCTGGGGGCATAAAAGTCACTTTATTTCATGGAAATCCCTGTCAGTTTGCGATTTTCGCAAGCTAACTTTTCCCCATAGAAATGCATTGGCCAGTGCTGATTGGCCAGAGTACGGAACTCGACCAATCAGCGCTGGCTCTGCTGGAGGAGGCGGAGTCTAAGATCGCTCCACACCAGTCTCCATTCAGGTCCGACCTTAGACTCCGCCTCCTCCGGCAGAGCCAGCGCTGATTGGCCGAAGGCTGGCCAATGCATTCCTATGCGAATGCAGAGACTTAGCAGTGCTGAGTCAGTTTTGCTCAACTACACATCTGATGCACACTCGGCACTGCTACATCAGATGTAGCAATCTGATGTAGCAGAGCCGAGGGTGCACTAGAACCCCTGTGCAAACTCAGTTCACGCTAATAGAATGCATTGGCCAGCGCTGATTGGCCAATGCATTCTATTAGCCCGATGAAGTAGAGCTGAATGTGTGTGTTAAGCACACACATTCAGCACTGCTTCATCACGCCAATACAATGCATTAGCCAGTGCTGATTGGCCAGAGTACGGAATTCGGCCAATCAGCGCTGGCTCTGCTGGAGGAGGCGAAGTCTAAGGTCGGACCTGAATGGAGACTGGTGTGGAGCGATCTTAGACTCCGCCTCCTCCAGCAGAGCCAGCGCTGATTGGCCGAATTCCGTACTCTGGCCAATCAGCGCTGGCCAATGCATTCTATTAGCCCGATGAAGTAGAGCTGAATGTGTGTGCTTAGCACACACATTCAGCTCTACTTCATCGGGCTAATAGAATGCATTGGCCAATCAGCGCTGGCCAATGCATTCTATTAGCTTGATGAAGCAGAGTGTGCACAAGGGTTCAAGCGCACCCTCGGCTCTGATGTAGCAGAGCCGAGGGTGCACAAGGGTTCAAGTGCACCCTCGGCTCTCCTACATCAGAGCCGAGGGTGCGCTTGAACCCTTGTGCAGCCTCAGCTCTGCTACATCAGAGCCGAGGGTGCGCTTGAACCCTTGTGCACACTCTGCTTCATCAAGCTAATAGAATGCATTGGCCAGCACTGATTGGCCAGAGTACGGAATTCGGCCAATCAGCGCTGGCCAATGCATCCCTATGGGAAAAAGTTTATCTCACAAAAATCACAATTACACACCCGATAGAGCCCCAAAAAGTTATTTTTAATAACATTCCCCCCTAAATAAAGGTTATCCCTAGCTATCCCTGCCTGTACAGCTATCCCTGTCTCATAGTCACAAAGTTCACATTCTCATATGACCCGGATTTGAAATCCACTATTCGTCTAAAATGGAGGTCACCTGATTTCGGCAGCCAATGACTTTTTCCAATTTTTTTCAATGCCCCCGGTGTCGTAGTTCCTGTCCCACCTCCCCTGCGCTGTTATTGGTGCAAAAAAGGCGCCAGGGAAGGTGGGAGGGGAATCGAATTTTGGCGCACTTTACCACGCGGTGTTCGATTCGATTCGAACATGGCGAACACCCTGATATCCGATCGAACATGTGTTCGATAGAACACTATTCGCTCATCTCTAATCATGACATGATCACCTCCCCATGGTTCTAGATGGAAAACCAATCAGGACAGAGCAGCCTGGTAATGTGCCCCTGTCTGGATCATGTGTTGCATGAGTTTAGGGGGCAGAGAGATGGGCTTACTCTGTCCTCTCTGTGCCGCAGCCAAGTATTGCAGTGTGAGGACAAAAAGACCTGGTACGTGTTAATCCTTGCTATGGTTAAGTCGATTTACTGACGTATTTACTAACATTGCAGTAATGATATACAAAAAGCCTTCACAGGTTTTCACTAGCTGATAATAAAGGACTCAGTAGGACCCAGAGCAGCGATATGGTTGGGTTGTATGTCCTTGGATTTAGATGTATTAGTGGGACCTGAAATATAGGTCAAAGCATTCAAACTAGGGTCAAAAAAGTACAAAATTACAACCAAGACTTTGCGCCGTTCAGGTAGAAGCCAATGGCCTACTGCTTCTAATCCCCATGGCACCAAAGTTCTAGCATCTATCTATAAGTATGTATTGTATTGTTCCTCTGTTATTCTTGCTAGAAATGTACGACTAAATTGACAGCTGGATGTCTCCATTTCCCTTGTCAAAGGGGTGTGTCCCTATAGTCAGCACTATTTGGACAGTTTGAAATTGTGAAATGCCCAGTAGTCAATTTATTCATATACTAGCTATACCTGCGACTTCGTCCACGGCCCCCTCACCCCCTGCGTACCCCACCTGCAGTGCCGCCCCGCCCCCCCCCGCCTCTGCCTTGTGGGTACAGTGGGCTCGTCCAACAGCAGTGCGCCCATGGACCCCCACCTTGTGTCCCTCCGGTCCACTTCCTCTCCTCTCGCCCCTGGCCCCCCAACTTTTTTCACTATCCGCCCCTCCATTCCCTCGCTCCCTCCGTCCGACCCCAGGGCCCCTTCCCACACCACCCCAGGCCCCCTGCCCCCCCTACCCTATGCCCTGTTTTTGCCCTCCCTAAACAACCCCCACACCCAAACCTGCGACCCCCGGGCTCACACTAACCCACCCCGGGCTCCCCGTGTGCTGAGGTTACCGGGGTGCAGAGGGTTAGCAGACCGTGGCACAGGTACTTGCGGGAGTTTGGCACAGTTATGTCTACCCCTTCCCCACCCCCGGGACCCCGGTGGACTCACCAGTCCACGCCGCGCGCCAGCGATGCCGGCATGTGTGGCTCTTAGCTGCCAGCATGCAGGACGCCATGTTCTTCATGTCAGCGTGTGGCCAGATTGTAGTCGTGTGCATTAGACCTAAGGGGATTGCAGAGTAGGAGCCGATGCCTTTTATAGTCCCATACCATTATTATATATATATTTTTTACAAATACATTATATGGATGTGTGAGGACAATCTGATTTATCTGGATTATTTTTTTCTACCCAATTTATTCAACCAAAACGCAAAATAAATTTTATGAGTTCATCTATCTAAATTATAGAGCAGGACTACAAGAAATAAAGATTGGTAGGTAGCTCTTTCCGGAAAATGTATGCAAAGTGTATTTTTCTTCATAGGTGGTGACAAGTGGATTGATGCTGCTAACCACACGGAGAAGGCTGTGCTCAGTATAAGCATTATTCTCTGAAGATATAGTGCTTGCAAAAGTTTTAGGTATGAGAGGAAAAATGCAGCACGTTAAGAAAGGTTTCAGAAATAGAAGGGTTAATCGTTTATTTTGATTCAATTAACAAAATGAAGTGAAGGAAGAAAAGAGAAATCTAATTCTCATCAATATTTGGTGGAGGAGTCCTGGACGTGATCATATAGCGCCAGCAAAGCCCTGATCTCATCGCCCAGTCTGTCTGGGATGACATGAAGACACAGAAGGATTGGACAAGCCTACATCTACAGAAAATCCGAACTTAGTTCTCCAAGATGGCGGGAACAACATCCCTGCCGAGTTCCTTCAAAAACTGCAAGTACCGAGAAGAAGTGATGGAAGGCAAAGTGCAAAGGTCACACCAAATATTGATGGGATTTAGATTTCTCTTTTCATGATTCACTTTATTTTGTTAATTGACAGAAATAAACTATTAACACCGTAATGTAAATTCAGTAAATGTCAGTAATGGATGAGGAAACTGGTTTGTAATGAGCCGGGTGCATTGCAACTTTCTAAAAGTTTCAGGTTTGAACTAACCCAAATTTTTGGAGTTTTTCCACCCATGGAACACTATTATATTCTAAGGTCGCTTCATTGGAGGTCCAGTGTTACTCACCTTTCCTGGGCTCCATCATAGCACTCTGATGCGAGTTCCTGTCCTCTTCAAGGTTTCTGAATTATGCCCCTGGGGACTGTTTAGGCACTGGATTAGACCTACGCGGTCACATGGGGCGTGCCAATGTTATGACATTCATATGCAACCATAATGATATCAAATACCTGGTAACCTAATAAAAGGGGAACCCATCCCCTAAGGTTGGATCCACCATATATGGGTCATGCTTTACTATTGGGTTTTGCACCCGACCAGCCAAGAAACCCATTAGGAGGTGGGATAGGATATAAGTGAGGGATGTATTGGGTAAGGGACTGCCCCATCCATTACACATCCCTATGCCCTGTACTACATAGAATAGAGAAATAAATCCTGAGAGCGTTACTTTAATGCTTTTACATTGCACCGCTGCTTTCTTGAAAAACAACATTAACATGATTATGATCACAATAAGAGCACTGAAGGATACGATTACACATTTACCGCATCATAGCTGCCGTGTAATTTCTATAAGCGGTCCATAAAAGAGCAGGCGAATTGTGATACTGGCTGTGTAAGTCTCATTGGCTTCATGGCCCTGAACTCCACACAGTTCTGTACCGTACAATGTAATAAAGGTAGATTATTGTTACTGCTTTAATGTAGATGTTCATTGTCATTAGAGAAATGGGAAAAACATCCAAACGGAGCCGCAAAAGAAATTTCCACGAATCAATAAAAACCTGAGTTTCTTAGTATTTGTAGAGGCAAGTCGCATGGTTCTTCAGCAACGTACCATTAGAAACAGGAGATGTAAAGGGTTTTCCCAGGAACGTAGCCAGAATTACATTTGTAGAAGATTAAAAGTTACACATTTTTACAAATTAAAAATTTTGAAGAGTTTTAAACCATCTTGGTGGAGAAATCTGTTGTCTACAATTAATATGACCATGAACCAGCAACTTTCTATGATCTGGCACTTGTCAGAAAGTCAGCTATGATGTCCTTATTGTGGTCGGGTTACCTTCTCATACATGTAGTGTCCTCCTGATAACCAGCCATGATGTCCTTATTGTAGTCAGGTTATCTTCTCATACATGTAGTGTCCTCCTGATAACCAGACATGATTTCCTTATTGTCGTCAGGTTATGTTCTCATACATGTAGTGTCCCCTCCTGATAACCACCGATGATGTCCTTATTGTGGTCAGGTTATCTTCTCATACATGTAGTGTCCTCCTGATAACCAGCCATGATTTCCTTATTGTGGTCAGGTTATCTTCTCATACATGTAGTGTTCCCTCCTGATAACCACCCATGATGTCCTTATTGTGGTCAGGTTATCTTCTCATACATGTAGTGTCCTCCTGATAACCAGCCATGATGTGCTTATTATGGTCAGGTTATCTTCTTATACATGTAGTGTCCTCCTGATGACCTGTCCACAATAAGGAAATTATGGCTGGATTTCTCACAAGTAGCAGACAAGAGAAAGCTCCTGCATTCATGGTCATATCCATTGGCAACTGATCAAGATAAAAGATGTCACCGCTAAGATTAGAGAAAATCTTTAACCGGTTAAGGACCGCTGGCCGTAAATTTACGGCCAGCAGTCCTGGTCTCTAAGACCAGCCGATAGTAAATTTACGGCCGGTCTTCAGAGACTCACTAGGCAGGGGGTGGGGCGGGGGGAGGGCAGGGGTTAGGTGTTACTGACACCTAACCACCCCCTCAACAACGTTCAGTCGGACTCAGTTCCGACTGAACGTTTTAACCCTTTCGATCCTGCCGTGAAACATCACGGCGCGATCGAAAGGGATCCGCCGCAGATTGAAGGTGATCGGCACCCCCCGCGGCGAGATCGGGGGGTGCCGATGTCAGTAGAAGGTAGTCTGGGGTCTGGCCAGTGACCCCAGACTACTGGAGCCCCCACATACCTGGTTGATCCTGCCGACCGATGGAGGAAGTGAGCAATGTGTCTCACTTCCTCTGCAGCTTGCAGGACACGAGCAGGCTCATGTCCTGCTCGTGTCTTGCAAGCTACTATACAGAATCAGTTGGTGCTTTCATCAAAGCATCAACTGATTCAAGTGTCCTAAATGGACACATGAAAAAGTTAAAAAAAAAAAAAGTTAAAAAAAATAAAGTGTATGAAAAAAGTAATAAAGTTATAAAGCCCAAAAATCCCTTTTTCTCTATACAAAATGAATTATATAAAAAAAGGTACTAAAAATTAATAAAAACAATGCATATTTGGTATCGCCGCGTCCGTAACAACCTGTACAATAAAACTGAAATAATATTTAATGTATACGGTGTACATCTGAAAAAAAAAACGGAAAAAACCCGCCGGAAGTAATGATTTTTCACCATATCACCTTACAAAATATGCTATAAAAAGTGATTAAAAAATCATATGCACCCCACAACAGTACCAATAAAAAGCGCAGGTTGTCCCGCAAAAAATAAGCCCTCAACCAACACTGTCAACCGAAAAATAAAAATGTTACGCCTCTCAGAAGATGGCGATGCAAAAATCACTGATTTATGTCCCCAAATGTGTTTTTGTTCTGCAGAATTAGTATTGCATAAACAAATACTATAAATGAGGTATCGCCGTAACCGTACCGACCCGCAGAATAAAGGCTACATGTTACTTATACTGTACGCTGCATGGCGCAAAATTTAAAGGGTACAACTCAATGCCAGGATTGATTTTTTTTTTTTTTTTTAAATCCAGCAAGAAAGAGTTAATAAAATGTATTCAGTATGTTGAAGGCACCCAAAAATGGTGTCATTACAAAATACATCACATCCCGCAAACAACAAGCCCTTATATGGCCACGTCACCAAAAGAATAAAGAAAATATAGCATCTACCAATGTGAAGACAAAAAACCCCAAAATCGCCAAATTATTAGAATACAACTGGCGGCGTCAGGAAGGGAATATATAAGCTGTGCAAGCGAATATCAGGGGACACCCCAGATTTACAGCTTATGAGTGAAAATATACCAGAAGTGACCCCAAAGTGACCCCCAGAGTGACTCCCCCAATCATAGGAGCTACTGGGACATAGTAGGGAATTTGGTGTCTGCAATGTTTTCCGCACTGCTTATATATTCCCTCTTCGCCATCCGCCGTGCAGTCACGTCCGGATACTAATACTCACTACACCCCCTGAGAAATTCTTTGAGGGGTGCAGTTTTCAAAATGGGGTCACTCCTTTGGGGAATCCACTTTTCTGGTACCTTACAGGCTCTACAAACATGACATGGCGTCCAGATACCAAACATCTGAATCTGTACTCCAAAAGCCTCATCGCGCTCCTTCCCTTCTGCGCCCTGCTGTGCGCCCAAACTGCAGTTTATGCCACATGTATGACACTGGTGTACCCCGGATAACGGACGTAATGTCATATGTGGGAATAAACTGATATTAGGGCACAGCCAGACACAGAAGGGAAGAAGGGTTATTGGGTTTTTGGAGCGCAGACGGTTTGGTTTTTGGATGCCATGACACTTTTGCACAGCTGAAACGCCAGTAAAATGGAATCCCCTGATATGAGACCCTATTTTGGAAACTACACCCCTGAAGGATTTATCCAGGGGTACAGACAGCATTTTTAACCCCCAAGTTTTGCTATAACTTATTATCCATAAATGAATACGAAGCTGATTGTGAGAGGTGAAAATGACCATTTTTCCAGGAACCCGTCATTTCAGTGCGTAATATGTTGTGTCCGACTTGTATCAGAGATGAACGCTCTGAAAGCTGTTGTGCCCGGGATACCACCCGCTTACCAGTTTTTGGAGTGTCTCTGCTGACATAAGTTGGGCACAACATATCGGGTACTGAAATGGCGAATCTCTGGAAATTTTTCATTTTTAACTTCTCATTATCAGTTGCGATTTCATTTCTGGAAACTAAATAAATGCAACACTCAAGGGTTAAAAATTCTCGCTACTCCATTTGATAAATCCCATCAGTGGGCTAGTGTCCAAAATGGGGTGACATGTCTGCGGATTCCACTTTATTGACAATTCAGGGGCTTTGCAAAAGTGACGTCCAAAAACCAAACTGTGCTCCAGAAACCAAAATAGCGCTCCTTCCCTTCTGCGCCCTGCTGTGTGCTAAATTGACAGTTTATTGGAAAAAAAGTAATTTTTCATTTTCATGCCCCAATGTTAATAAAATCTGTGAAACAGCTGTAGGGTCAAAATGCTCACTATACCCTTTCATATGTTCTGTGGGGGGTGTAGTTTCCAAAATGGGGTCACTTTTAGGGGGTTTCCACTGTATTGGTTCTCTAGGGGCTCTGCTAATGCGACATGGCACCTAAAATTATTCCAGCAAAATCTGCCATCCAAAAGCCAAATAGCGCTCCTTCCATTCTGAGCCCCGCCATGTTCCCATACAGCAGAATATGGCCACACATGGGGTATTGCCGTGTTTAGGAGAAATTGTTTAACAAACTGTGGGGGGCTTTTACTCCTTTATCCCCTTGTGAAAATTAAAACTTTGGGGATAAAGTGACATTTTAGTAATTTTTCATTTACACATCCCAATGTTAGTAAAATCTGTGGAACAACTGTAGGGTCAAAATGCTGACTATACCCCTTGATGAATTCTGTGAGGGGTGTAGATTCTAAAATGGGGTCACTTTTGGAGTGTTTCCATTGTTTTGGTACTCTAGGGGCTCTGCAAATGAGACATGGTGCCTGAAAATTATTCCAGCAAAATCTGCTGTTCACACACCCAGTGTCGCTCCTTCCCTTCCATGCACTGCTGTGTACCCAAAAATCAGTTTACGCCTACATGTGGGGTATTTCTGTGTACGGGAGAAATTGCATAACAAAATGTGAGATGCATTTTCTCCTTTAACCCTTTGTGAATGTGTTAATTTTAGGTCTAAATGAATGTATTAATGAAAAAAAATGAAATGTCTAAATTTCACTTCCATATTATGTTTATTCTTATGAAAAACTTAAAGGGTTAACAAACATCCCAAATGCTGTTTTGAATAATTTGAGGGGTGTAGTTTTGAAAATGGGGTGATTTATGGGGGTTTCTATTATATAGGCCTTTATAATTCCTTACAGAACTGAAGCGGTCCCTAAAAAATTGGTTTGGAGAATTTTCTTGCAAATCTAGAAAATCGCTGTTACACTTGTAAGCCTTGTAACGTCCAAAATAAATTAAAAGACAATCAAAAGATGATGCCGATATAAAGCAGAGATATGGGAGATAATATTTATTCATGTATTTGGGTGGTATGACTATCTGCCTGAAAAGCAGAGAATTTCACATTTTGAAAATTGCAATTTTTTCCAAATTTCCATCAAATTTCCTAGTTTTTTTTATAAATAAATACAAAAATATTGATTAATATTTACCACTAACATGAAGTATAATGTGTTACGAAAAAAACAATCTCAAAATCATTTGTGTAAGTTAAACCGTCTCAAAGTTATTGCCATTTAAAGTGACACATATCAGTTTTGAAAAAAAAGGCCTGGTCTTTAACATACTTTTGGGCCTGGTCCTTAACCGGTTAAAATCTGCAAAATTTTTAATTAATTAAATTTGCAAAAATGTTTAACTTGTAATCATCTACAAATTTAATTCTAGTTATGTTAATGGAATAACCTTTTTAAGGCCGGGGCCCCACGGGCTGGAAACGCTGCGGGAAACGTCACAGCATTTTACAGTAACTGCAAAGTGGATGGGATTCTTGCAAATCCTATGCCCACTCTGAGGTAAAAACCGCAGTGCGGTTGCTGCGTTGCTGCTGCGGTTCTTCCCGTAGCGCTTTATAGCTGCGGGTCATCCCATGGGGCCTTAGCCTTAGGCACCAGACTGCAGACAAAAAAGCTTTTTTGTTACAGTTCTACTTCTATCTTTTGCTCAATCTACTCCTGGCTTTGGCTTAAAAAACTGCATAAAAATCTGCCACAAATAAAGCTGTTTTTCTCCAACACGGGGCCTCAGGGTGTAACAACCAGCAAGTCGTGGGCCCAATATGTTATCAAACCAGTTTGGCTTTGGGACCCTTCTAAGGGCGCTATATAAGTAGCCACCCATTTTTGCAGGGAGACCACCAGATCACTTCTAGTTGGAGTGGCCAGTCTTGTTGACAGCTGACCAAGCAGGCGAAGATACTCTGATGAAAACCAGGGAATAGTCAGACAGTGGTCAGGTAAAAGCTAAGGTTGAAGTTGGCACCACATATGAGTGGTCAGTGGAGAGGATAGAAGTGTAAAAATCAGCAAACATGTCGGGGTCAGCACCCCATATAGGCATCCCAATGTACATTTTAGTATGTTTTTGTGGAATGGGAGGAAATCCACGCAAACATGGGGAGAACATACAAACTCCTTGCAGATGTTGTTCGAACCCAGGACTCCAGCACTGCAAGGCTACAATGCTAACCACTGAGCCACCATTTTGCCCTGGATTTTGCAATATTCTGTCAGGAGTTGCTATATGCGTTTATGTGTTGTGGTTTTGCTATGTGTTGTATATTTTGGATTTTGCTAGTATGTCGTGACCAAATTTTTGTGATAAGAAATTGAGCCTTTACCAAAATTTGCAACTATATATAGAGTCTTACAGAGCCTATGTAACAGTTCACGATGGATGTACGGCTCCATATATATGTGCTACCGCAGAAGCTTCATACACACAGCTTTGCCTTGTACATGAGCTCTTATGGTCACTGTTCTCCTAACCTCATGTCACCATCTACTTCAGTTGGGAATATAGGACTAAGACTAAAGGACCAGTTCTTCCCTGCCTTCAGTTGCATAGACATCACATTATTATGCTTAGTAAACCAATATACAACAGCAAAATGCACATAAAGCAAAAAGGGCTAAAAAATAAATTATGAAATAAATAAATATAATGGAAAAAATAAAAGCAATTTCCTGATAGTTTTTTGTGCTCCTATTAAACCCATTAATCACCTATAAATATTTTATCAGTGGGGACCGACCACTGGGACCTCCGTGACCACCGGAGCTGATGCTTACGTAGCTCCCATGGAGTCAATGAGTGCAATACTTCTTGTAAAGAACAATTCTATTTGAAAGAAGTGGAGGAAGCAATAACAGCAATAACCAATCTACCTAAATCCTATTTAATTCATCGGCATAATAATTTGTTGGCCGGGTCTTCTCGGAGTTCCTTTCCCCCACAGAGCACTAGGTGATGCTTATTGGAGTTGACACTTTTTGGCATGTAGACCTGATAATGGAAAGTCTGTCCTCCAGTATAGAAGCTGCACGGCGTATAATACCGCACCATCTGCACCTGTGTGACATACATTGTGCACAGCTCCAGATGATATTGCTCTATAAACCTGTGAAATGCTATGATTGAACTGCATTACCACTTCTGATCACCAGATGACAACCCATCCATTCAAACCGGATTAATAAACGGCAATGTCATTTGTAGATTATAATAGGGCACTATTCATACATGTCACCATATATTATTAATGTATGCAATGAATACTGTATATACACCATTTATGAGCTGCATTGTCTACATGTTTGGATAACGTCTTCACTTTACTCCATAAATGAATAGATATAAGACAACTGTCTACAACCCTAGGCTCTCCAGCTGCACTGAAGCTACAACTCCCAATGTATCTGGTGTCAAGTGGTGATCTATAGGTTGCAGATGGTCCAAGGGGAAATGCTGTACATTTGCTAAATCTATCTTCTGTCTTCATTTTTTTGACTTGGATTCATCTAGATCAGGAGTAGGGAACGTACGGCTCTCCAGCTGTTGCAAAACTACAACTCCCAGCATGCACACTTGCTCTGCTGTTCTTGGAACTCCCATGGAAGTGAATGGAGCATGCTGGGAGTTGTAGTTTCACAGCAGCTGGAGAGCTGAAGGTCTGTCTTGAATTTCCTTTTTCTCTGGTTCTGTGACGGATAGAATGCAAAAATATTGGACATGAAGGGAGCTCAGTCTCACAGGATCCCTCCATCAGTTGTTTGTCGGATGTCCATAATTTTAACTGAAATCACTGGAGGAAAAAGTTGGGTTTGCAGGATGTTTTTGTTCAGCCATTTCTGACAGATACTACTAGTACCACTACTATTACCATACCTCCCAACTGTCCCGATTTCCATGGGACATTCACGAGATGGGGGGACATGAATCTGGGGGCAGAGATGGGGAGAGATGAAACTAGGGGCAGAGATGGAGGGACATGAATCTGGGGGCAGAGATGGGGGACATGAATCTGGGGGCAGAGATGGAGGAACATGAATCTTGGGGTAGAGATGGGGGGACATGAATCTGGGGGCAGAGATGGAGAGGACATGAATCTGGGGGCAGAGATGGAGAGGACATGAATCTGGGGGCAGAGATGGAGAGGACATGAATCTGGAGGCAGAGATGGGGGACATGAATCTGGGGGTAGAGATGGGGAGAGATGAAACTGGGGGCAGAGATGGGGGGGCATGAAACTGGGGGCAGAGATGGGGGGACATGAATCTGGGGCCAGAGATAGGGGACATGAATCTGGGAGCAGAGATGGAGAGGACATGAATCTGGGGGCAGAGATGGAGAGGACATGAATCTGGGGGAAGAGATGGGGGGACATGAATCTGGGGGCAGAGATGGAGGGGGGACATGAATCTGGGGGCAGATATGGAGGGACATGAATCTGGGGGCAGAGATGGAGGGGACATGAAACTGGGGGCAGATGAAGGGTGTATATGAAACTGGGGGAGAGATAGAGGGGGGACATATAATTTACGGGTGACTGTAGGAGGATTATACTGTGTGCGGGCACATGAAAAATTAATGAGAATGGGCGGAGTCAACATAAAAGTGGGTGGAGCTAAATGTGCCGAATCATCACATTTTGTCCCTCTTTCAGTTCTTCAAAAGTTGGGAGGTATGCTATTACTTCTACCTCTGAGTGGGCCACAAGAGGATTCACAGACAGCCACTTTGGGGTTTTAAAAGGTGGGGAAGTGACCATAATTTTAACACAAGACTTTGTCTTTTCCTAATTTATATATTAGCAGCAGCATGTTATATAGCAGGAGGAGTTGAGCAGACTGATATATAGTTTTGAGGGAGAAGATCCAATATCACTTTTACCTTATCCATTTCAATCTTTGCGTATTCTGGGCTTAGGAGTCCAGTGGGTGGACTTACACCTCATTTATAGCTATCTTAGTATTTGCACTCATACAGGATAAAGCATCAATCGCTGAGTAAGGTCCACCCTGCAGCCCCTCCGCAGCTCAGCTCCCACTGACTTCCATGGAAGCGGCTCCATACAGATGATCGGTCCGGGTACTGGGTGTCAGCCCCCTATCAATCCTGAAGATAGGACATAACAAAATAAGCCCATAAAAGTGAGAGGTTCCCTTTAACGTCCAATCTCCTCTTAGCTGTCTCCATCCTATGTGCCTTTGCTCTTCTACCCAGGCTACTAACCAGTGGTCAGTCCACAGTTTCTACGTAGAGGTTCCTCTCATTGTACTGTTGACTATTTTAGCTCTCAGACTATCTAGATTATTAATTATTATTATTATTATTATTATTATTATTATTATTATTATGGAACCCGTAATAAATCAAAAGTTGTTCTTTCTTTAGAGAAAATCTGTAATAAAACTATAAGATAAGATAATCCTTTAATAGTCCCACAGTGGGGAAATTTCAGTATGTTACAGCAGCATAGTAATACAGATACAGGATAATACACAGTAATATATTACAGACATAGACACACATAAACTGAGAAGAGAAGATATACTAGGAGTCCATAGCAGCTAAGGAACAGAAGAAGAAAGAAGGAAGACTTCATAGTCATAATCATTCTCTGTGCGGAGTGATCTTCACTTGGTCTGATGTAGATTATACAGCCTGGTCGTAGTTGGAAGGAAGGACTTGCAATAGCGCTCCTTCTCACACTTGGGGTGAAGCAGACGGTCACTTACAGTGCTGCCAAGTCCCATCAAGGTCCCATACATGGGGTGGGATTTGTTCTCCCGCATGGAGGTCACCACAGACAGTATCCTTCTGTCACCCACCACCTGTACTGGGTCCAGGGGGCTCCCCAGGACAGAGCTGGTCCTTCTGATCAGCCTGTCAAGTCTATTTCTGTCCCTGGTTGATATACTGCTCCCCCAGCAGGCCACACCGAAAAAGATGGCTGAGGCAACCACAGAGTTGAAGAAGGCCCTAAGAAGTGGCCTCTGGACTCCGAAGGCTCTCAGCCTCCTGAGCAGGTAGAGTCTGCTGTGGCCCTTTCTGTGCAGCGCCTCCAGGTGATCAGCCCAGTCTAGTTTATTATTGAGGAGCACGCCCAGATACTTATAAGTCCTGACTATCTCAATGCATGTCCCTTGGATCTCAAGATATAATACAAGCACTTACTTGTACTTGGGTGTATTAAACAAATGGGCAGTTGCATCGGCTATTTCTAAGCCTGAAGCTGTTAATGACTCCGGGGAAGAGGAATTAATAGAGCTCACCCCACAGTACATGACACAATTGATTTAGGAGCTGGGCTATTTCCCTATGGAAACATCTCCCTATTTAGAAGGATTCACTTGTGATAATACTTGCAGAAGAATTGTGTGCCCTTTGATCCCGTATGGATTGATGATGTCTGGAAATGTCACAAACAATCAATGAATTGTTGGACCATTGGGTATTTACGTCAACAAGCGAGACAAGAATTCTGCACACAGTTACAGGTTTAGGGACAAAGAAAAAAACGTTCCAAAAATGTCATGTGATCGGATGTTGTTCTTACCTCTCGTCTTCTTACAAAGTGTGGCACCCGATAGTTTGGTTTATAAATAAAACCTTTGTGTTATAGTGATGTGCAAAAGTTTTAGGCATATGTGGAAAAACATGCAGCAAAGTAAGAATGCTTTCGAAAATAGTTTATTTTTCAATTGAAAAGATAAAGTGAATGAAGAAAAGAGAAATGTAAATCTCATCAATATTGGTGTGACCTTTGACCTTTGCCTTCCGTCAGTTCTTTTTGGTACTTGCATTTAGTTTTTGCAGGAACTCGGCAGGGAGGTTGTTCCCACCATCTTGGAGAACTAAGCACAGGTCTTCTGTAGAGGTAGGCTTGCTGCAATCCTTCTGTCTCTTCGTGTAACCCCAGACAGACTGGATGATGTTGAGATCAGGACGCTGTAAATAGGATCATTGTTATAGAAATGGTTCTAAGGAATATGATTTAACAAACTCATCTCCCCTAGTATTCAGGGGTGCAAATCTCATTTTAAAACTATATTTTATGTTACAAATAACACTACCATAATTAAAGCAATGAAATTCAATAGTGCACCCAATTCTATATGTATTATATTGCTACAATAAGGAATAGGTAGCTAAGCCCTCCTTGGAAGTTGTAGTAAATGGGCAGACCAACCAAACAATCCCATGGTATAAAAGGTTGAGACTCAGAGGAAGTGTAAAAAAATAAATAAACAAGTGTTTATACTCACCTTCCCTCATCTCTTTTGGACCTCCTTGCGGTATCCAATGCTCCTTCGGCCTCCCCAGTGACATCATGCGCCTATAGGGTCACATCAGTCACATGGACATATATATATATATATATATATATATATATATATATATATATATATATATATATATATTATAACCCTCCCCTGGGTCTCAATCTATTGTATTTTGAGGTCTACCTAGGGTATAATATTTTCACTTCTGGTTCTATCCAAACTTGTTCAACCTAAAACGAGTAAGGTACATGAGCCACCCGGACCCAAAACAAGTCTTGGTAGGTTTGCCCATCTTTAGATGATAGCTTCCTATAGGTCAATGCATGGTGTTTCATAAAACCTAATAGATAATCTAAGGAATATAGCCAAGCCAGAATATCTCCTCTAGAAAAAAGAGAGACCCATCTGCAGACAGATTTTCCAAGGTTATTACTAGAGATGAGCGAGTAGGTATTCGATCGAATACTACGGTATTCGAAATACTCGTACTCGATTGAGTACCACTCGCTGTTCGAATATAAAAGTTTGATGCAGAACCAACATTGATTGGCCGAATGCTATACAGTCGGCCAATCAACGCTGGTTCTTCTCCTACCTTTAGAAGTCTTCTCCGTGCAGCTTCCCCGCGGCGTCTTCCGGCTCTGAATTCACTCTGCCTGGGCAGAGCCGACTGCGTATGTCCACTTGTAGTGCGGGGACGCTGCAAGGAGAAGACTGCTCGGAGGCTCAAGCCCGACCCTCACTCGTGGACTTAGTAAGTATAATTTGATCGAACGTTGCCTACCCTTGAAACAAGCATTTTCCCCCCATAGACTATAATAGGGTTCGATATTCGATTCGAGTAGTCGAATATTGAGGGGCTACTCGAAACGAATATCGAACCTTGAACATTTTACTGTTCGCTCATCTCTAGTTTTTACATTTCATCAGTACAGATCAGGATATCGGCTGGTTGTGTGAGAAGTTTAGAGGTGGATCAGAAGGGGCACTATGTGTCATTAGGGAGACACCACAACTCATACAGTCCTACAACGCACAGCTGTCTGCGAATGGGTCCCTCTTCCTTTTGGAGGAGTTATTCTGGCTTGGCTATATGCCCAGATTATTCTTTTAGGTTTTATTAAAAAAAAAAAAAAAAACAACAAAAAAAAACAAAAACAGGCACTGATCTATAGGGATCTACCTTCCAAGAGGTGGCGCTAGATTAAGCTCCTCTTTTCCACCAAGTCATATTAGAATTTTCCTTACAGTGATCTGAGCAACAATGAGCATTTTCTTACCATAGCCAATGTTTTGAGCAGTGTAAGCATCTCGCACTAACCCCTAGCATTTCCATATGCTCGTGCCTAAGGGCATATTCCATAGACTGTATAAATTTATATTCCTCCATTATTTTGCCTGTACATTACAGAGCTTATCTTTATCCCTTTGGGCACAAATAGAAGATATTCTGTAATTGTGAAGAATTAAAAATCCTTTACAGCCCTGTTTTTCTCTTACTAAAAGAGATGAGAAATATTAAAAAAAACAAATAAAACTAGAAATTAAAAGAGTAAAATAAAACAACTTTTGTAATACAGTTAAAAAAACTGATGAAGTGTCCAAATCTCAGACATGAAGTATAATAATATAAGTGGTCCCACTACAAGTATAAAAAGAACATAAGATTATTTTCCTCAGTATCATCAGTTGTATAAAAAGTAGGAGTTTATTTGCCCGGGATATATATGCATAAAAGCAGGTTGAGAATTTTTTGGTATCTTTTTTTATTTATACCACTGTGTGATACTTTACAGATGAATAATGGGATGTCTTTATCTATAACTCCCTGTGAACTGTTCTTTAACCCCTTCCCGACATGCGCCGTAATAGTACGGCGCATGTCGGGTCTGTAACTATGGCGACCGCCCGGGAGCCGGGCGGCCGCCATAGCCGCCGGGTGTCTACTGCTTTAAGCAGTAGACAACCGGCTCTAATGCCTCCGATCGGTCCCCGGACCGATCGGAGGCATTAACCCCTCCACCGCCGCGGTCAAAGGCCACGGTCAATGGCCGGAGGCGCCATTTTCCCGGCGGCGCATGGGTGCCGCCATTTTGGCCGGGATCGCCGGCTCCTGGAGCATGCTCCAGGGCTGACGTCCTGTTACCATGACAGCTGGGAGCCTTGTACAGGCTCCCAGACTTGTCTGCAAATCCTCTCTTTTGCAGGCTGGTCTATGCAGCCTGCAAAAGAAAGGATGCTTTTTTGCAATGCATTGCAATGCATTAGCATTGTAATGCATTGCATTAGTGATCAGACCCCCTGGGGTTCAACACCCCTAGGGGGTCTAATAAATGCAAAAAAAAAAAATTAAAAAAAAAGTTAAAAAAAATATAAAAAGAATTAAAAGTTCAAATCACCCCCCTTTCCCTAGAACACATATAAAAGTAGTTAAAAACTGTGAAACATACATGTTAGGTATCCCCGCATCCGAAATCGCCCGCTCTACAAATCTATAAAAATATTTTTCCTGTTCGGTAAACGCCGTAGTGGGAAAAATAGTCGAAAGTGCCAAACCACCGTTTTTTCACTGTTTTGATTCTGATAAAAATTAGAATAAAAAGTGATCAAAGCAATAACATTTCCTGAAAATGGTAGAACTAAAAAGTACACCCGGCCACGCAAAAAAAGACGCCCTATGCATCCCCGTACACTTACGTATAAAAAAGTTACGGCCGTCGGAATATGGCGACTTTTAGAAAAAAATTTTTTTTAACACAGTTTTGGAATTTTTTTTAGGGGTCAAAATGTAAATAAAACCATATAAATTTGGTATCCCTGGAACCGTACCGAAACACAGAATATTGGGGACATGTCATTTTGGCTGCACAGTGAACGCCGTAAAACCAAAGCCCGTAAGAAAGTCGCAGAAATGCATTTTTTCTTCAAATCCAACCCATTCTGAATTTTTTCCCTGCTTCCCAGTACATTATATAGAATAATTAATGGTAGCATCATGAAGAAAAATTTGTCCCGCAAAAATTAAGACCTCATATGGCTCTGGGAGCGGAGAAATAAAAAAGTTATGGGGTTTAGAAGGAGGGGAGTCAAAAACGAAAAACGAAAATCAAAAAATGCCATCGGCGGGAAGGGGTTAAGGGTAAGATCACACAGTGTATTTTGTGGTGAGAGCTGCCACACAGGAATTTACGGAAATCTGTAGCTTTAACATAATATTAATATTTTTATTAAACATTTATTAAACATTAATATTTTTAGATCGTTTTTATGTGCTCCTGCCTTCCCTTCTTGCATTCATCTTTCCCTTCAGTGCAGCACTGCTCACAGTTGTCACTTTGAGGTTGCCATGCCTTCCAGTCAAGTTCTGTCTGGGTCTGCTCTGCCAGTCAGAACTCAGAGCCTAACATAGTGTTACCATACTGTCCAATCCTGAGCTGAGGCGGGGTATTTAAACCTAGCATTGATCCTTATCACCTGCCTGTGATTTCGTTAGTATTCTAGGCTCTGTGTTCGCTGGATTTGACCATGACTTGGACTACTGGCATTCCTTTGTCTCCATTATGGCAAATCTCGTATTCTCCTGGTTTTAACCTTGGCTTGTGTTTTACTTGCCCCGATAGGGTTCCTGGTTTGTCCTTTAGTCTGCAAGTGCACCTATTTTCTGGCTCCTTGTTCTGGGGTTTCTATCTGTGTCCTGACGCAGCCAAGTCTATCCTACCTTGTGGTAGGCTCTGGTGAATACCTTGGGGTAACCATTGTGGTGTTGGTGCTATACTTGCTCAGTTACCTGTTGCTTTTTAAGAAATTGCTTAAACAGCAACGCCACCATCTCGGGAATTGCTTAAGGGACAAAACACTACTAAACTATTCTCCAAAATGCTAATTTATTCAGCTATTTGCACAGTATATAGTATTCTGGGACACATAGATGACACTACAGCAACCTGCGAGTTCTTCAATTCAGTTGATAAATGTGTTAAAAAAGCAATGAATTCTTTCTATTGCCGAACCCGCTAACAAAGGAACCTTCTCTGTAGCAATAGGTGCTATCGCCTTGCTACATATAATTGGGGTCATAGTTCAGAAAGGGACATAATGTTAGGTATCCCTTATAATTATGGATTGAAGCGATAAGTCTTTGTGAGGTTTCTGCATATAAGTAGACAGTTTACAGCAACGCCTCACAGAGAAGAAGGAGTGGAATAGACGACGCGCTGCATTTATTAGTCCTCGCTCATAATGAGGCTTTTATTTCTAGTCGGAGCGTCTATATTGGAAATCTGTTCAGTGCATGAATATTAAATTGTTCAGACAAGAGGTCACTTGAATCCTGGTAACCATGGATAGTTAGTAAGCTATCCCCTATTCCCTTGTCTGTATAGGTCTGCAGCTATTCTTCACAAGCCTTGAGCGTTGGTTGACATTTGAATTGGACAGTAGTAGACTATGTGTCTGAACGTATTAGGGAGGTGGTGGCTCAATATCTTCTCGTGGTGACTTCTGCCATTAGAGAGGCTTTCTGTTGAGATCATAGACCTTCAGCAGATGCATACCTTTCATTACCTTATAGATAGTGACACATATCCATGGGAAGATTTTTTTGAAGGTGACTGGTTGCAAACATGTTGGAAATTTTGCAAAAGGAATGTGAAATATCTCAGGCAATCTTCCTTGGAATGCAGATTGATGGATTGTTTTAGAGATGGCTATCGGTAATGCTACCATCTCCGGGGCTATGTCAACGACATCAGTATACCTAAATGCTAAGTGAAGCCCTGGTCTCATAGATAGGGGGCAACAACATTACTGTAATCATGTTGCTGAAATTGAGGTAGAATACTTAGGCATGGATTTCAATTTGGGGGTCCGCAGTAGCTAACCCATAGCTAACCCACCCGTTTATCTGTTACCAAAGTCATAGTTTTTAAGAGGTTAGTAATGCACAGGTTCTCAGTACCCATTAGCAAAGGGAATGGGAACAACCAGGGCTGAACTTGCACACAAGGGCCCCATTGACAGCTCCATAATCTGCCTCTATGGTACATTTGCCTTTGTTGGTAATAACATGATCGTACGAGTATCCAGACTTCAGTATTGACTTCTTGGTATGATGAACTCTCCACATTGTAAAAAGATGTCTCCACATTGTGTTCAGTGAGCGCATCTGAGATACATCCTGGGAAAACCTGTGAGCTGGCAGACCTCATCCACAAGGAGGCCATAGTCTTCAAAGTCTTCAAAATCTTGATGTAAACCATACTCAGCTTTAAAGGCAGGATCCGGTTCTCTTATTTAACCCCTTGGGAGACTTAAACATTATATATTCACCTGCCGTTTGGCCAGAGATCCAGAAGGGTCTCCACTCAGGTCCCCGTTTTTTGTCCCCCTTCTGCCTATGCATGAGTGTGCCAGACAATCAGTGGCTTCCAGTGATCGGGATTGGGAATGATTGTATCCCGATCGGCGATCAAGCAAATTTCACGATCGGGATCGGCTGGAAAATGATTGGAAATCATATTTTAAAATCGATCCTGAAATCTCAAGATCAGCTCATCCCTACACACAGGCAATGTCCTATGCCATGATTATACCTGCTTTATCAGACATATTGTTTTCTTTATAAATCATATAGTAATGTTCTATGTATGGTCTTAGCTTTACGTTTATATATGGACACTGTATTGTGTTATTGCTGCCTCCCTGTAGTACTCCGCTGTCACTGCCTGTGTTTGCCTATAGCAACACTGCTCGGGGCATCCATATATTGCTAACATAAGATTACTATATAAAACCTCCATCTAGAGACCTCATACGCACAGTAGCGTGATAACTTATTTTACTGACCTCTCATACATTGCGGTGTCTCCTTGTGTAGTAAGTTAAGCCAACCCTTAGTATAAAGTGTTATAAAATGATATGTAATAAATCACGTTTTGCTGGCGTACCAATGTACGATATAGACATATAATAGCCAGGAGCCTTATGGTGTCCAGGTATATTATACATATCATGTTAACAGTTATGATTTATACTTAGCCCAGGGTTGCCAAGTTTACCGTCTTGCCGTATAATCCGTTCTTTCCCCACGTCGTCCATAGTGTTTGTGTTGTAACGTTAATCCCTATTATCCAGAGTATACGCAGCTGCCTTTATGCTCCACTCTTGTCTATCTCTCACAAGCTGCTGGCTTATGGCAGGTCTGTTCCTACTAACAGGAAGCTGAATGTAATCATCTTATTAGACGCTGATCACATTAACTTCTTCTTCTCCTGCACTGATCTCTCTGAATGACATAAGAGAGGATGAATGGAATCACTATAAATCTTGTATAAGTTAGGAGGGCAATATAAAATGTACTTGAGTTGTATCTCCTGCCTATGTGTCTGGAACTTTCCAAGTTACCTCCAACAAGCTTCTCCTGGCTCTAATACTGTACTGAGAAATAATAAAAATCTATACATACCGCCATATCCTGCCTCTAGGTCTGGGAGGTGGTCTTTATTTCTTCCTCAGCCTCTATTCTGTCTGATAGTACTATAGAGATCTGGTAGTCACCCTCTACTGACTACAAGCCGCATCAGACCATGGCCACTGGTAAATCTACCCATGACTTTGATTTTAACCCTGTGTTATATACCTGCTGAAGCCCAGAGTTGCTGTAAAGTGTCCCAGTCTTATGGCACGATTAGATGGGCTTCCATACACTTCAATGAATGTGGCAGGACTGTAATATGGACTGTAATGGGATATGTCCTGGGTAGTTGCAGTCCAGCCTCATAACCTGTTCACAATAGCATCAACATCACAGTTGTATCATGTTTATGGGACTACAGTAAAGAACGGGTCTGTGTGCTATCCAATATATAACAAGCAGGAGGTTGTATGCAAACGCAAAGGGTTAAAAAATACATTAAGAAAAAGAATAGTGCCTAAGACGACTGACACAACAACCCCTCAATAGAAAGTAACAAACACATAATGCAAAGATAGGTAGACAAGATAGATAGATAGATAGCTAGATAGATAGGAGATAGATAGATAGATAGATAGATAGATAGATAGATAGGAGATAGATAGATAGATACTGTAGATAGATAGATAGATAGATAGATAGATAGATAGATAGATAGATAGATAGATAGATAGATAGATAGATAGATAGATAGATAGGAGATAGATAGATAGATACTGTAGATAGATAGATAGATAGATAGATAGATAGATAGATAGATAGATAGATAGATCAAATCTGCAACGTTTCAGTCCTAAATACACAGGACCAAAATGTTGCAGTTTTAAATAAACCCATATTGTTTTTTCCCTACCTGGGACTGCTGCCTTTTTCCATTTATTGTCTATGTGGGATCATATACCTGAATCTCTTTGGTTCTGCAACCATCTTTGCAAAAGATTTTTACATATTACTGCTCTACACATGTTCTGGATTAGATAAAAGATAGATAGATAGATAGATAGATAGATAGATAGATAGATAGATAGATAGACAGATATGTATAGTCTACTTACATATTATATAACACCCTACGGGGACACATTTGTGTTACATTATATATGTTACATTGTATATGGATACAATACTATATGATTCCTGTAGAATATCTTCTTCTCAGCCGCAGGTGTCTCAGTTGTCCTGTATATTCTGGAGGGCTCCATACTTACCTGCAGTTATGAGAAGATAATATAGAGGTTTATTACATGGTCTACTAGATTTAGTGAAATTATAAGGCTCATTTAACCCTTGCAGGTAACCTGGATAATGACTCCACATTACATAACATTAGACTATTCATTCTCCTTCATACTAGAGCCACATGTGTAACATTTACTTTCCAAACTTTTAGTTCTGCACCCCAGGGAGCCATTTCCATTAGTCTAGATCTTCTGTTGCTTTCTTCTTCTCCAGCATGTAATGATTAATATGTATTAATAAGGATATAGGCAGACTCAGAGCTTCCTTTGTCTTGGAGAGGGAGGTGAAAGAAGTAAGAAACAGTAGGAGAACATAAGAGTGGATGGAGAGAAAGCTGTGTGTATGAGAACATAGTACACTAGAGAGGAGGGGAGGGCTATATACTGCTGTATACCTGTACTGTATACATGTTCTGTGCTGTCTCTATGAGGAAGTGTCTATACAATGCTATGTGTGAACAGAGGCGTTGTGGTTCATGTTAATTCCTCCAGCAGCCACTTTGAGCCGAGCAGAAGAAGCAGAGACATCTCCATAATGTATGCAGAGGGCTTTGCTGAGGGTCTCATTGGTCGCCATGTGCTGATGCTTTCTTGCTATTAATCTCTTCTATGGCTTGCTTGGCTGCCTTGCCCATCTGAAAGTGATTTCATTATGTCTGATCTCCCCACCCAGGGCTGCCTGGTGCTTTGTATCTGACCATCCAGTCCAGGTTCCTTGTCAGGAAGTTGTCAGGTGTCTGTGCCCTGCTCCTTGTAGATGGGGGTCTGGGGGTGCACTTGTGCCTTTGGGTTTTAGCTCCACGTGATGAGATCTGTTTCTCCAGCATCGCCTGCCCCCCTGGGCTTTGGGACGTGTCCTTATGTGAATAGCATCGTGTTGCTTCCCAACTCAATGATAATCGCAGCTCTTCATGTGTGCACTGTTCCTTAGCTGCAGTGCTCTCCTACTATGTGATGTATATGGTCTGGCTGCTGATTAACCCTTCCTTGCCTGGACTACTAGCTGTATACTAGCATCAGCAGTCGTGGGCTGTAAGACACATTGTCTTGGATTCCTAGTCTAAGGCTGGAGATTTCCATATAGGCACATCTCACATAGACAGTGAGTATTGTACTGGTGCTGACTGTTGATCTTCATCCTCCTCATCCTCCTCATCCTCATCAGGCCCATTCTCTTTATGCTTCATCTGCTGTCTTTCTTTTAACTTCCAGGATGGCTCGTTTTGGAGAGGCGGTGGCTGGGAGGTTGGGGTCCGGAGATGGAGGATCAGAAAGGAGCAAGACCCTACAAGGGTCCCCAGCAGCTCCAGTGGGGACCCAGGCAGCTTTCAAGCAATCCAAAGCCCAAAGAGCAAGGACCATGGCTTTATATAACCCCATCCCTGTCCGGCAGAATTGCTTCACAGTGAACAGGTCGTTGTTCATATTTGGAGAAGACAACATCATAAGGAAATATGCTAAGAAGCTCATCGACTGGCCATATCCTTTACTATCTGCTATGGAAATGGGATGATTTCTGACATCTGGGAAGGTATGGGTTAATGCCCAGTTATTATTTCTGCTGCAGATATTGGCAATTTACTACAGGTAAGAGCAAGATCTGTGCATGGACATGGGATACATTGTGCATGGACCTGCTGCTGGTCACTTGTTGTTCAGTCGGATTTTGGAGATGGTTTAGTGCAGTTGCAATGTATCAAGTCCAGTCTAATGTGATCAGTGCCCTGACAAAGCATTTGGGAAGCCAGCCCCCTCTCTCCCCCTCAGTATTGGAGAGTAGAAGTTCACCTGCTCTTTAGCTCAGTGCTACCAGTGGAGGATGAGGAGGGGGTGATGAAGGAGGGGGGGGGGGTCTTCACAGCCCCCATTTCTTTTATCACAACGATTAATTATTAAAACCCTGATGCTCACAGATAGCTTTCTCTGGAGCAATACAGTGATACCAGGCAATGATTTCTTTACAGCAGCGATGACAAATCGTCCTCTATCCAGATTAAACCTTGCTTGCCAACAGGTGCAAATTGACAGAGAGACATTAAGTGGAGCTGCTGTGTGATCATATGGGGCTGCAAGACTGTGCTGGGGAACTAGCACCATGGAAAGCAGCTGCAGGGGTCTCTGTACAGGGGTCCACAGATATTCACCATAGAACTGTATGAGCCAGTAACTTAATCAATTGATGCACAGTCTAAGCTATACGATTATGGACATATTACCAGAATATGGACTAACATACACTCTTTATTGGGAGGAGATGGGCTTTAGATGTCCTCAAATACTCACCTCAGGGTACACTTAGAACTATATATGGGCCAGTAACCTAATCAATTGATCCATAGTCTACTTTATACATTGTTTTAGGATTAATTTGTAAGATAATGGAAGAATTACAAGACTATGGACTAAACTACAGTCTGTATTGGGAGGAGTGGGCTTCAGAGGCCCACAGATAATCACCTTAGGGTACAATTAGAACTATATATGGGCCAGTAACTTAGTAAATTGATGCATAGTCTATGTTATAAACTGTTTTAGGATTAAGCTATACAATAATAGACACATTATCAGAATATGAACTAACATATGGTCTGTATTGGAAGGGGTGGGCTTCAGAGGTCCACAAATACTCAAATTTGGTAAACTTAGAACCATACACATCTCAGTAACTTAACCAATTGAGCCATATTCTAATTTATAAACTGTGTTAAGATTAATCTGTAAGTAAATAGATGTCACAAGAATGTGGACTAACATACAGTCTGTATTGGGAGGGGTGGGCTTCAGAGGTCCAGAAATGCTCACCTTAGGGGTCATGGTGGTAAACTTAGAACTGGATGTGTTAGTAACTTAATGGATCTGTATTCCATTCTATAAAGAATTTTAGGATTAAGCTGTAAGATAAGGGGCATATTACAAGATTATGGACTAACATAGTCCCTTCTTGTGTCTAGAAAAGCTGGTTATAGATGATCTCTATGTACAGTATATAGAAATAATAATAATAATAATAATAATAATGATAATAATACAGATATATATATATATATCTGTATTGCAATAATACAAATATATATATATATATATATATATATATATATATATATATATATATATGAATATTTAGCTCTTGTACATATAATACTTTTATATAATTCTATTATAATGATATAATCTACCAAAATTATGAATTAGAGGACTGTGAATCATCACTCTGGAATCTTTACTTTATCGATTATATGTCAAAACTAGTTGACTTCAATGAAATGGAACATTTTTCATAAAGATAAAATCTTTTTATTTCTTCCTTTAACCAACATTGATCATTTGCATGCCCCAACAATAGCTCAACATTCATCAAATGATTGAGAAGGTCCAAGTCTAGGTTCATTGGTCCCTAAAGGTTAAGTAATATAGGACTAATATAGGAGCACTAGTGATTTTTTTAGATTTTGTTTTGCTGAAGTCTGGCAAAGATTGTCGATAACATAGAAATTTGGAATTTATTGGGAATGTTATAAGATAACAGTGTTTGTCCTAAAGAAATTTGCTGTATATGTTGTGGGATTTTAGACTAGTGTTATGTGTGAGCCGTTTGTCACCCTCCCTTCAGGGCCATCTCCTCTATAACTATCCTACAAATCACCTACTTTGCCTTAGGCAAAAACCAGTAACCGTTATTTCCATTAATTACCAGACACATCTCCCACCGGTGATGACTTTTCCCACTACTTAATATTACACAGACTTATCAGATTATCTCTACAAAATCTTTCAGCCATGGAGAGGTGACTATATATTCTACAGTACATATGTAAGATTATGTTCAGTGAATAAGATATGCTTTGTGCATAGCTCACAGTTTTCAAGATCTCCAATTGCAGTCATCCATTGGAGTACTTTATTGTATACAAGGGTGACATATGATGATCACACAGATGCCTAGTTTATTATAGAACAACTATCAGAGACCTCCCCTGTAGTGATCTGAGCACTTATCACAGATCCCTCCCCTGTAGCATACTGAGCCCTCCCTTGTATTACAGAGCCCTCCCCTGCAGTGAAGTAAACACTTAAAACAGAACCCTCCCCTGTAGTGAGCTGAGCCCTCCTTTGTGTTATAGAGTCATCCCCTGCAGTGAGCTGAGCACTTATCACAGAGCCTTCCCCTGTAGTGAGCTGAGCACTTATCACAGAACCCTCCTTGTAGTGAACTGAGAACTTATCACAAAGCCCTCCCTATTAGTGAGCTGTGCATTTATCACAGAACCCTCCCTTGTAGTGAGCAAAGCACTTGTCACAGAGCCTTCCCCTGTAGTGAGCTGAGCACTTATCACATAGCCCTTCCCTGTAGTGAGCTGAGCACTTATCACATAGCCCTCCCCTGTAGTGAGCTGAGCATTTATCACAGAACCCTCCTTGTAGTGAACTGAGCACTTATCACAAATCCCTCCCTGTAGTGAACTGAGCACTTATCACAGAGCCCGCTCTTGTAGTGAGCTGAACACTTATCACAGAGCCTTCCCCTGTAGTGAGCTGAGCACTTATCACAGAGCCCTCCCCTGTAGTGAGCTGAGCACTTATCACATAGCCCTCCCCTGTAGTGAGCTGAGCACTTATCACATAGCCCTCCCCTGTAGTGAGCTGATCACTTATTACAGAGCCCTCCCTTGTAGTGAGCTGAGCATTTATCACAGAACCCCCCCCCTGTAGTGAGCTGAGCACTTATCACAGAGCCCTCCCCTGTAGTGAGCTGAGCACTTATCACAGAACCCTCCCCTGCAGTGAGCTGAGCACTTATCACAGAACCCCCCCCTGTAGTGAGCTGAGCACTTATCACAGAGCCCTCCCCTGTAGTGAGCTGAGCACTTATTACAGAGCCCTCCCCTGTAGTGAGCTGAGCACTTATCATAGAGCCCTCCCCTGTAGTGAGCTGAGCACTTATCACAGACCTCTCCCCTGTAGTGACCTAAGCACTTATCATAGAGCCCTCCCCTGTAGTGAGCTGAGCACTTATCACAGACCTCTCCCCTGTAGTGACCTAAGCACTTATCATAGAGCCCTCCCCTGTAGTGAGCTGAGCACTTATTACAGAGCCCTCCCCTGTAGTGAGCTGAGCACTTATTACAGAGCCCTCCCCTGTAGTGAGCTGAGCACTTATCACAGACCTCTCCCCTGTAGTGACCTAAGCACTTATCATAGAGCCCTCCCCTGTAGTGAGCTGAGCACTTATTACAGAGCCCTCCCCTGTAGTGAGCTGAGCACTTATCATAGAGCCCTCCCCTGTAGTGAGCTGAGCACTTATCACAGACCTCTCCCCTGTAGTGACCTAAGCACTTATCATAGAGCCCTCCCCTGTAGTGAGCTGAGCACTTATCACAGACCTCTCCCCTGTAGTGACCTAAGCACTTATCATAGAGCCCTCCCCTGTAGTGAGCTGAGCACTTATTACAGAGCCCTCCCCTGTAGTGAGCTGAGCACTTATTACAGAGCCCTCCCCTGTAGTGAGCTGAGCACTTATCACAGAGCCCTCCCCTGTAGTGAGCTGTGCACTTATCACAGAGCCCTACCCTGTAGTGAGCTGAGCACTTATTAGAATGCTCCCTTCTAGTGAACTGCGCACTTATCACAGACCTCTCCCCTGTAGTGACCTAAGCACTTATCATAGAGCCCTCCCCTGTAGTGAGCTGAGCACTTATTAAAGAATCCACCCTTCTAGTGAGCTGAGCTCTTATCGCAAAACTCTCCCCTGTAGTGAGCTGAGCACTTATTACAAACCCCTGAATGCAGCTTGTGTCAGTGCCAATAACCTAAATGGAGCCCCAAGGGCCATGCTCAGGTTCCTCTCCATTCGAATTCTTACTCAGCTGTATGTAATAGATGGGAAAATAGAAGATCGGGGTCTCCTATTTTTGTGATAGGCAGGGCTAGTGGTTGAACCTACACCAATCCAGTATTTTCCCCTATTGTTATTACATATGATTGTACCTAGTGCGGTTCTGCAAGTTTATGCACCATAAGGTAGAGCTGTCATGTCACAGATGTACAAATTTCATTATTTAATATACTCGTATGTCTGTGACAGATCTTTAGTCACCGGCATAGCATTGTTTGGACCCTCACCAATCTAGCATTTATCACCTATCACCTATATTATTTTATTCATGTATTTTGCATACTTATATGCTTTACAGACATACTTATATACTTTACTTATATAGCACTCTATAGACATTGTCTGGCACTGTCCCATTGTCTGGCACTGTCCCATTGTCGTTCACTGTCCCATTGTCAGTCACTGTCCCATTGTCCGCCACTATCTCATTGTCAGCCACTGTCCCATTGTCCGCCACTGTCCCATTGTCAGTCACTGTCCCATTGTCAGTCACTGTCCCATTGTCGGTCACTATCCCATTGTCGTTCACTGTCCCATTGTCAGTCACTGTCCCATTGTCCACCACTATCCCATTGTTAGTCACTGTCCCATTGTCGTTCACTGTCCCATTGTTGGTCACTATCCCATTGTCGTTCACTGTACCATTGTCAGTCAATTTCCAATTGTCTGCCACTATCCCATTGTCAGTCACTGTCCCATTGTCGGTCACTGCCCCATTGTCAGTCACTGTCCCATTGTCGGTCACTGTCCCATTGTCGGTCACTGCCCCATTGTCGGCCACTGTCCCATTGTCGGTCACTGTTCCATTGTCGGCCACTGTCCCATTGTCGGTCACTGTTCCATTGTCGGCCACTGTCCCATTGTCAGTCACTGTCCCATTGTCCACGACTATCCCATTGTCAGTCACTGTCCCATTGTCCACCACTATCCCATTGTTAGTCACTGTCCCATTGTCGTTCACTGTCCCATTGTTGGTCACTATCCCATTGTCGTTCACTGTACCATTGTCAGTCAATTTCCAATTGTCTGCCACTACCCCATTGTCAGTCACTGCCCCATTGTCGGCCACTGTCCCATTGTCGGTCACTGTTCCATTGTCGGCCACTATCCCATTGTCGGTGACTATCCCATTGTCAGTCAATGTCCCATTGTTGGCCACTGTCCCATTGTCGGTCACTGACCCTATCAGGATGTCTTTGGAGTGTGGGAAGAAATCGGAGTACCCGGAGGAAACCCGCGCAAACATCGGGAGAACATACAAACTCCTTGGCTGCAGCTAGTGCAGTTCTGCAACATGTGCTAGAGCTCCCATGTCACAGATGTACACAGATATACTTGTATGTCTGTGACAAATCCTCCGATATTTGCCATTGTACTAAGACCAGGACAATATTCTGCTGTATATACACCCATGGTATACATGGAGTAACATACAGGTAACATTAGGACATGTATCCGCTGTTTATGTCATTGTCACTAGAGAGGACAGATACACTATATAAATATCTAGTATGGTTTGACAAGGATAACGTGCGCAGAAATACGCTAAACCAGATCATCACATATTAGCATTTAACAGGCTGGGATGCAAATATTTTGCCGTAGGTGGCAGAAGTGTGAGAAATATTTGACTTCGCCATTTATAGATGCGCTGTTTTCTAAATGCCTCCACTTTCCGCCCGAGTTTTAAGGAACTAATAGTGAATATAAATAATTGGGCTGCGCACACGGGGGATCTTTATGTCCTCCAGTACTGTTAACAACAACAAGCTAAATTAAGGCAAAAAAAAACAGAAAATAACTTGGAATTGCTTTCAGTCTCCACCTAAAACAAAGAACGGTAATCACTGCCTAATTCCAGCTCGCCATTCTTAACATGCTCGCAAACACAATGAGGGCTGGTTAAAGGAAATGCATTGTTAATGAACTCCTGGAGATTTCCTTGGTTTGAGAATTTGGCGCTTGAGCTGTAAATGATGGATTTCTCCTTTATCTTGGACTACTTAGCAGTTTTAGCTATGGGCTTATATTGCATTGCTGAGATATTTCTCAGAGCAGAGGTCACCAGACAGTCTGGGCTCATCATGACTTGGCGGTAGAAGAAATATATTAACTAATGTAAGTGCTGGCGATTAGTGTGTTTGTTTTTTAAGCCACTTGTCGGATGGCGCTGAAAAATACAAATTAAATAAAAAAAAAATAAAAAATAAAATAAAATGTCCCTTAAAATCAAAAATATCTAAAAATATAATCCTAGCACTGAATACATTTGTAAATACTTGGCCGAGGGTGCGTGTGTTCTGGATGAGAATAGAAGGATCAGGCATGTTAAATTCAGTATGTCCTATCCCTCTTTTTCCTGACATTAGTTGTCAGGAAAGAGTCAGGACACCCTCTTGTGCATCTAGTTGACTATCCCCTCCAAAGGCTTGGTCAACGTCTTGGAAGGCTTGGTCAACGTCTTGGAAGGCTTGGTCAACGTCTTGGAAGGCTTGGTCAACGTCTATCTAAAGAATATGGACATCTTTAGTACGCATATACCTGCAACGCAACGGTAAAACTGCTAATGGCATGGTGATGGTATGGTGATGGATCCCAAATGTATATAAAGCAACATTCACGTTATCTGATCTCTCTTGCTATGTTGACTATCTGTGTATGTTTTATAGTAGTCTTGGTGGCTGTTTAGTCCTAGTATTATATTCATGAACATGGAAGCTCAGGCTGAACAACCTGGTAAAGGTTCCTCTCTAGGGTTGAGCCGATCTTGAGATTTCAGGATCGATTTCAAAATCCGATTTCCGATCATTTTCCAGATGATCGGAATCTGATCTTTTCCGATCCTGAGCGCTCCACCCTAGTCAATGCATCTCTATGGGAAAAGTCACTTTTAGGGTTGAGCCGATCTTAAGATTTCAAAGTCCGATTTCCAATCCTTTTCCAACCGATCCCGATTGCGATTGTGAAATTTGCTCGATCGCCAATCGGGATCCAATCTTTTCCGATCCCGATTGCTCAACCCTATTCCTTTCTAATAGAGCAGTCCTGCAGTGTATGGGAAATATTGAGAAAATATAAATGACAATATATAGTATCAGTAAGGATTTCTTTGGCTGTGACTGAATCTTTGGAGGCTCCTTGAATATATTGTTCATACTTGAAGGAGGCCCGACACCACCAGAATCTCTCCTAAACCACTTATATGCCGTTATAGAGGATGTCTGTGCCATAATGATCAGAACTTTTTTATGCCATAGGGCAATCTGGCTGCTTAGAAAATCAGCTTTTAAAGGGTTTATCCAGGATTAGAAAACATGGCTTCTTCTTTAAGAAAGAGATCAACTTCCTCTTCTCCATAGGAAATGACATCACGTCTATTGGTCACATGGTATTGCTACAGCTCATTCCCATTCATTTGACCAACGGATGTGATGTCACTTTCTGAGGAGAAGAAGTAAAGCTCTTTCTGAAAGAAAAAAGCCTTGTTTGCTAATCCTGGACAATCCCTTTAAGCTTTATGCAAATGAGCTATTCAGCGCACTCAGGACGTGGCCACAATTTGATGTCTGTTCTTTGTAATAGATCTGTTGACTGTCATTTCCCGGGCTATGAACAGATGAAAATAAGACTTATTCCACGTATTACATAGCACAGAGGTTTACATTGAGGCCGGCACGTATACACACAGATATGTTGCAAGGAATTCACAAGTTTTCAAGTGCAGCTAGCAGTTGCCTAGGTAACTGTACAATACCATAAGCCGCTCCTGAGAAGCTTCTCTAAAGGGGTAGTCTTATCTTACAGTATATACAGGTATACATGGTATACTTCAGGGGTATAACTATAAGCTCACGGGCCCTGGTGCAAAGCTCAGCTTCTCCTCATAACCATCAACAACATACCATCCATACATTTTATCAGCATTCACAGTTCTCTTTCCTTCTCCATCTGGCCCACCATTATTGCCTTCCCTTGTCGGAGCCTCCACATAATAGCCGGGCCCCCTTTTGTGCCACAGTCTTCCCAGCACAATCTCTCCTAGACTATGTGCTGACCGACCGATATGTTTGCCATGAACGGGTTAACTTTCTCCTTTCTAGCAGTGGAGGGCTGTGTATCATAAATCTCCTTGCTCCAGCTCACCAGAGGGCAGGGGTCATATATTTAGGATGCAAAGACTGCCAAACAGCAAAGGAAATTAAAAAGTAGACCAAAAACGTTTGACCATTGGTGACCATTGGTGACCATTGGGCCCACTTGGCTTGGAGTGTGACCGCTGTTAACCTTATAACTACCGTATGTCAGTATAATAAATGCTTAATAGATGAGTCCACTCTAGAACCCACCAGGATCCTGGTGGGAAGTACAACACTCTAGAACCCACACCCATGCTCAGATTCCTGGTTCTCTTTGGTGCTGCAACCACTGCTTTGCATAGTGAGGTCCCATAGAAGGAGAGCGCCAGCGATGAGGCGCCAAGCAGAACAACATGCTAGTGGGTTAACTGATCTCTATAAATGTGGCGTCCTTGTGTGTATCTGTGCTAGCGAAATTAGATTGTCAACCCCTGTGGGACAAGGACCAGAAGGGATTAATGAATTACATTTCCAGCACTGTATAATATGTCAGTATACTATAATAATAAATAATACGCCTGTACGGTACAACACTTCTGCTATGTAATTGTATGACGTTCACCAGACAGGCTTCATGTCTATTAGCATTCATTAATTAGGCCTGGTTAATGCCGATCGACTCATACAATATCAGCTACAGATCTGCGGCCATAACACCTCAGAGGAAAAACATGGCCCATGTACAAGATAATGATAAAAGTAGGTCTGTTGGCTTTGTATGATTTGTGAAAGTAAGGATTGTCATGAGGGCCATATACGAGTTCTGGCTATATTCAAGACATGTCCATATACAAGACATGGCCATATAAGATACATAGTCATATACAAGACATGGCCATATATGAGGCATGGCCATATAGGATACATGGTTATATACAAGACATGGCCATATAGGATACAAGGTCATATACTCTTTTCTCATATGTGACCTATAACTTCAATATCTCTCTGATTTAGAAAACACAATTCCTAATACGCTATTAGAGCATTCCGAATTAAAGGGTTACTTTGGTTGTCTATTGTATCGATGTGTGAGATCTATAGGGTTCCAACTATTTGTCAGAAAGGCTGAGTACGACTCCCTGTTAACTTCAACTGCCCCAGAGATATGAACGGAGCAGGGCCACACATGGTCACCTTGCGATTTAATCCATTCTGGAAAACATGGGACACTCCATTGTTATGACTAGCTGTCATGACTAGATCGACACCCGCAGTCTGACCCCACCCACAGGGATGACCTAGTCAGTGCATAGGTCAAAACTTTTTAAAGAGAATCTGCCAAGTATGTTTGGAACACTAAACCACCCAGAGGTCCTTATGGGCCAGTGGTCTAATGTTCCGACTTTCCCTGCTGTAACATTCTCCGTGCCCGCAGTGAGAAAAAATATTTATGCCTACCCTGTTCCTGTACTTATGGCTAATAATGGATGCAGTGACTTGCATTTTGGTAAATTATTATACTCTGGGTTTCTCCAGACCCCAGAGTATAATAGGTGGAGGGTCAGGGGAGGTGACAAAAAATAAAAAATCATTTATACTCAACTTCTCTTTAGGGCTTCCTCAGGGCATCCTCAGGGCTTCTAGCAAGGTCACCACCGAAGTCTGTTATTGGGCCACAATGGTCACATGGGCACACCGAACGTCATGACTGTGTGACCAGTGAACCCAATTACAGGCCTCAGCGGTGACCCTGGGCACATGATGTAACTGAAGAGACCAAAAGAAAGCGACGCACACTGTGAGGCAGCCCAAAAAAGATAAGGGAATGTTAAAGTATCTCCCATGGGCCTCCACCTATTATACACGGGAATCTGAAGAGTATAATAGATATCATGTATACCTAAATTATATAGTAGAATATACTTTCACATCTGGTTCTATCCAAACTTTTTCAACCCAAAACAAATCTTGGGAGACCCCAACCACCCAAAACAAGACAAATCTTGGGTGGTTTGCCCACCTCTAATCTTGATCGGCCCTTGTACTACATAGAGAGTCCATTTATTTATTGACTTCATTGTGTACCGTGTGATCACTTAGTCACCCCATAAGGGCACAGAATGAACAACGTGTTACCAGGCAAGGTTTTTATTTCCGACAGCTCCTTCTACCCATCCTGTTTTAGGTGGGTTACAGTGGTGTTCTAATATCTATAGAATTAAGCAGCCATGTTGGACTTTTTCAGCTGAATTCTTTACTTCTCCAGATTGTTTGGTTGGTTGATAGCTGTTCTTCCCAAACTTTTCTTCATACACAAGGCAATTGACTGGTATCTGAGCTGTCGTAACGTGGCACAACCTATACACCGTGTACAAAGCCATCTGATTGTAGGTTCATTGGCTGTGCTGAGAACAGCGGATCAGTGGTAGCGCCAGGTGTCAGACCCCCACCAATCTGATAACCTGTCCTATGGAGAAGGCATCACTATCCAGACTTGGAGAACCCCTTTAATGGCCGCTTTAGTATCCAGTAAATCTGGTGCAGAGATATTGACTACACAGACATAAGAAGGATGAAGCGCCTAATAATGATAACGGCGAGTTGCGATTTGTTCATTCGGTTTTTAATTCTCGTTGTTCGCGCTGGATCGGTGTTAATGGTATTTATTTACACTTTTGTACGCTTTCCTAAGTGACATCTTTGCTGAATTTTTAGCCTCCTTTACCATATGCTGTTGGGAGTTTCCATCTGTTTTATTTTAGCTAAATAGTTTCATAGACAAGGTACTGTAATATGAGCCATAAAGTTGCAAAGAATTTCATATCTGTTTATCCTCTGTGAGAGAGTGAAGGGTGTAGTCTGGGAAGACAAGTATATTCCAGCCAGGCACCTAAGGGGTGTATGGTAAAGACCCACACCAGGGAGGTCAGCTGACTAATCAGGCCCTAATAACAGTCTGTGTGTGAAGACTAGGAGTGCGGCACCACACAGACAGTGCTGAACTGTCCAGACCGGACCTCCAAAGCAGGTACTGTGCCACCCATTGTTGTTGCCAAGGTGGGAGACTGGTAGCCAGTCTCCTGTACAGTCAGGGAAAAAGTTTCCTTACGTTAAAGTTAGTTTCTAAGCCGAGAAGGGTTTTATTTTGTTTAACCTGTAGCTTTGCAAAAGCAGTGTATGCGTTACATGTGAATAAAGCCTGAACTTGTGTGCAATCCAGTGTCTGTGTCCCTGTTTCCTGCACTGCTACAAGCATCTACCTGAGCCATTCCCCACACCTCGTATAATAATAGCGTTATGTGCAGTCAGCTTTCTCGGTGGGGTAAGGTGTGAACATAGAACATGTCGACATGGATGAGAAGTGCAATCTGCAAACAGTATGTAGAAGGTGAACAGATTGATGTATAGGCTTTTTGGGAAGAAGGTTCAATATAAATTGTAATATTTTAATTTTAATTCCTGCTCACTTTGGGCTTATAAGTCCATTGGGTGGTCCGACTTAGTGACTGACAGCTTTCTCACACTTATACAGGGAAGGCTGTCACTCAGTAATAGGATTAACCCCACTGGACTCTTAAGACTAGAGTCAAGTTATGCTGAATATATCAATATATCAATCTATAACATGTTGCATGCACACCATTATAGGTTCCAGTGGTGTAGCTAGTAATGGTGGGGCCCCATGGCGAACGTTTGACATGGACCCCCCAACCGACGCCCGTCGAATCCCCCGACTGAATCCCCCCCGCATTCCTGCGCTCTCAATTATGCCCCATAGTGGCTCCTGCACACAGTATTATGCCCCATAATGGCCCCTACACACACTATTATGCCCCACGGTGGACACCCATGAACAATTATTATACTCTGGGCTCTTTTCGGTTGCGGCTCTCTTCGGGCCGCTAATGTCCCGGCCCTGTGGCAGCCGCTACCCCTGCTACCCGGTAGTTACACCACTGATCGGTTCCCTTTCCTAACTAAAACTAAAAAACCGCAATGCCTGATTCTGATTTGGTCGCCATGATATTGCCTTTGCTTATTATTTGTTGATATGAGACGCATATAAAAATCCTATATTAACCTAATTAAGAAGGGAAAAATCCTTGTTTCTCCATGGGGTGATTAATTATCCATCACTGTAATATTGTATATGCATTGTCTGAAGCTGATGTGTTGTGCGTAAGAATTCCCATGAAGATGCGTGCAAATATTTGAGCACGCTCCATAGATGTGATTATAATGTTATTGAAGTGCACATGACAGTTCTTAAATAGAATTATCATGCAAATCTATTCTGATGCATCCTGACTGATAAATAGACTCTGGGGGTCTGGAGCAGCTAAGACGCAGCCATCTTCATCTTACACAGACCCAACAGAAATCAATGGCTCCTTTTTTAATGGATTGACATCCGAGTTAGTTATAGTTGGCGTGAACACTATTTACCTTCCATGTTCTAGGTATACTTGAGGTTCTGGACATCTTGGGGAACTAAGCACAGATCTTCTGTGGATGTAGGTTGCTCCAATACTTCTGTCTCTTTATGTAGTCCCAGACAGACTGGACACTGTTGAGAAACAAAGCAGAAATCTAAATCCCATCAATATTTGGTGTGACCTTTACCCTTTCCCTTCCAACAGTTCTTCATAGTACACTTGCATGCATTTTTTGAAGGTACTTGGCAGGGAGGTTGTTGCTGCCATTTTGATGATAAGTTTTCTCCATGGTCTTTTCGGCACCCGCTGGCGATCACTACGTGGGGCTTCAGCTTTACAAGCACCATTTTCTTGTAGCTACCTACAGAACTCAGCATACTGCTCAGTATTCTGTTCTATAGCGAGCTACAAGAAAATGGTGCTTGGGAATGCTCAGTAGCGCTCAAAATGGAGCATTACTGCGTATGCATGGGATTTGCAGCGCAGGAGCGAAACTGGATGGAGGATAGACGCGGAGGGGCATGAAAGAGGTATGGCGCAGGGGGGTACTCGGTGAGCATCATTAGCATATCGGTTTTACCGATTTTTAAGAAAAATGGGGGAGTCTTTGGAAAAACTGGGGGCAGCACCTGAATATCCTTTTTAAAGGCTATTCAGGCATATGAGTAGCTCAAAACACGTTTTGGCACCGATAGAGCCCCTTTAAGGGGTGTAAGCTGATGGCTCGTCAGGTAATGGAGGGGGTGTACATCTCACCCAGACTACTCAGGTGGGTGAGATGAGAAAACTCCAGGAATGTTTGTTCCCCAGCAGACAACTTTCATCTGCTGAGCATTTTGGTAAATTCTCAGTACTGGTTTGGAATTTTAGGAATGACAGGTAGGTTGGTAGTGGGACCTGTCATTCCACCCCCCTTCAGTCCACACTTTTGGGATGTTCCGGCAGCGACTCAGCTGCAGAGAGTCTCCTCGTCAAGGAGGCTTAAGAAGTCAACTCCAGCAGCAACACTTTGGGCAGAGTTTAGCTGGAGAGCTGACAGAGAGGTCATATTTTTGGAGTTGTGTCCTGAATGATTCTACTGGTTGTTTTGGATTTCTGTTATTCTAGGTGAGGTAACCTATTCTATGTTAGTTAGAGCCTAGCCCGGCAGGGATTTATTTTTTGTATTGTTTCCTTTTGTTTCTGCACTACCATTCTTTTGAGTGAAAATAAACTCTACCTTTGTTTTAGACTAAAGAAACTGGACTTGTGTGTCTATGCCACCCCACCTAGCAACCCCAGACCCTGACAGGGGGTTGAGAGGGAGTAAGAGGCAGTGGGTAGATAAGGAGTAAGTGTGAGATCACTGGTGGGTCTGAAGAACAAGGGATCAAAAGTTCCCCTGTATGGTCTATGTCAGGGGTCAGCAACTTTTGGCACTTCAACTGCTGTGAACTCCCAGCATGCTCCATTCACTTCCATGGGAGTTCCAAGAACAGCAGAGCGAGTATACTGTACTTGCTGGGAATGCCTTTAAATTTTTCTCATCTGACTGTAAATAACTTTATATAAATGTTCCAATTTCCAGCGAAAAAAATGTAAATACGAGCAAATAATGAAGCCACATCTAGCGCTGTACACACTGGACACCTTCAATATGACTTCTGTCTTTCTGTTCCTGCTTACAAATTCTTAACCTTCTGCTGAAATGACATTGTTTTCTGATTACAGATTTTATTAGCGGATATTCGGTGCGGTATAACAGATTGCCTGCAGCAGCTACTTATCATACACATGTAAACCGTTTCTGCGCGTTCTTTGTACACTTCTCAATACGTTTATTAGCATAATTTTATAACCAGTCGGCTTAGAAAATGGCTGTAATAATGTGATTATTAGGAATTCTAGAACACTAAAATGTATATATAGAAGCATAAAAGCCCCGATGTATCAAAGTGTGTACACAAAGAATCCACAACAATATAATGCAAGTGAATGGGGCTGTGGTGGTGGCTGCGGGCAATTAGGAGGGTATTGTATAGTATGGTAATGTAATTATTTGCATGACAATGGTGTAAATAATAACTACGTTCTGGCATAAGAAGGTTATATCATGTGTAGGGTTGAGCAATCGGGATCGGAAAAGATCACCTTGCTCACCTCTTCTGGGCATCCAGCAGTGCCTAACATCCTCTTCAGGTGTCTTCCAGCCGCTGGCTGATCTTATGTGCCCCGGGGTCAGGCTGAGGCCTGTGATTAGGCCTCAATGGTCATGTACAGTGCACTTACTTAATGTCGCATAGTCAGTGTCTTAACATGTCAGTTAGAGACTTAAAGATACATAAAGAGGACACCAGGAGACCACCAAACACCCAGGAGAGGTGAGGGAAGGCAAGTATAACTGTTTGATATATTTACTCACCTCCCCTGGGCCGCCACTTATTATACTCTGGGCTCTGAGGAAACCTCAGAAGATAATAGTGTTTCCTGATTGACAGAACCTTCGGGTTCGTTAAACACAAAATTTTGGAAAATTCAGATAGAATCTAGTTCTAACTATATTGGTTTGCATGTCCCTAGAGTTTACTAAATGATCTATTGCCTCATTCTCTGGTGGGGTCTTATCTTGAAGATAGATAAGTGTCAGAAGGACTCTCTCAGCTACAGTTATTATTGCATCTTTTACAGCATCACTCCCCTCGCCTCTCCATAGACTTCTATGTTAAAAAATAAATCAGTTTGATAAGTGGAGAAGGAAACAGATTTCCTTTCTAAGATATGTTACAAAGTTTCTTATATTCACTTGTACTATTCATTTCTAGAAGCAAGTAACCATGTTTTCTAATCGCATATAACCTTTTTATGCCGGAACAATTATAGTTATAAAATAACTGATACATTTTACCTCTTGGCTCAACACGGCCTGAGATTGCCAAATTTTAAAACAACATGATTCAGTGATATTCTGCCACAAGATGTCTATTATGTATTTTGTGGCCATTCAGTGGTTGTTTTGAGAATTGAAGCCTCTTAATGACTTTTTTAGCATGTTCCAATGATGCATGGAATAGGTGTCATGTGTCCTTTACCAAATTTAAGTTAAGGTTAGACATATATCTTAGGGATTGCTTATATGTATTTCCACAAAGCTTTGTTCTTTGAGCTATACGGGGTAAACTGTGTCCATTAAAAATCCCTGTTTTTCTGGGCGACTTACTATGATGGCTCTGCTAGGAATTGGCTTTTGGGAAAATATATAAATCAGAAGCAGACATTAAGCCAAATAAAGGATTCTTATTGCTAGACTCGGCACCCAGAGGCTTGGATTCATTGATGTGTACTTCACTGCAATCCGTTCTAACACTGAAGAGAATCATTCATCTTGCCAATGTTGGCGCCCACTATTCATACACCCATGCAGAAGGATTGAATAGATTCCTCCTCCTACACTCCGAACAAGAAGACCTGAATCCAGGTCAGAGCAAAGATTAAAATGCATCGCACTATAAAGCTCCAAGATGAAAATATGTGTATGTAAAGATCCAGACTAATTGTCTTAAGATGCAAAGGCTATGTCATTAAGAGGAGGAGAAGTCAAACTGCTAAATATTGTTTCTTGCACGTGAAATGTGTAAAGATCTGCAACTTCACAAGGAAGAAGTGTTATGGCGCTGCTTAGGCAACTAAAAGAAAACTACTCTGCAAATGCTAGAATACAGATGGAGCAAAGTTTAACTTGATGTGTAACTTAAATATATTGCTTCAGCAAACTTTATCTTTGTAAGGAGTAAGTAACCCTAGGTGGGGGTCTGTGTAGGCCATATGTACAGTCCCTGCCCAAGAAAGGTTAGGCTCGGTATGCACTAGTGGTGTTCATGAGCGAGTGCCCGCGATCTGTGAAAAAGTAGAATATACTCTACTTTTTGATAGTTCGAAAATATGGACCTGACTCTCCCATTGAAAGTCAAAGGGTTCATGAAAAAAAAAGACTTTTCTGTAAAAACCAAGGCAGAGAATCAGCACGTTTGTGTGAATATATCCTTAGCAATCGCCTCTTTGTGATGGTATTTATTAGGTGTATACTAGTTTGGGACCATTTCCTGGATATTTTGTGCAACTCTCTGCAGTGTAAAGTGGTGTGTACTTTGATTCCTTTGCAGTTGTGGCAGGTTAGGGCGGAACGTCGCTTGCACCTAGGAGTTGCACCATGGGGGGAGTCCTTGGAGTTGTCTATCATTGAGCGAACCAATTCAGATCAAACCACATTTAACCAAAATTTTTGAGAAGTTTTTGACTTGACTTGAATCCAAAACAATTGGGGTTTGTCATCCATAAAACACTCTTTTAATCTGGGGTCTCCTCAGGTCCCAGAATGCAATAAGTGGAGGGGAGGTGAGTAAAAATATCAACCAGTACTACTCACCTTGCCTTACCGCTACTGGTGGTCCTTAGTTGTCCTCTTCAAAACTCTCACTTGGGTATGTATGTGGGGTCACCACTGAGGTCTTTGAAATGCCAAGATTTTGACGCATCCCATCTGTCTTCTGAGGCCCAATTTAGTCTCAGCAGTGACCCCGCCAGAGACTGTTAGAGGCCTGAATGGGACAATAGGAGACCTCGAGGATGCCAAGAAGATTTGTAGCAAGGTGAATGTCATTTTATTGATTGTGTGTGTCATATTCTGTGTATTGCTCTTTTCATATCTACACACATAATAAGTAAAGCTTTGGCTCTGGTACCTAAGAGGATCTGGTAGTTACCATTATTGCGTGGGAGTGTAAGAACTTGACTGTGTCAATGGCTTTTCAGTTGCTTTTGTTGTGAGTTAACACACTGCATCAAGTTATTGGATTCAAGTTATACTTGGCTACATCGGTATTTAACAGATTAAATATTTATTTCCACGTGATCACTTTCCTTCATTAATTGCAGGAGAGCAAGAGCCAATGTGAACCTGGTGTAAGACAATTTTTGGAAAAAAATAAAGATCATTTTCCTTCTGTGGTCATCACCCTTATATGGAGGTGGACCGCCAAAACAGCGGTTACGCACAGAGCCTGGTGATCTGGTGCAGATGTCTTTCCAGGTCCACAGCTTGGAATAAGGGAGCACTTTGTCCAACCGCCACCGACCTCATTGCCATACATTTAGGGAAAATAATGTATTAAATGTAGGGGTGCCCAACCTATATAACACTTGGATAGGTCAGGTTGGTCTACCAAGGTAGTGAGTGGCTCTCCACTCTGACTCTTAGAGGAGGTCCCAAAACAGTGGACCCGATTCGCTATCTTGTCCCGATTCTCTATTAGGTCTGCATAGGACAATCCTTTATAATCCCATATGATATCTGTAAGCTCAGCCTTACTGTTATACTCACAAATACCGCGTAAAACTTCCAACATAGTCATTACAGGTCGGAGAGGTTAGGATTACTGTGGACAATGAGGACTCGGATCTGCAGGAGATACCTGTGAATAGACAATGACTCAGTGAAGAGGTTACGATTCAGATCATGTTCTCTATTTTTACACAGGGTTCACACTGCAATTAGCAGGCGGCCAAATTCCGTTTTACTTAGGAGAACTTGCATGTGATATCAGATCAGCAGTCCTGCAGTATATTTTTATCTTTTTCTGGAAATGATGTGATTCTAATGCCAGGCAAAAAGTGTTTGCTTCTTGGAAACAGGGAGTGATAGCCAATACATTGCATATGGTGGCTTTAATGTTATAACATCTTTGGATTGCTACATATAAGTGGTAGATATTATCTCTCTATATTATAAAAATGAATTCTTGTCTGTCTGTCTGTGTGACTGTTCTCTAATGCAAACCAAACGACTCGACCGATCTTCACCAAATTTGGTACAGAGATACTTCAGGTATCCGGGAAGGTTTAAGATGAGACTCCAAGTCGCTCAGACGTACCGTTGCTGAGATACAGCATTCCAAACATAATGCCCCCCCCCCCTTAGCTAATACAAACCTGCAAGTCTTTCACTCATATTCCAACTGCAATACACACGGTCACTCCACATGCACAACCCAACACTAATATCCAAACTGAGATACACGCATCAGAGGATTAGATACACAGATCAGCACACAGTACCACATGCCATAAGATTAGACACGCATGTCTGCACACAGTTTCACTTGCCGGAGGATTTAGATATGCACCTCTTCACACAATACCACACCAACAAGGATTAGATACTTGCGTCTAAACAAAGGATTAGATACAGCTTTACTCCAGGTATCCATAACAACTGATCACAGGTTTTTCACTGATAATCCAAAATGAGATACACATAATCACATGATGCTTATGGACATACACACAAAGCACATACAAAATACACCAGTGCAAAATTGGACAATTCTTATGGGGCCACTGCACAAACATAAAATGTAATATACCCGTTCGAAGCTGGGTCCTCCTGATAGTTATATTATATACCTATGTTACTATTGATGTTATTTTCCATTATATCGTAGAATTTTTTTTTTTTTTTGGAGATTGTGAGCCCCATGTATGCCACTGGGCCTGGTACATTCACTAGGGATAAGATTAACATCCAATGGGACTCAATTGAGATAGGTCATAGAATTGTTTCACCAAACTCAAGTCACACATACTGTAGATGGGCACTGTAGATACATATAGCATAATACTTTGTGATGCAATGTTGCAAAATCATGTTGCTTTGAAAAGCTTTCAATAACATGACACATATATACGTGGACATATCTAGTCAGGAGGAAAGGTAAAGAAGAACATACCTGCAGGTCTCCATTGGAGCTGCTACATCCTGAAGAAGTTACTGTATCTTAAAACACACAAATATATCTTGTATGCATTTCATTGTATGATAACCATACAAGCTCCCAACGTAGGCTAGGCATTAGATAAAGCAGGTTAGCTGAGCTTGTCCCTAGGAAAACTTGGATGACCACAGATTTTGTGTTGGGTTGAGTTCTTTAAAACAGTTGTCAGCCTGTGCAGGCTATCTTCTCGGTAGCTAATGCAGGACAATGTTGAGCAGAGAACTCCATTTATGATGCCCCTATGCAAGGACATAACTTGATAGGTTGTAGAGGGTGCAGTCGCACCGGAGCCCAGGAGCCTTAGAGGGCCCATAGGCACTGGCATCAGTATTGAGATTGCAGCTTCCATCTGGCCCATAAACCAAGGAGACCCAGAGATTACCATAACCACACTAAGGTGGATTCAACTTCTTAGCACCCGTAACCATCACTATGAAGAATTCGCAGTAGGGATGAGATAGGGGCCCTGGACAAAAGATTACACCGGGGCCCACAAGATTTTAGTTATGCCACTTCCCCAATAAATATGGACTGAGGATGCCCAATCTATATTAGATTCACAACCCTCCTTGTAAAACACAAAAAGGCAGCATGAACTATGTGTTTTTTTCTGTTCCTCCATTTTGCACTAAAGAATGATTCACTGACTCGAGTGCTCACTTCCAAGAACAATAAAATATAAAAAAGTTGTAAAGTAGTTAAATAGATTTTATGTTAACATTTAATCTTCTACTTCAACCTAAAATCTTCCAGAATGCGCCATCTGTTCCTATTTTCTTTCATCTGTACTCATCGCTTATTGAAATGCTATTCCGCAGATTAATCAATTGTTTTGTCATTTAGCGTCTCTTGTTCCATAGACATCTATGAATTGTCATCACTTGATCTTTTACTTGTACGAAAGGAATACAGAACATTAAAAAGCAATCGTGTGAAATCCCAATGTGTGATACCAGATAATAATATCACGTACACAACTGAAGTGGATACAGTGGGTTCCCAGAACTAGTAAGACTTTTTTAAGGTGGGACCAATATCTTACTGGGCTTCTAATCTACTTTGGATTCGGCACAGTGGTCTGTGGATTCTGTCAATAGTTCCCATTCTTCAGGTTGATGTTGGGTTTTAAAATTGATGAGCTACCCTTAGGATAGATAACCAATATCAGATAGACGGGGGTCTAACACACGGCACCTTGATTTGTTCTCAACAACAAACTAGTCTCTAAGCTTTATATTCAGAGATGCCGGGCAGTGGATGGACCATACGTGCCACCTACCAGACAATCCAGCAGTCATTGCTAGATCCACTTTATGGCATTTGCTTGGTGCCAGTCATAGTGGTTAATCCCTATTTCTAGTATTCTTGAGACTTCTTAATTTGTCTTGATATTTTTTTACGTTTTCCTCTTTTATTGTGTTTGCCAGACTCTTGCTGATCATCTGTCCGGTAACTTAATTTGCTCCTAAATTGAGATTTCGAGATGCTTAGTATGATCATTACTGACTCCTATAACTCTACTCAACCCTTTCTGTTATTCTGTTCTTAACTCCTTCCATCAGAAGCTAAGCTTGTGAATGTGTTTTTGACTTTTGTCCATGGACCACGACTTTCACCAGTGTGTATTTCGTTGCCTCCGTTCTAGTTTGGGAATTTATCACTTTACTAAGAAGTTTTGGGATCAGTAAAAGTGCACATGAGAGTAACGTAGACTGCCCTCATCAATTTCAGTGGCTAACTATCATGTGTATGTGGGGTCCTGGCTCTCCCCAAAATTAGATGTCTGGGGAAGGAAGAGTGGGGGATGTCACATTTCAGCATTTCTCCAATCTTTGTTTTCATGGGAGATGAGCTGTTACTATAAGCATTCTGTATCAGTTTATTACACCATTCCTTATTGAGACAAGAGGCGTTTTAACCATAGGGCCCTATGGTATCACTTGCACCAGGCTCTATGGTAGCGGGACCCCTTTGGACAGCAGGACAGTCCTACATTTGCTGACCTTCTGTCCAGGGCAGAGGGTCCGGACTACCCCTCTTCTGGACACCAATGAGTTGAAGCCAGAGATGAAGTAGGGAGTCGTCTGTTGCCTGCTTCACCACCCAGCCGCTGTCAGGTGTCATGGGGGCAGGAGGAGCAATGTAGTGATAACACTTACATTGCGTCTGTTACTCCTTAAAGACTCCATGACCAAAGAGAGGAGTGAACCGGTGGGGGGACTTGACATGGTGAGGCAACTTGGGGTAGGGGAAGTGACATGATAGGGTCAGCCAGGGGAGTGGGGGGACATGAATTTGGGGGGAAAACCTTGAGGGGAACATTGATTGGGGCCACTAGGGAGCTATTATATGTGAGAGCCACTAAGGGGCGTTATACTATGTGGGCGCCATTGAGGGAGCAATATCATTTGTACAGGTCAGGTATTTCTAGGTGGTGTTGATGGGGAGTGACTACTGATTAAATCTTTCCACAGGGCCACCAATGTGTTAAAACGGCCCTGATTAAGACCATATGCATATTTGACCAAACAAATTGTACATCTCGGGATCTGAAATAATAGTTATTGGGCCAACAGCTACGGAAGTCTTATGGTCAGTTTCAAAAAGGTTCTTCAAGACTAGGAAAATATTGATAACCTATCCTCAATCCAGTGGCCCCCGGCACAACCGCTGTTCCGCTATTTAAAAAGGTTGTAGATCATTGTGGTCTCTTCACTGCTTACGAAGCACAGTGCCATGCATACTACAGTGGCTGCGTTTGGTATTGCAGATCAGCCGCAATGAATGTGAAGTCACATGCCTTGTGAAGAGGACTATCACAGCTGATTTGAACTGTTTATTTGTGGGAGTCTTAAGTATTGGACCGCACTCAGCTAATACTGATGACCTATAGTAAGGACAGGTATTTAGTATTTTAGATCCAGATAATGTCACCAGAACTCAGCATATCAGTCCATCCCTGCAGATAGATCACACAGTGCTTTCCCATTGTGAATCGCTGCATCTGTTGCTGATGTACGCTGTTTTTGTCAATGTGCCAATGAGCTCCTTGTATCTATGACCAAATTGACATTGCCCCATAGAAGTAATGTTGACAAAAATAAATCTCAGTGATTGAGGCACCAATTCACAAGGGGGAAACACTGTTTGATTTTGGTGACACTAACCTTTCTATCTGTGGGGCTGGGTTGATATCCTGGATTCTGGTGACCCTAACCTATCTATCTACAGTGCTGGGTTGATATCCTGGATTCTGGTGACTCTAACCTATCTATCTGCGGGGCTGGGTTGTTATCCTGGATTCTGGTGACCCTAACCTATCTATCTGCGGGGCTGGGTTGTTATCCTGGATTCTGGTGACCCTAACTTATCTATCTGCGCGGCTGGGTTGTTATCCTGGATTCTGGTGACCCTAACCTATCTATCTGCGGGGCTGGGTTGATATCCTGGATTCTGGTGACACTAACCTATCTATCTGCGGGGCTGGGTTGTTATCCTGGATTCTGGTGACCCTAACCTATCTATCTGCGGGGCTGGGTTGTTATCCTGGATTCTGGTGACCCTAACCTATCTATCTGCGGGGCTGGGTTGTTATCCTGGATTCTGGTGACCCTAACCTATCTATCTGCGGGGCTGGGTTGTTATCCTGGATTCTGGTGACCCTAACCTATCTATCTGCGCGGCTGGGTTGTTATCCTGGATTCTGGTGACGCTAACCTATCTATCTGCGGGGCTGGGTTGTTATCCTGGATTCTGGTGACCCTAACCTATCTATCTGCGCGGCTGGGTTGTTATCCTGGATTCTGGTGACGCTAACCTATTTATCTGCGGGGCTGGGTTGATATCCTGGATTCTGGTGACACTAACCTATCTATCTGCGGGGCTGGGTTGTTATCCTGGATTCTGGTGACCCTGACCTATTTATCTGCGCTGCTGGGTTGTTATCCTGGATTCTGGTGACACTAACCTATCTATCTGCGGGGTTGGGTTGTTATCCTGGATTCTGGTGACCCTAACCTATTTATCTGCGGGGCTGGGTTGTTATCCTGGATTCTGGTGACCCTAACCTATCTATCTGCGGGGTTGGGTTGTTATCCTGGATTCTGGTGACCCTAACCTATTTATCTGCGCGGCTGGGTTGATATCCTGGATTCTGGTGACAGACTCCCTTTAAGACCCATACAGGAGTCTATGGAAACAGAGGTCCTATAGGTAACCTCTGAAATCTGGCTAGGTTCTTCTCCTGAATATCCTAGAACCAAGAAGACTGCAAGTCTATTCAGTGATGATACATGCACATGATACACGTAGATCAGCAATATAATGCACGTGATTGACATAACGACAGACATTATAATTTTCTGCTGACGCTCGGATCTTTACAGGTTAGCAGTCTTCTCAAGTGAAGAGTTTTTATATCAAGAACGGTGTGAATTGTGTAACAACGGTGAGATCACACCAACCTACACACATAGGACAGATCATGGATATACCCATTCCCAGGTGAATATTACACTAATCCATTATAGAGATTTATAGACTGTTATGTCCAGAATATTCTAAAATTGAATATCCCTTACACCTCAAGTACACTGCTTATGCACTTACTGTATGCACACCATAATGTGGACTTGTATGTGTAGGAAGTCACATTTATGTTGTTTATTCGGTTATGGCTGTCCTATTACGTCCCGATGTTCTTTTCAAGCCCCATACATTTCATGCAAGATGTAAAAGGTTTATCCATCCAATACACTAAGGTAAGCAAATGAAATATAGACAAAAAGCCAAATCATCATGGAATAGCTCGCCATCTGTCTAGTAGCATAGAGCCAGATTCAGTGCTCCAAGAGGCAAGGAGTGCGTTCCCTGTTAGTAGGTTTCCTGCTTCCTTATTGGCAGGGCCACTTGGTATCCTTGCCACTGTCTCACTAGGCTCAGGATTCGCTAGGTATATACCAGTGTTATCCGTCTTCTTTTCCTGCAATGAAGGATAATTGGCCTGTGAATATATGGATGTGTGTGTGGGTGTAAGTGAGAAAATGAGCCATTCTGTATGATGAATTTCAGATAAGTCTTTGTCTTTGCTGCCTGTTTACTGTGTTTTGCTGTGTGCAGGCCATTATGATCTACAATTGCACTCATTGGTAGTCACGGTTCCTTTGAGAGTATTTTTACTTGTCTTGGACCATGATTGCCGCTTTACTTCCCTCCGTCTTTACAATGGTTTGACGTGTCTTCTTATTAATATTAGTGTGTATTGCCTCATAAGAACATATTTCTTCCAGGAAAGTGAAGAATGATTGCCTACCCACCATACCTAACCATTTAGCGATTATGTGACTCCAGTATCTCTAAACTGTGACTTCACCCTCAGCCATGAGCATTGCAGAGCCCCCCGCTAATCCAATATCGACTGCCATGGCTGGAAAACAGTTTGGCCCCGCTGAGTAGACGTTTCCATTGCTCTGCCCTTTCTTTGTTCCCTGTTGATCGGTTTTTGCTTTCTAATGTCAGAGTCCCCATATAGCCGCGATTTCATATGCCCTATTATTCCGAGCCTTAAACTACAATGACACAATGATATTGGTGGATGGATGACATTCAGATGTAATGTCGCGTATATATAGGGTTTATGCTGGAGGGGGAGATGAAACTGTTTATTCCTTCTGTCCATATATTTGTTATATAGTTGCAGATATCTTCATGCACATAGTGGTTGAGAATTACAGGACAGACATATTCATTCTTGGTATAGGTAACAGAACAGAAGAGAGGAAAGCCGAGACAAGATTCTGGCACAGATGTTTATCACTAATGGTTGCAATATTCTAAGTGGTCTTAAAATTATAGTCTTGGATTGCACCTAGTTCAAAGACCTGGGCTCATAGTATCATAGTTATCTATGGTCCGGGGTTTCACCGCCTCACCTTAGGACTGCTGTCCTGTACTGTACCCCTGGCTGTATAGTAGTGAGTAGTGCAGAATCATAGACAATCATGAAGCTGTTGGGCTGAATTAGTAGAGTAACTCTTGTGCTGCAAGTTCTGCAACTAAAAGAGTCTCAGAATTTCTAGCAAGATGTTTACTTTGTCAGAGCCTTGTTCCGATCTTTGCCTCCTATTGAATACAATGAGAGGCAGATTCAATGAAGAATTTGGTGATGATTTGAGCTAGAAGGTCCAGAAGAGCCATTTCCTATAGGCTAATTCAGATATAACCTTCCCGATGACAGGTTGATGGTAGTTTATGGGCTGAGTCCTTTTGACAGGCTCCCTCTAAAACTATGTATTCTCTGAATAGTACAGCATCATTGTTACATCTCTGCCTGTTCGGGTCACTGCACCACCCTCTATTCGCGTGCTGCGGCGCAGGAGGCGTGTGCAGTTTGGTTCTTGGCTTAAAGTTTTTGGTCTCACTGTGTGAACTCGGCTCTAGTTCTGTGATTGTATTTGCACCACACCCGTCTTCTGCCCTTGTTGCCTCTGCCCATTAAGTGGTTAATTTTGTCTTGCCTGTGATTGACAGCCTGTCTTCCTGTCAACTCCAGAGATGGGTTCTTCCTCCCCTATTTTATCTTGGCTCCCCTTCACACCTGTGCTTGCTATTGCCTTGTGCGTGCTTGCTCCTTACTGTCCCTATTTTTGCTTGCATCCTTATCCTTGACCTCTGGCTTTCCTCACTGACTATTCTTTGGACACCGATTTGGCACTGCATCGCTCGACTGCTACTGACCCTTGGCTAGCTGACCTCTCTTTGTTGTTGTCCGTCTTGTCTGCGTTTTGTGTATCACATATACAGGAAGGGACTGTCTTCGTGGTTGCCACCTATTATGTAGGATAGGGCCTGGCAATAGGAAGGGTCAGTTGGAGGCTTCAGCTTAGGGCTCACTGTCTCTTGTGTCCCGTCCCAGGGTCCAACAGCTACCGGGGAATTGCTGTCCTAGCAATTCCCTAACAATCTTAGAGTAAAACATAGTGGTAACTAGGGTTGAGCCAATCTTGAGATTTCAGGATCGATTTTAAAATTAAATTTTTCGATCATTGTCCAGCTGATCCCGATTGCTCAACCCCAGTGGTAACCTGTCAATTTTATGGCAGTATGGCTCTACCGACAGGCACCATTTTAAGGGATTTCCGGGTTCTATGAGATTGATGATCTATACATAATATAGGTTATGAATTGAAAATTGTGGGGGTCTGAAACCCAGGACCCCTGCTGATCAGCTGCGTGAAGAGACCACAGTGTTTGGACAAGTGCTTCGGTCTCTGGGGACAACCAAGAAAAGCCCTGTACATAGCAGATGGCTTAATTTTGCAGATCAGTCCTAATGACTGAGCCACAAACAGGACAAGTAAAACATAAAGCCTCTATACCTGTGAACTGTCACTTCTAGCAGCTGATCTGTGATGTCTTTAGTGTTTGATCTTCAACTCTCTACCTATCCAAAGGATTGATGATCAGTCATATAAGCCCCCAAACATCCCTATAAGGAATCATGCACATGGCCTCACTCGTATCTATCATATGTCACACATAGACTGCTATAAGCCCATACTCTACATCAAGATGCCTGGAATACCAAGGTTTATAAATCTTTCCTTGTGTTTGATATATAAATAATATGATATTTAATAGGATTAAAAAAACAGAAATATAACCGACAGCCAGCTGGTAATATGTTGTCTGCACCGATACGCCTCATAACGATTGTGAGACTCATGGCCGCACGTCTAAAAGTGTGTTTGATGATTCTGGTAACTTAGTTGAGCTGTACCGTAGGTGTGAGATCCGTCTATGCTCTTTCTGAATGATTTCACCTGCTCTCACAGCCCATATGTTGCGCTGAGTGACACAACGTCAGCAGCCTGTTCATCTGGAGCAGATTGTGAGCTGAGTGCTGTTCCCTGAGCTCAATGTGGAGGAGGCTGAAGTTAGAAATATATCAGAAACTCATTAGACAAGTCACATTCTCCTGTTATCTACAAAGTCTGCAAACTGCTCAGAAGTATCCCGACACCTCTGTACTGTCAGCTCCTTTTAACCTTGCAAGATTGCCGAGGGGGCTATGGATTGATAGTTTTATTAAGTTGTTTACTTCTGCATACGCTAAAATCTCTGGGTCACGTTTCTTCGCTTTAGGATGGAGGTGAAAATAGTAAAAGAATAAATCGAAGACAAGGCTCATTGAGACGTCATGTACATGGCAGAGCCATATGTGCGCGAGGCCAATCTCTAGTACTCCATACTGTAGTCCTGTAGATATTCCATGCTTAGTGCCATGTATAGTCCCATGTTATACATGCATATATCTATGGTGCAGCAAATTTTGCAAAACTAAAACTCCCAGTATGCCCAGACAACCATTGTAACCCTGGATTGGAGACCACTGCATCAGAAAAATATAATATAACATCTGATGGCACATGCAAAGTTTTTTTTTCTGCTAGGTTAGCACGGGTTCACATCTGTGCCTGGTCTTTGGTGTAGCCAATCCGGCCTGTTGCCGTCATCTGCCCCACAAAACTGGTCAGACGAAAATGTCCATCATGTCCGACTTTGTGTCCATCTAAAAAAACAGCTTCCCCATGGATAGGCATAAGACACACACAGGCGGTCACCTTTGCAAACCCATTCAAGTGAATGGGTTTGAAAGATTACTGCTGGGTTTCCGTCTCCTGTCCAGTTGCGTGGGGAAGAAGACAGAAACCGGCCAGATTGGCTAAACTAGAGATAGGGCTCACATGTGAACCCACCCTTACATATTGAATTTAACAGATGGAAAACCTTTGTATCTTTCTGTCTAGGGATCAATAGGTAACATAGGTGCATTTTATACATACAGCAGCATAGGCTCCCACTAATGGTTCTTTGGCTTGAAATGCGTCAGTAATGCGCAATCGATGTTTAAAGTGTTGCTTCATTGGATTTTTCTCGATAAACCTCCATGTATGTATACACAAGGAGTGACACTATTTCTGGTGCTTATATGACTTATATTCTGCATTTTTAGCAATTCTCCTCTCTATATGCTATACGTAGAGTTTGTAGCTCCCTCCGAACTGAAACTTACCCTTACATTCACACTCCTTCGCTAGTACCTGGACATCATCTTCTATTCCCCAGCAACCAGAATAATACATGTGAAGAGCAGCTCGAGACATTAAGGGCCCCTTCACACGGAGTAAACGCGCCGCGCATTGTGGCGCATTTACGGCGCGTGTACGCCACGTTTTTTTACGGTGCGCGATTACGCCGCGTTAACGCCGCGTTTACGCGGCGTAATCGCGCACCGTAAAAAAACGCGGCGTACACGCACCGTAAACGCGCCACAATGCGCGGCGCGTTTATTCCGTGTGAAGGGGCCCTAAGAGTGACAGCACCATACCCCCTCAAGAGATGTTAAGAACTGGTCTTGCCTTCACTACTTAGTCAACTAAAGTCATTAAAGTGGTCCATAAAAAATCTTCAAGTAACACTGAAAATTCTTATGGAAATTTGCTTTGGAGAAAATCTTAAATTTTCATTACAGTGAGGTTTATGGTGAAAGGTAGATGATAAAGATTTTCCCTCAGATTCAGATGACGGAATACACTGTCAAGGAGAATTATTAATAAATATAATTATTTGTGACCATTATGACCTTGTATTCCAAATTGTGGAGTAGTTGTTCCTGAGATAAGATCATGTGATGTCTCCCATACACATGACAAACAAAAGAAGATTGTTCTCCCTAACTCTCTCTCACTCTCTCAGCAGCAGAAGCTGCAGCATTATCACCATATTGGACATTATCAAAATTTACAGATTCTCAACTGTTTTGATGTGAAAAAGTACTTGGGGTGAGATAGGAAACTTATTGCTATCTGCAGCATTTGTGGCTATGTCTCTGCTTCTCTTCCCCCTCCACAGACTTCTATGAGCAGCATGTTTGTATGTGTCTCTTTGTATCTCCTTCCTCCTCCTCTTCTTTATTGCTCTTCCCTCTTCATAGACTTTTATGGGTGACACATACTGTAATCTGTTCCCTCTACAAGCTGGTAATATGTCTTATCTCTAAAAAAGGATGTAGCAGATAATTCATAGTATGTGTGAAGTTTGTGGGAACCGGATAAGTCTGCAGGCCACAGATAGTAGAGATGCAGACATAATGGAAGTAGATACACACCCACATGAAAAAAATGAATGTCACAGCTAGAAGATGTATTGCAGAAGTCCATAGGCCATAGGTAACAGAGATACAGATAATGGAAGCAAATGCACATCCACAGAGGAACCTGAAGGTCACAGGTAGCAGAGGTATTGCAGAAGATCACAGGCCACAGAATCCCAAAGGGTACAGGTAGAATATATATTTCAGAATCCTGAAGGCCACAGAAATCTGAAGTTCATAGGTAGCAGAGTTTTTGTTGAAGCTTGAAGGCCAGAGGACATACACATCCAAACAGGGCAGGCAGGTACTAGAATATAATTCAGACATGGTAGATGAAAGTACATCCTTCCAAACATGGCAGAGATACAAGGCAGAAGAACTAAATCGTCAGCAGAATTACAGACATAACTCAAATACATCAGCTATACAGACGGAAGGACATCATGCATACATCCAAACAACAGATCATGAAATGGGCAAGTGAATGTATTGCTAAACCAGGGATTACAAGCATAGACAAAGACAGGCAGGGATTGGCAGGAGGAAGTTTAGAAGGTGAGCACACTAATCCTTAAAGAGACTTGATCTTACATAGAGGTAGCCAGCCAGTTAGGACTGCTGGGAAAGGTAGCATACCAGTAAGGGCAGGTTCACACTAGTGCTCAATCTCCATTTTGCAGGTTTCCATTTTCTGTCGGCAGAAGACAGAAGCCTGGCATTCAGTGTCCGCCGGTGAACATGTTCTGTTCTCCGTGACGAAACCGTTTTCTTTTTTAAACTGGACACAAAGTCCTGCATGTCTGACTTTGTATCCGGTTAAACAAAAACCAGTTCTTCTGCGGAGAGCAGAAGACACTCATAGGTACTCACGGGCGGGCACTTTGAAAACTGCCTGCCGGTTTCCATCTCCTGTCCAGTTTCTTGGGCAGGAAACGGAAACCCGCAAAACAGAGATCGGGTGCTGGTGTGAACCCGCCCTCAGTGAAGAGCCCTAGCATTACACCCTAGCAGCCCCTCTCCAGCTACAGCCCTACAGGACATCTTTTTGGCTTGTTGCCTGTGCACTCACCCTTTAGTTGTTTGCTGAATAAACACTATTGGACATCTTGTTTATCGTGAAAAGCAAGACAAGGGTTTTGGTGGATTTATAGCCTAGACAGATGTAATTCAGCTGCTGATTGGTCCTTCAGCTTATGCTGAGCCCTCCTGCTGTGAGAGGGAGACCAAGAGCTGCTTCATTTGTAAGCTGGACACAGATATCTTCACTGGGTTTCTGTAGAGAATACACACGGTGAAATATTACATAGAAAATAAATTCTGCATGTAGGTAAGGGCAGCATTTGGATGGATAATTTTTGACGTCTTCATGGCCAACTATACTGTTTCTTTCCTCTTTAAGGATTTCCGCAGAAACATTAAGGATTGTATGTAAATTGAAAAGCTACAGATAGAACGGGTTTAGTTTCCATGGTCACATTCTTGTTTCAAGCAGTAACTATGGAGACACAGAGCATTAGCCAGTGATCTAGAGGTGCCGGCAATTATGTCAGCGGACATATAATACTAACTTGTTCTTTCCCACTTTCGCTTTTTTTTAGCAGCTTCTTACTAATTTAAAGGCAGGGAAAGAAGGCACTAAGAAAGATGTCGTATAATGGATTGGGCGATTTATAGTTACAGTGTTTCGACGGAAGACCTATATACATATAAAATACATAGAATAATAATGGGTGCAATAAGTACCTGCTATGTATTTGCATGTAGGGCTCCAGGTGTATAAAAAAGACCAAAGACCACTCCCTTTTGAGAAGACCACCCTCTTACCCAGAGCATGTTTTCTATGATGGATTGTCTTTGAGAAGACCACCCCGCTAGTAGGCCACTTTTTAAAGCAATTTTGGGTGGTCGCTTCAAAGAGGTTTCATTGTATGTTCCTGTATGCTGCGAAAATGTGTTGGTAATCATATACAGAAACTTTCAAGA